>NC_092234.1:16508597-16841097 GCF_036320965.1 Panulirus ornatus | reverse complement strand
AGAGTGGTTGAGGAATGGGATGTATTTAGGGAAGCAGTGATGGCATGTGCAAGAGATGCATGTGGTATGAGAAAGGTAGAAGGTGGGCTCATTAGAAAGAGTAGTGAGAGGTGGGATTAAAAAGTAAAGTTGTCAGTGAAAGAGATAAGAGAGGCATTTGTACAATACTTACTAGGAGGGAGTGCAAATGACTGGGAGATATGTAAGAGAAAGCAGCAAGAGGTCAAGAAGGTGCAAGGGTTGAAAAAGAGGGCAAATGAGAGGTGGGGTGAGAGTATCATTAAACTTTAGGGAGAATAAAAAGATCTTTTGGAGGGAGGTAAATACCATGTGTAAGACAATATAACAAACGGAAACATTGATGAAGGGGTAAAGGGGAAGTGATAACATGTGATGAAATAAGGAGGAAATGGAGTGAGTATTTTGAAGGTTTGTTGAATGTGTTTGATGACAGATTGGCTGAAGTAGAGTGTTTTGGTCAGGGTGGTGTGCGAAATCAGAGTCAGGGAAAGTGGTTTGGTGAAGAGAGAAGAGGTGGTGAAATTCCTGTGGAAGATGATATCCAGCAAGGTGGTGGGTTTGGATGGTACTGCAGTTGAATTTATTAAGAAAGGGGGGTGACTGAGTTGTTGGTTGGTTGGTAAGGATATTCAATGTACGTGTGGATCATGGTGAAGTACCTGGGGATTGGCAGAATGCTTGTATAGTGCCACTGTATAAAGGTAAATGGAATAAAGGTGTGTTCAAACTACAGAGGCATCAGACAGTTGAATATTCCTAGAAAATTGTATCGGGGGTATCGATTGAGTGGGGGGAAGGCACGTACAGAGCATCAGATTGGGGAAGAGCAGTGTGGTTTCAGAAGGGGTAGAGGATGTGTGGATCAGGTGGTTGCTTTCAATGTGTGTGAGAAATACTTAGAAAAACAGATGGATTTGTATGTAGCACTTATGGATCTGGAGACAGCCTAGGATAGGGATGATAGAGATGCTTTGTGGAAGGTCTTAAGAGTATATAGTGGATAGCAAGCTGCTAGAAGCAGAGAAGTTTTCATCAGAGGTGTAAGGCATGTGTATGAGTAGGAAGAGAGGAGAGTGATTATTTCCCTGTGAAGGTCGGTCTGTGGCAGGGGTGTGTAATGTCCCCATAAATGTTTAATTTGTTTGTGGATGGGGTGGTTAGGGAGGTAAATGCAGGAGTTTTGGAGAGAGGGGTGAGTATGCAGTTTGTTGGGGATGAGAGGGTCTGGGAAGTGAGTTAGTTGTTCGTTGATGATACAGCACTGGTGACTGATTGGAGTGAGCAATTGCAGAAGCTGGTGACTGAGCTTGGAAAAGTGTGTGAAAGGAGAAAGTTGAGAGCATATGTGAACAAGAGTAAGGTTATTTGGTTCAGCAGGGTTGAGGGACAAGTTAACTGGGATGTAAATTTCAATGAAAAAATACTGGAGGAAGTGGAGTGTTTTAGATATCTGAGAGTGGATTTAGCTGCAACTAGAACTATGAAAGTGGAAATGAGTCATAGGGAGGGGGGTGAAGGTTTTGGAAGCAATGAAGAATGTGAGGAAAAAGAGAACATTATATCGAAGAGCAAATATGGGTATGTTTGAAGGAACAGTTGTTCCAATAATATTATATGGTTAAAAGGCATGGGCTATACATAGGGTTGCACAGAGGAGGGTGGATGTGTTGGCAATGAAATGGTGAGGACAATATGTGGTGTAAGATGGTCTGATCAAGTAAGTAATGAAAGGGTAAATGAGACGTGTAATAATAAAAAGTGTGTGGTTGAAAGAGCAGAATAGGGTGTGTTGAAATGGTTTGGACATGTGGAGAAAATGAGTGAGGAAAGGTTGAAAAAGAGGATATATGTGATGTTTCAGAGGAGGAAAAACAAGGAGAAATGGGAGACCAAATTGGGGGTGGAAGGATGGATTGAAGAGGATTTTGAGTGATCTAGGCCTGAACATGCAGGAGGGTGAGAGGTGCACAGGGAATAGAGTGAATTTGAATGATGTGGTATTCCTGGGTTGACATGCCGTTCAATGGACTGACCAGGGCATGTGAAACACAATGGTACACCATTGGAAAGGTCTGTGGGGCCCAGATGTGGATAGGAAGCTGTTGTTTCAGTGCATTACACATGACAGCTAGAGACTAGTGTGAATGAATGCAGCGTTTTTTGTCTATTTTCCTGGTGCTACCTCACTGATGCAGGGGGTGGTGACACTGTTTGCCATGGGGCAGGGTGGCACTAGGGATGGATGAAGGCAAGCAAGTATGAATATGTGCATGTGTACATATGTCTGTGTATGTATATGTGTATATGTTAGTATGTATATGTACATATATGGATGTAAACTATGGAAAGTTTTGTGGGGCCTGGATGTGGAAAGGGAGCTGTGGTTTCGGTGCATTATACATGACAGCTAGAGACTGAAAGTGAACGAATGTAGCCTTTGTTGTCTGTTCCTAGCGCTACCTCATGCGCATATGGGGGGAGGGGGTTGTCATTTCATGTGTGGTGGAGTGGCGACGGAATGAATGAAAGCAGCAAGTATGAATTATGTACATGTGTATATATGTCTATGTCTGTGTATGTACAAATATGTATACATTGAAATGAATAGGTATGTAAATGTGTGTGTGTGGACGTGTATGTATATACATGTGTATGTGGGTGGGTTGGGCCATTCTTTCGTCTGTTTCCTTGCGCTACCTCGCTGACGCAAGAGACAGTGACAAAGTATAATGAATATTATTATTATTATATCTATCATTATTATTTTGCTTTGTCGATGTCTCCCGCGTTTGCGAGGTAGTGCAAGGAGACAGACGAAAGAAATGGCCCAACCCACCCACATACACATGTATATACATACACGTCCACACATGCAAATATACATACCTATACATCTCAATGTACACATATATATACACACACAAACATATACATATATACACATGTATATAATTCATACTGTCTGCCTTTATTTATTCCCATTGCCACCTCGCCACACATGGAATAACATCCCCCTCCCCCTCATGTGTGTGAGGTAGCGCTAGGAAAAGACAACAAAGGCCTCATTCGTTCACACTCAATCTCTAGCTGTCATGTAATAATGCCTGAAACCACAGCTCCCTTTCCACATCCAGGCCCCACAGAACTTTCCATGGTTTACCCCAGACACTTCACATGCCCTGATTCAATCCATTGACAACACGTCGACCCGGTATACCACATCAATCCAATTCACTCTATTCCTTGCACGCCTTTCATCCTCCTGCATGTTCAGGCCCTGATCACTCAAAATCTTTTTCACTCCATCTTTCCACCTCCAATTTGGCCTCCCACTTCTCGTTCCCTCCACCTCCAACACATATATCCTCTTGGTCAATCTTTCCTCACTCATTCTCTCCATGTGCCCAAACCATTTCAAAACACCCTCTTCTGCTCTCTCAACCACGCTCTTTTTATTTCCACACATCTCTCTTACCCTTACATTACATACTCGATCAAACCACCTCACACCACATATTGTCCTCAAACATCTCATTTCCAGCATATCCACCCTCCTGCGCACAACTCTATCCATAGCCCACGCCTCACAACCATACAACATTGTTGGAACCACAATGTTGTATGGTTGCGAGGCATGGGCTATGGATAGAGTTGTGCGCATAATGAATATATAAATAAATATATGTATGTACATGTACGTGTGCGTATGTATATATGTGTGTATACGAGTGGATAGGTCTTTCTTTGTTTCCTGGGACTACCTCACTGATGCAGGAAATGGCAATCAAGTATAATAATAATGAGATAATATTACTCTACTGAGGAGGTTTCATGCACCTGTCTTGTTAAGACAAACTGTTACAAAATTATTTACAATTTCAAGTTTTGAACATCTCCTACAGATTACTTACTGACGATAGATAAAAAGACTTCAATCATTAAAGATATGGCAAACGATGGTTTTCTGTACCTACAATTTCACTTTCTACATATCACTGTTATGGTAACAAATGTTGTGCAACAACACAAACCTGATCTAACAGTTAACTTTTCAATTCTGACACAGTCAAGTTTACAACACAAGTATACTCTGTTATACAATATGACAAACTAGTCACGAATGTATTCTTTATCCACAACAAAATGGAACCTTTAAAAAATAGAACATTTTCATCTTAATCTTACATCTTATCCAAAGGTTGAATCAAGGTAAGCAGTCTTCTTTTGCAGGTCCTCTTCTTGCTAAAAGGCAAGCAAAGATTGTCAGCTCTGTGAGAATACCATTGCCAGCTTCGCAGCTACAACATCAAGGGTCAGCAGCTGATCTGAATGTCCACCAAAGACAAACAAGTGAAGTTCCACATTTATGGACTGAAGAGCTGTTAACACAATCCAAGGATGGTTGCTAAGTAGGTAACTGATATGCAGCACAATCTGCAATGTAAACAAAACATTAGATAGTTCACTTTGTTCAAAAAAACATTAAGTGTATCAATTTAAAATGCTAAGAATTACTGGATCATGTTGCTACTACAATACTACTGTACTAAAAAAAGTCAAATTCACTGTTGTCTAAAACCTCAGGAAACCATACTTCCTTCAGCATCAACATTCTGAGAATATGTCTTACATAAACAAAGTTTGGTAAAGTGTGTGAAAGAAGAAAGTTGAGAGTAAATGTGAATAAAAGCAAGGTTATTAGGTTCAATAGGATTGAGGGACAAGTTAATTGGGGGGTAAGTTTGAATAGAGAAAAACTGGAGGAAGTGAAGTGTTTTAGATATCTGGGAGTGGACTTAGCAACGGATGGAACCATGGAAGTGGAGGTGAGTCACAGGGTGGGGGAGGGGGCGAGGGTTCTGGGAGCATTAAAAAATGTATGGAAGGTAAGTACGTAACCTTGAAGAGCAAAAATGGGTATGTTTGAAGGAAAAGTGGTTCCAACAATGTTATATGGTTGCGAGGCATGCGCTATAGATAGGTTTGTGCAGAGGAGGGTGGATGTGTTGGAAATGAAATGTTGGAGCACAATATGTGGTGTGAGATGGTTTGATCGAGTAATTAATGAAAGGGTATGAGAGTTTTTTTTTTTTTTTTTTTGCTTTGTCGCTGTCTCCCGCGTTTGCGAGGTAGCGCAAGGAAACAGACAAAAGAAATGGCCCAACCCACCCCCATACACATGTATATACATACGTCCACACACGCAAATATACATACCTACACAGCTTTCCATGGTTTACCCCAGACGCTTCACATGCCCCGATTCAATCCACTGACAGCACGTCAACCCCAGTATACCACATCGCTCCAATTCACTCTATTCCTTGCCCTCCTTTCACCCTCCTGCATGTTCAGGCCCCGATCACACAAAATCTTTTTCACTCCATCTTTCCACCTCCAATTTGGTCTCCCTCTTCTCCTCGTTCCCTCCACCTCCGACACATATATCCTCTTGGTCAATCTTTCCTCACTCATTCTCTCCATGTGCCCAAACCATTTCAAAACACCCTCTTCTGCTCTCTCAACCACGCTCTTTTTATTTCCACACATCTCTCTTACCCTTACGTTACTTACTCGATCAAACCACCTCACACCACACATTGTCCTCAAACATCTCATTTCCAGCACATCCATCCTCCTGCGCACAACTCTATCCATAGCCCACGCCTCGCAACCGTACAACATTGTTGGAACCACTATTCCTTCAAACATACCCATTTTTGCTTTCCGAGATAATGTTCTCGACTTCCACACATTCTTCAAGGCTCCCAGAATTTTCGCCCCCTCCCCCACCCTATGATCCACTTCCGCTTCCATGGTTCCATCCGCTGCCAGATCCACTCCCAGATATCTAAAACACTTCACTTCCTCCACTTTTTCTCCATTCAAACTCACCTCCCAATTGACTTGACCCTCAACCCTACTGTACCTAATAACCTTGCTCTTATTCACATTTACTCTTAACTTTCTTCTTTCACACACTTTACCAAACTCAGTCACCAGCTTCTGCAGTTTCTCACATGAATCAGCCACCAGCGCTGTATCATCAGCGAACAACAACTGACTCACTTCCCAAGCTCTCTCATCCCCAACAGACTTCATACTTGCCCCTCTTTCCAAAACTCTTGCATTCACCTCCCTAACAACCCCATCCATAAACAAATTAAACAACCATGGAGACATCACACACCCCTGCTGCAAACCTACATTCACTGAGAACCAATCACTTTCCTCTCTTCCTACACGTACACATGCCTTACATCCTCGATAAAAACTTTTCACTGCTTCTAACAACTTGCCTCCCACACCATATATTCTTAATACCTTCCACAGAGCATCTCTATCAACTCTATCATATGCCTTCTCCAGATCCATAAATGCTACATACAAATCCATTTGCTTTTCTAAGTATTTCTCACATACATTCTTCAAAGCAAACACCTGATCCACACATCTTCTACCACTTCTGAAACCACACTGCTCTTCCCCAATCTGATGCTCTGTACATGCCTTCACCCTCTCAATCAATACCCTCCCATATAATTTACCAGGAATACTCAACAAACTTATACCTCTGTAATTTGAGCACTCACTCTTATCCCCTTTGCCTTTGTACAATGGCACTATGCACGCATTCCGCCAATCCTCAGGCACCTCACCGTGAGTCATACATACATTAAATAACCTTACCAACCAGTCAACAATACAGTCACCCCCTTTTTTAATAAATTCCACTGCAATACCATCCAAACCTGTTGCCTTGCCGGCTTTCATCTTCCGCAAAGCTTTTACTACCTCTTCTCTGTTTACCAAATCATTTTCCCTAACCCTCTCACTTTGCACACCACCTCGACCAAAACACCCTATATCTGCCACTCTATCATCAAACACATTCAACAAACCTTCAAAATACTCACTCCATCTCCTTCTCACATCACCACTACTTGTGGTAATAAAAAGAGTGTGGTTGAGAGAGCAGAAGAGGGTGTATTGAAATGGTTTGGACACATGGAGAGAATGAGTGAGGAAAGATTGACAAAGAGGATATGTGTTTCAGAGGTGGAGGGAACAAGGAGAAGCGGGAGACCAAATTGGAGGTGGAAGGATGGAGTGAAAATGATTTTGACTGATTGGGGCCTGAACATACAGGAGGGTGAAAGGAGTGCAAGGAATAGAGTGAATTGGAATGATGTGGTATACTGGGGTCAACGTGCTGTCAATGGACTGAACCAGGGCATGTGAAGCATCTGGGGTAAACCATGGAAGGGTCTGTTGGGCCTGAATGTGGAAAGGGAGCTGTGGTTTCGGTGCATTATACATGACAGCTAGAGACTGAGTGTAAACAAACTTGGCCTTTTTGTCTTTTCCTCGTGCTACCTTGCTGGAGGGGGGATGCTATTTCATGTGTGGCAAGGTGGCAACGGGAATGGATGAGGGCAGTAAGTATGAATATGTACATGTGTATATATGTATATGTATGTATAAGTTGAAATCTACATGTATGTATATGTGCGTGTATGGGAGTTTATGTAAATACATGTGTACATGGGTGGGCTGGGCCATTCCTCGTCTGTCTCCTACCCTAACCTAACCTAATCTAACCTCACTGATGCTGGACACAGCGATTAAGTATAATAAATAAATGAATAAATTATAAACAAAGCATGAGAAAGAGAGGGAAATTACCTACTTATAAGCACCTACAACAAGATTTTGCCATGATGCTTGCGCAAGGCTAGCACACAGCACTCATCACTTGACCTATACGCTGAAAATGTTTCTCTTAACCATCTCTCTCATCCATTCACTTGTTTTACCTGATATCTATTTATTTATCTATTTTGCTTTGTCGCTGTCTCCCGCGTTAGCGAGGTAGTGCAAGGAAACAGACGAAAGAATGGCCCAACCCACCCACATACACATGTATATACATACACATCCACACACGCAAATATACATACCTATACATCTCAATGTATACATATATATACACACACAGACATATACATTTATACACATGTAAATAATTCATACTGTCTGCCATTATTCATTCCCATCGCCACCTTGCCACACATGGAATAACAACCCCCTCCCCCTCATGTGTGTGAGGTAGCGCTAGGAAAAGACAACTAAGGCCACATTCATTCACACTCAGTCTCTAGCTGTCATGTAATAATGCACCGAAACCACAGCTCCATTTCCACATCTAGGCCCCACAGAACTTTCCATGGTTTACCCCAACGCTTCACATGCCCTGGTTCAATCCATTGACAGCACGTCGACCCCGGTATACCACACTGTTCCAATTCACTCTATTCCTTGGATGCCTTTCACCCTCCTGCATGTTCAGGTCCCGACCACTCAAAATCTTTTTTACTCCATCTTTCCACCTCCAATTTGGTCTCCCACTTCTCCTCGTTCCCTCCACCTCTGACACATATATCCTCTTGGTCAATCTTTCCTCACTCATTCTCTCCATGTGACCAAACCATTTCAAAACACCCTCTTCTGCTCTCTCAACCACACTCTTTTTATTACCACACATCTCTCTTACCCTTACATTACTTACTCGATCAAACCACCTCACAACACATATTGTCCTCAAACATCTCATTTCCAGCACATCCACCCCCCTCCGCACAACTCTATCCATAGCCCACGCCTCGCAACCATACAACATTGTTGGAACCACTATTCCTTCAAACATACCCATTTTTGCTTTCTGAGATAATGTTCTCGACTTCCACACATTCTTCAAGGCTCCCAGAATTTTCACCCCCTCCAACACCCTATGATTCACTTCCGCTTCCATGGTTCCATCCGCTGCCAGATCCACTCCCAGATATCTAAAACACTTCACTTCCTCCACTTTTTCTCCATTCAAACTTACCTCCCAATTGACTTGACCCTCAACCCTACTGTACCTAATAACCTTCCTCTTATTCACATTTACTCTCAACTTTCTTCTTTCACACACTTTACCAAACTCAGTCACCAGCTTCTGCAGTTTCTCACATGAATCAGCCACCAGTGCTGTATCATCAGCGAACAACTGACTCACTTCCCAAGCTCTCTCATCCACAACAGACTGCACACTTGCCCCTCTTTCCAAAACTCTTGCATCCATCTCCCTAACAACCCCATCCATAAACAAGTTAAAGAACCATGGACACATCACACACCCCTGCCACAAACCTACATTCACTGAGAACCAATCACTTTCCTCTCTTCCTACACGTACACATGCCTTACATCCTCGATAAAAACTTTTCACTGCTTCTAACAACTTGCCTCCCACACCATATATTCTTAATACCTTCCACAGAGCATCTCTATCAACTCTATCATATGCCTTCTCCAGATCCATAAATGCTACATACAAATCCATTTGCTTTTCTAAGTATTTCTCACATACATTCTTCAAAGCAAACACCTGATCCACAAATCCTCTACCACTTCTGAAACCACACTGCTCTTCCCCAATCTGATGCTTTGTACATGCCTTCACCTTCTCAATCAATACCCTCCCATATAATTTACCAGGAATACTCAACAAACTTATACCTCTGTAATCTGAGCACTCACTCTTATCCCCTTTGCCTTTGTACAATGGCACTATGCAAGCATTCCGCCAATCCTCAGGCACCTCAACATGAATTATACATACATCAAATAACCTTACCAACTAGTCAACAATACAGTCACCCCCTTTTTTAATAAATTCCACTGCAATACCATCCAAACCCGCTGCCTTGCTGGCTTTCATCTTCCGCAAAGCTTTTACTACCTCTTCTCTATTTACCAAATCATTTTCCCTAATCCTCTCACTTTGCATACCACCTCAACCAAAACACCCTATATCTGCCACTCTATCATCAAACACATTCAACAAACCTTCAAAATAATCACTCCATCTCCTTCTCACATCACCACTACTTGTTATCACCTCCCCATTAGCCCCCTTCACTGAAGTTCCCATTTGCTCCCTTGTCTTACGCACTTTATTTACCTCCTTCCAAAACATCTTTTTATTCTCACTAAAATTTAATGATACTCTCTCACCCCAACTCTCATTTGCCCTCTTTTTCACCTCTTACACCTTTCTCTTGACCTCCTGCCTCTTTCTTTTATACATCTCCCACTCATTTGCATTTTTTTCCCTGCAAAAATCATCCAAATGCCTCTCTCTTCTCTTTCACTAATACTCTTACTTCTTCATCCCACCACCCACTACCCTTTCTAATCTGCCCACCTCCCACGCTTCTCATGCCACAAGCATCTTTTACGCAAGCCATCACTGATTCCCTAAATACATCCCAATGCTCCCCCACTCCCCTTACCTCCTTTGTTCTCACCTTTTTCCATTCTGTTCTCAGTCTCTCCTGGTACTTCCTCACACAAGTCTCCTCTGCAAGCTCACTTACTCTCACCACTCTCTTCACCCCAACATTTTCTCTTCTTTTCTGAAAACCTCCACAAATCTTCACCTTCGCCTCCACAAGATAATGATCAGACATCCCTCCAGTTGCACCTCTCAGCACATTTACATCCAAAAGTCTCTCTTTCACATGCCTATCAATTAACACATAATCCAATAATGCTCTCTGTTCATCTCTCCTACTTACATACGTATACTTATGTATATCTCTCTTTTTAAACCAGGTATTCCCAATCACCAGTCCTTTTTCACCACATAAATCTACAAGCTCTTCACCATTTCCATTTACAACACTGAACACCCCATGTATACCAATTATTCCCTCAACTGCCACATTACTCACCTTTGCATTCAAATCACCCATCACTATAACCTGGTCTTGTGCATCAAAACCACTAACACACTCATTCAGCTGCTCCCAAAACACTTGCCACTCATGATCTTTCTTCTCATGCCCAGGTGCATATGCACCAATAATCACCCATCTCTCTCCATCAACTTTCAGTTTTACTCATATCAATCTAGAGTTTACTTTCTTACACTCTATCACATACTCCCACAACTCCAGTTTCAGGAGTAGTGCTACTCCTTCCCTTGCTCTTGTCCTCTCACTAACCCCTGACTTTACTCCCAAGACATTCCCAAACCACTCTTCCCCTTTACCCTTGAGCTTCGTTTCACTCAGAGCCAAAACATCCAGGTTCCTTTCCTCAAACATACTACCTATCTCTCCTTTTTCTCATCTTGGTTACATCCACACACATTTAGACACCCCAATCTGAGCCTTTGAGGAGGATGAGCACTCCTCGCATGACTCCTTCTTCTGTTTTCCCTTTTAGAAAGTTAAAATACAAGGAGGGGAGGGTTTCTATCCCCACGCTCCCGTCCCCTTTAGTCGCCTTCTACAACACGTGAGGAATGCGTGGGAAGTATTCTTTCTCCCCTATCCCCAGGGATATTCTTTCAACAGCTATTCCAATGACATAGATATCTATTCTAGGTTCCTCTGATGTTGTCTGCAAACCCGAGTGTAATCTTCATTTGACTCACACATTTCCAAACTCAGACACCAGCTTCTGCAGTTTTTTGCTCAAGTCTGCCAACAAAGCTACATCATCTGCAAATAGTAACTGAATTATCTCTCAGTCTCACCCTCCCCAGCACACTGTGGATCAACCCTTCTCTCCAAGACCCTTGTGTTTACCTCCCTCATAACCTTTGTTTACGTAGAGATTAAACAGCCATTGTGACATGAAACATCCTCATCAATGACAACAACCAACCTTCATCTGGAACCACTCATCCTCAACCCTCCCTACTCACATACACTTTATTCCCCTAACAAAAACTTACTGTATTTAGTAGCATTCTTCCCACATCATATATATACACAGCATCTCCCACAAGATATCTTTGTTAATCCTACCATATGCTTTCCCCAGATATATAAATGCAACACATAAATCTCTCTCTTTCTCCAGGTACAGCATTTCTCACACATATTTTTCAAAGCCACATCATTCATCCTTAATCTGATACTCTGTACATGCCATCATTCTCCCATACATCTTACTATGCATAATCACCAGACTTAGTAATTGAAGTATTCACATTTGTTCCTCTTGCTTTTATACAACAGCACAAACTAGGCATTCTGCCAGTCCTCAGACACCTTACCTTGGGCCATATATAATGAAAATCCTGACTCACCTATCAACAACATTGTCACACCCTTTCTTGAGAAATCAACTGTAATTCTATCCATTCCAGCTGCTTTGCCACATCTAATCTTAAGCAAAGCCCTCAACAACACCCCTCTTTTCAAAAATACACTCTTTCCGACCTCACTCTGCATCCCTCCTCATCCCAAACACCAGACATCTGCCATATTATCTAATACATTAAAAAGTCTTTCAAAATACTCACTCCATTTCCTCTTTGCATGTTACCAGTTCCACATCTACTCCCCTTGCAAATGCTCCCATTTGTTCTCTTGTTCTCCTCACACTATTCACTTCCAAAACATTTTCTTAACCTCCCTAAATGTTGCCATTACTCTCTTCTAATTTCTAATTTACCCTCTTTTTGAACCACCTGCACTTTCCTCTTGATCTTCTGCCACCTTGTCTTGTACATCTCCCAATCATTCACACTACATCCCTGCAAGTAGCAACTATATGTCTCTATTTTTTCTTTCACTAGCAACTTAACTTCTTTCATCCTACCACATACTGCTTTCTTTCAAACATCCACACCCCACTTTCCAAATACCACACACTTCACCTGCACATGCAAAAAATGCTTCCCTAAGTATCCTCCAATCCTCACCTACTCACCCAGTTTCATTTACTCTCACCTTATGGTACTCTTCACAAAATCTCTGTTATGATCTCCACACACAAGCCACTTTTCCAAGTTCACTCTCTTCCACTAACCTCTTCCAACCCAATATTTGCTCTTTTCCTAAAGTTACAACAAAATTTCACCCTTCCCTTCACCAAAAAGTGATCTCACATCTCACAAGCTGTACCATTCAGCACAGTCACATCTAGGTATACTCAAATAAATCCCCAACTTTTTTTTAGGCAGATATTCCCGATCACCATTCATTTTTCTACTAACACCTCCACAAACTGTTAACCCCACTTTCATTTACACTGGGAACCCCATGCATAGTGCCATTGTACAAAGGCAAAGGGGATAAAGGTGAGTACTCAAATTACAGAGGTATAACTTTGTTGAGTACTCCTGGGAGATTATTTGGGAGGGTATTGACTGAGAGGGTGAAAGCGTGTACAAAGCATCAGAATGGAGAAGAGCAGTGTGGTTTCAGATGTGGTAGAGGATGTGTGGATCAGGTGTTTGCTTTGAAGAATGTATGTGAGTAATACTTAGAAAAGCATATGGTTTGTATGTGGCAATTATGGATCTGGAGAAGGCAATTGAGAGAGTTGATAGAGATGCTCTGTGGAAGGTATTAAGAGTATATACATGGTGTGGGAGGCAAGTTGCTAGAAGCAGTGACAAGTTTTATCAAGGATGTAAGGCATGTCTGCAAGTAGGAGGAGAGGAAAGTGATTGATTCTCAGTGAATGGCAGTTTGCAGCAGGGGTGCATGATGTCTCCATGGTTGTTCAATTTGTTTATGGATGGGCTTGTTAGGGAGGTGAATGCAAGAGTTTTGGAGAGAGGGACAAATATGCAGTCTGTTGTGGATGAGAGAGCTTGGGAAGTGATTCAGTTGTTGTTCGCTGAAGATACAGCGCTAGTGGCTGATTTGGGTGAGAATCTGCAGAAGCTGGTGACTGAGTTTAGTAAAGTGTGTGAAAGAAGAAAGCTGAGAGTAGATGTGAGTAAGAGCAAGGTTATTATGTACAGTAGGGTTGAAGGACAAGTCAACTGGGAGGTAAGTTTCAATGGAGAAAAACTGGAGGAAATGAAGTGTTTTAGATATCTGGGAGTGGATTTGGCAGCGAATGGAACCATGGAAGTGGAAGTGATCCCAGGGTGGGGGAGGGGGCAAAAGTTCTGGGAGCATTGAAAAATGTGTGGAAGGCAAGACCATTATCTCGGAAAACAAAAATGGGTATGTTTGAAGAGACAGTGGTGCCAATAATGTTATATGGTTGCAAGGCGTGGGCTATAGATAGAGTTGTGTGGAGGAGGGTGTATGTGTTGGAAATGAGATGTTTGAGGACAATATGTGGCGTGACGTGGTTTGATCGTGTAAATAATGAAAGGGTGGGAGAGTAGAAGAGGGGGTTTTGAAATGGTTTGGTCACAAGGAGAGAATAAGTGAGGAAACATTGACAAAGAGGATATGTGTGTCAGAGGTGGAGGGAACAAGGAGAAGTAGGAGATCAAATTGGAGGTGGAAGGATGGAGTGAAAAAGATTTTGAGCGACTGGGGCCTGAACATGCAGGAGGGTAAAAGGCGTGCAAGGAATAGAGTGAATTGGAACGATGCGGGACACCGGGGTCAACGTGCTGTCAATGGATTGAACCAGGGCATGTGAAGTGTCTGGGGTAAACCATGGAAAGAGTGTGGTTGAGAGAGCAGAAGAGGGTGTTTGTTGAAGTGGTTTGGTCACATGGAGAGAATGAGTGAGGAAAGATTGACAAAGAGGATATATGTGTCAGAGGTGGAGGGAACTTGGAGAGGTGGGAGACCAAATTGGAGGTGAATGGAGTGAAGGGGATTTTGAGTGATCAGGACCTGAACATGTAGGAGGGTGAAAGGCGTGCAAGTAATAGAGTGAACTGGAATGATGTGGTGTACCGGGGTTGACATGCTGTCAATGGATTGAACCACGGCATGTGAAGCGTCTGGGGTAAGCCATGGGAAGTTCTAGGGCTTGGATGTGGAAAGGGAGCTGTGTTTTCAGCGCATTATACATGACAGCTATAGACTGAGTGTGAACGAATGTGGCCTTTGTTGTCTTTTCCTAGCACTACCTCATGCACATGCAGGGGGAGGGGGTTGTCATTTCATGTGCTGTCAATGGATTGAACCAGGGCATGTGAAGCATCTGGGGTAAACCATGGAAAGTTCTGTGGGGCCAGGGTGTGGAAAGGGAGCTGTTTTCGGTGCATTATACATGATAGCTATAGACTGAGTGTGAACGAATGTGGCCTTTGTTGTCTTTTCCTAACGCTACCTTGCACGCATGCGGGGGGAGGGGGTTGTCATTTCATGTGTGGCTGGGTGGCGACAAGAATGAATAAAGGCAGCACGTATGAATCATGTACATGTGTAAATATTTATATGTCTGTGTATGTATATATATGTATACGTTGAAATGTATAGGTATGTATATATATACCTGTGTGGACATGTATGTATATACATGTGTATGTGGGTGGGTTGGGCCATTCTTTCATCTGTTTCCTTGCATTATCTCGCTAATGCAGGAGACAGCAACAAATTATAATAAATATAATATAAAATAAAATCATGATCATATATACTATCTATTCCTCTCATTCCTACTATACAGTGCAGATCTGTCATATTCCTTGTCCAATTCTTCAATTATGTTTTCCTGTGATAATCTATTCTTTACATCTATAAAGGTTTGGAATGATTATTCAATCATGAAGGTTTCTTGTGCACTTAACACTTTCAGCTTCTTCATGTCACCAAAGCTCTCAACATTTGCAGCTTTTTTCCCATTAAATTCTAATTCTTCATCATTCAAAATGACAATATATTAAGATTGCCAAAAACCTTTCAAGTACGAAACCTTGCTTTCAGTTACATTTATTGTCAATATCACCACATAATTCACATACTCTTCTCAAACATCCACACCCAGAAAACTGTAGCTTCTACTTTGTTCCATGATAGAAATGCTTTAATCAACAATCATACCATCTGTCCCTTTGTATGTAATGTTTCATTCATTCAAAAGTCTAAGCTTTGATGATGATGATGATGATTTCATTTTGGCAAATAAATACAAAGAAAGATTTTACATTGGACTGGACACATTTTATGTCAAATTCTAGAAAGTAGATAGTCAGATTCTCTTATATCTAAATTTCTATACTCTGACTAACAGTTATAGAGTTATCTAATGACAGAAAATCTTTGAAAAATATTCATCCAGTATCTTTATTTAATGTTTCATACAACATAACTATATTACTTCATGTGTTTTGACATTTATAGTATAAAAACAGACTTTGATTTTGAGATCATGGAATTCACATCACTGTGAACACATTATAACCACTGCAGGATTCTGTCTTACATCCCACTGGCTTCATCTAACTAAATAATATAAATACTAGAAATTTCTGGGATACTACATCAAACAATTTACTCAAGTCATGCAACTAAAAATCATAATTTTCATGTTTAGTACCGCAAAGAAAAAAAATGCCCACAAGCAATTACTGTATAGTTCATTAAAGAACAGCACTACGTAGTGAACTTTAATCAAGTTAAAATCAATGGATGATAAATATTAAATACTGACATCGTATCAATACCGTGAACTTTCTGACATGAGAATCCAAACTCTATACAGTATTTTTGCAGATAATGAGCTAATCGACTTGGTTAAGCTACAGACTTATGGAGAAATTTAACGAAACTATTCTATTATATCCTTAAAATGGGTTAAAAAACTCATGTATGTGTTGTTGGAGATGCAAGACATCATCTCATATTTCTCCCTGTACGACAATATGGTGGAATCCCTTCCCCCACCTTGCATCTAGCAAACAGCCAAAGCCACACCCGGCCTGAAGCTCCTTCACCTAGAACCATCATAAAACGTTTGTAAGGAAGCGACAATAAATTAAGAGTTTATAATATGGCAGTACTTCCAAGTGAGGGGGGTTTTCAAGGCCAAGGGCTGGCACTCAGCCCTCTGACCTTGAATCTTGTCTAATTGTGACTTTATAGCTCTTCCCGAGTCTCTCATACATTCAGACTTTGTCGCAGGTGGAGTACCAGCCATGACACCACCTGTCAGGCGTGTACAACACAAATGTCACAATAAATGCAACCCAGTAAAACAGCAATAGTACGAGGTGGCCATTTCAAAATATGGTTGCCATTATCACCCATATTTACACACCAAATTTCAGCGTCTTCTAAGGAATACTTGTGGTTCATATTATTATTAACAGCTTACCTGCACAGGTGATGAGGTGGCCAACTGATTATTTTGTCAAAAAGTTTTTCACAGAGTCTAGAATTAGTGGGAAAAGAAATAACGATTCTCGATCGACGCTACCTTCGCCATTTGCATGTAAACAACAGGCGGAGCGAAGCCTGCCCGATATTTTTCCGATTTCATTTAGCTCTTAAGGATCCGACCCAACTTCATTTTCATGAATATATCTATTTCATGATAGTATTTTATTTATATAGTAGAAAGTCTATTATCAATTTTACGCAAGTATTTGTGATACCAGTACGTTTTGAAAGCCTTTCCAATTCGGAGAAGTGGTTCAGAAGGAGGGGCAAAATTCTACCGCGAGAATTTCACAAATAATTTTCAGCGCTCAAAATAATCCATCTCGACTGATGACTGTTTCCACAAAGTCAGTAACAATTAACAAACCCTCGCAGAATACGCCAATACTGTCAAAAGGAAGTGACAGACTACGGTGCAAGACATCAACGAGGTTTAATTAAATACTCGTGGTCTTTTATCCTTACCGTATGGATCCACCCTTGACGGAAGAGAGAAGGAATCTCTTCCTTTCTTAACCCTTCCTTGTCTTCTTCTTCACCTCTCCTCTATCTCACCTACTCTCTCACTCACCTCCTTTCCTGTATCTTTCTTACTTGCTTTCGCACACCACTCGCACCTATCTCACTCATCTGTTCTGTAACTCACTCGTCCTCTGTCCTGTAACTCACTCGCTCTCCTGTAACTCACCAACTTTCCTATCACTCACCTGCTCTCCTATACATCCACTCGCCTGCTTTCCCATACATCACACTTACCTACTCTACTATCTACTCGCCTACTCTACCGTCTATGCCTCTGAAGGATTTCAATAGACGCCATAATGAAGGATCCATTCTTCCTACTGATGATGGAGACAATGTAGACATGGAATCTTTATTTTTAACGACTTGGAACAACACAACTAAGACATCTCTTCACGTTGCAATAGTCGCTACATTAAACATGACCTTTTAATCGCTATCATCTGCTTTCATATCCTCGTCCAATATATATATATATATATATATATATATATATATATATATATATATATATATATATATATATATATATATATATATAATCAAATTTACACAGAGGAAACTTTAACCATATTCATTCCCTCTATAGAGGGATAATTATTTCTCGTTTGGTTGACAAGCAAGCAATCCCTCTTTGCGAAGAATTGCTTATGACAGGCAGGCAATCCCTCTTTCTGTGATGATATACTTGTGACAGGCAGGCAATCCCTCTTTCTGTGATGATATACTTGTGACAGGCAGGCAATCCCTCTTTCTGCGATGATACACTTATGACAGGAAGGCAATCCCTCTTTTTGTGATGAAATATTTATGACAGGCAGGCAATCCCTCTTTCTGTGATGATGTACTAATGACAGGCAGGCAATCCCCCTTTCTGTGATGAAATATCCATGACAAGCAGGCAATCCCTTTCTGTGATGACATACTTATCACAGGCAGGCAATCCCTCTTTCTGTGATGATATACTTATAACAGGAAGGCAATCCCTCTTTCTGCGATGAAATATCCATGACAGGCAGGCAATCCCTCTTTCTGTGATGACATACTTATCACAGGAAGGCAATCCCTCTTTCTGTGATGAAATATTCATTTACTAAATGCATTCAGCTGTCGCTTTACCCGCAATTTTCACCTCGCCTCCCACGACCCTTGCCTAGTGTGTGTGTGTGTGTGTGTGTACGGTACTGCCTGCGCTGGAATGTATGGAACGAATGTTGGCTTAATGGCTTCTAGCTTTTCTGATTATTAGTAAATCCAGTAAGTGACATATCCACACTCATCCTTATAATCTTGATGGATTAGTCATTGCTGTTCTTCACATGTAATGTCCCGCTGTCTGTGGGCCTCTTACACTGCCGTACGTACCTACCATTAACCACAGCCCTTGCCATCGCAATTCCGTCACACAGTTCTCTCTCCACCTGCAACAAACTCCATAATTTTGTCACAATCACCTCCTCACGTCTGCTATATCCTTGCTCCCTCACACAGACTCCCTTTACCACTTATCAAACATCCCAAAGAATTTGTTACTCACCTAACAACATTCGGGAGCCAGCAAGATCCCCCAGGGCAAACTTCTTCCTCCTCTCCCTAGTTGAATTAGGGGACCCAGCAAGGACTGTTGTGGGTCTCTCTGTCACTTGTAACTTTTTCTGAAACTCGGCCAGAAAGATCCAAATTTTGAGAAAGGAAAGAAGTTCACAGGGAAAAATCACATAATGTATCATGTAATGATGAGGAAGCCAAGTGGATGGTTTTCGTCTTGTGTGTAAGATTAGATTTCATAGAATTTTGAAATAAAAGAAATAACAATGCCTGTACCTGGACCCCCACCCCTTCCCTAACTAGGGGGCCTATCCTCACCTTTGGATTCTTTTTCCAAATCTCCAAGATTTATATGTGATTTTTTTCTTCATTCTTGGTATATTAACCTTGCTCATACTCCTCACGTTTTACACTCTTTGCCATCCATTCATTATCTGTGAAATGTCATTTCCCTTACAATTATTCCTTTGCGCTCATGAGCGATTTTCCAAAAACCTTCATATCACCATGACATTCACAGTGTATCCCAACCTGTGCTACTGAGCCACACATAAACTTCACCGACCATTTCTTTATCTTTTCTCTATGTAAACATTGTTGGATCAGTTGCGTATGTGGACAAGTCATGATGGAGGAAGACTATATACCCCTGGACACAATTAGGTAAACAAATTCATCCTGTGATATTGGTTCTTTTTGCTACTCGGCTGCTTAACTACCTATACAGACCAAGTGTTCCCGAGAAATGACCAAATTGTGATATGATCAGTGAACAAATGGTTAATCTTCCTCGGTTCGAGTCCCGAGGTTCCCAAGTGTTCCCAAGCGTCCACTTGGATGCTGACGCTGGCAACACTGTGCCACTTCCTTCCTCAGTATTGAAGTAAATCGTCCTTAAAAAGAGGACTTGCATTCACTGTTATACACTAAATTTATGAATGCCATTCAGGCAACAACAGATACGAATATTTGCTATAATATATCGACCCAAAATAAAATCATAAGATGAATGTTACTGCAAATAGTCGTCATATCGTAACTGTATGTCGGCAAGTCTCTTCCATAGTCATAGTTCTTCCTACAGTTTTCTCCCCAAAATTTGTACTGTATAACTAAAACAAGACTGGTCATATTACCTTCACATCTTGAACATTATTTTACCGACAGGATGGATCATGGCTCTGTGGTTGGTTATTTATCCTTAGGCCTATCATCTGCCGAGGTCATTAAGAGTAGGAAGTACGAGTAGGAAGAGAGGAAAGTGACTGGTTCCCAGTGAATGTCGGTTTGCGGCAGGGGTGCGTGATATCTCCATGGCTGTTTAATTTGTGTATGGATGGGGTTGTTAGGGAGGTGAATCCAAGAGTTTTGGTGAGAGGGGCAAGTATGCAATCTGTTGTGGAGGTGAGAGGGCTTGGGAAGTGAGTCAGTTGTTGTTCGCTGTGATACAGCGCTGGTGACTGATTCGTGTGAGAAACTACAGACGCTGGTGACTGAGTTTGGTAAAGTGTGTGAAAGAAGGAAGCTGAGAGTAAATATGAATAAGAACACGGTTATTAGGTTCACTAGGGTTGAGGGACAAGTTAACTGGGAGGTAAGTTTGAATGGAGAAAAACTGGAGGAAGTGAAGTGTTTTAGATATCTGGGAGTGGATTTAGCAGCGGATGGATCCATGGAAATGGAAGGGTGTCACAGGGTGGGGGAGGGGGCGAATGTTCTGGGGGCGTTGAAGAATGTGTGGAAGGCGAGAAAGTTATCTCGGAAGGCAAAAATGGGTATGTTTGAAGGAATGGTGGCTCCAACAGTACTATATGGTTGCGAGGCATGAGCTATAGATAGGTTTGTGCGGAGGAGGGTGGATGTGTTGGAAATGAAATGTTTGAGGATAATATGTGGTGTGAGGTGGTTTGATCAAGTAATGAAAGAGAAAGAGATAAGTGGTAATAAAAAGTGTGGTGCAGAGAGCAGAAGAGGGTGTACTGAAATGGTTTGGTCACATGGAGAGAATGAGTGGGGAAAGATTGACAAAGAGGATACATGTGTCAGAGGTGAAAGGAAAGAGAAGTGGGAGACCAAATCGGAGGTGGAAGGATGGAATCAAAAGATTTTGAGCGATCGGGGCCTGAACATACAGGAGGGTGAAAAGCGTGCAAGAAATAGGGTGAATTGGAACGATGTGGTGTATCGGGGTCGACGTGCTGTCAATGGATTAAACCAGGGCATGTGAAGCGTCTGGGGCAAACTATGGAAAGTTTTGTAGGGCCTGGATGTGGAAAGGGAGCTGTGGTTTCGGTGTATTACACATGAAAGATAGAGACAGTGTGAACGAATGTGGCCTTTGTTGTCTACTTCGCGGGCGCGCGGGAGGGGAGGGAGGGTGGGGGGTGCTATTTCATGTGTTGCGTGGTGGCAACGAGAATGGATGAAGGCATTAAGTATGAATATGTACATGCGTGTATATATATATATATATATATATATATATATATATATATATATATATATATATATATATATATATATATATATATATATATCTGTGCATGTATATGTATGCATACGTTGAAATGTATAAGTATGTATATGTGCTTGTGTGGGCGTGTATGTATATGTGCGTGTGTGGGCTTATATGTATATGTGTGTGTGTGTGGACGTGTATGTGTATACATGTGTATGTAGGTGGATCTGGGTCATTCTTTCGTCAGTTTCCTTAGGATACCTCGCTAACGCGGGAGACAGCGATTAAATATGATAATCATAATAATGATTATATATATATATATATATATATATATATATATATATATATATATATATATATATATATATATATATATATATATATAATCCTGGCGCTACCCCGCGCCAGGAACAGAAGAAAGAGGCCACATCCGCTCACATAACTTCTCCAACTATTATGTGTAATATACATGACGACAACTAGAGAATGGTTGTGTACGGATGTGGCCTCTGTTACAACCTTGCTAACGCAGGTAACGGCGATCATGTAAAATTAATAAGTAAATATATATATATATATATATATATATATATATATATATATATATATATATATATATATATATATATATATATCCCTGGGGATAGGGGAGAAAGAATACTTCCCACGTATTCCCTGCGTGTCGTAGAAGGCGACTAAAAGGGAAGGGAGCGGGGGGATGGAAATCCTCCCCTCTCATTTTTTTTTTTTTATTTTCCAAAAGAAGGAACAGAGAAGGGGGCCAGGTGAAGATATTCCCTCAAAGGCCCAGTCCTCTGTTCTTAACGCTACCTCGCTGACGCGGGAAATGGCGAATAGTATGAAAGAAAAAGAAAAGATATATACATATATATATATATATATATATATATATATATATATATATATATATATATATATATATATATATATATATATATATATATATATAGTAACATTTGATAAGTGTTCGCAGTTTCCAGTTTTCGCAGAGCAGAACAACTGCCGCATTTGACCACATCCACTCTTTACCCGTCATGCATAACGCACCGAAACCAGTCCTCCATTAGTATCCAAACTCCACATACCAATTTTGTGGTTTCCCTGGTTGCTTAATGTATCCTAGTTCAGTACACAGACAATACGTCGCCCCCATATATCACATCACTCGAGTTTGCTCTATCCCCTATATGCGTCTCGTCACTGAACACCCCCCCCCCTCCTCCCAACACTCTTACTCGGTCTTCCACTTCTTACTTTCTTTGCTTTTGACACTTTTTTTTTTTTGTCAATGTATCATCACGTATTGTTTCAGTGCGTTCTGCAGTAGGGAAATTAGGTGGGGATGTGGCCAACCCTCCTTTATTTGATACCGACTTTGGTTTTTGCTCCCGAAAGCTGGCTGCAACACTTGGTAGACCACGCAGTACTCGGCAAGCTGCTGCGTCTCATGATTACTGTGAGGTCATCGGCAACTCAAGAGTGGGCCGCTTTGATGCTTGTTTCTATCCCTACACGTCGAAGCTTTGGAACTCTCTACCCTCTCATGTCTTTCCTAATAAATATGAACTGGCACATTTCAAAAGACAGGTTTTTCATTTCCTCCAAAATTCGTAAATACTTTCCCTTGTCTCTTCTATTTCCCTTTCATAATCCTATATGTTTCAATTAAGGCTCAGCCTTGATGTGGACTTTTGTCCGTGACTAGAGTCTCCAACGTAAAAAACAAAATATCTTGTGCCACCTCCCCAAACATATAACGCGATTAAGTTGTGCCTCTATAGGGGACCTTAGTATGTTAGTGTCTATATCCACGACCAACACCCTGGTCCGCTGTCTGAATCACACTGCTGACCAGCACAACTCGCTCTTGCAGTGTTACTCCTACACAGTCAATTGTCCTCACACCATGAATTGTCCTCAGGTATTTCATTTCCAACAAACCCATCATCTGTTCTTTTGCATTCAGGGCCCAAGATTCGCATCCATACAACACTTTTAGTGACTACGTACCTTAAAGCACACTTTCAGTATTTTCAACCTGAGACAATAGCCTCTCCTTCCACATGCCATCTGCTTCCTCTCCCACTCAGTGACACTTTATCTTTTATGATTCCATCCATTGCTGTGTCCATCCTCGGGTATATAAAGCACTTCACTTCCTGCAGGTTCTACCTCTTTATATTCAACCCATCGTATCTTGCTTAACCCTTCCTGCTATACCTCATTACTTCACTTTTATCCACATAGACTCTCAGCCTCCTCCTGTCACACACTCTCCCAGGCTGTCACCACCTTCTGGAGTTTTGAGTCTACAACATGAGCTGTAGGTGCATATAGCAACTGACACTCCCCCCCCCCCCAACACACACACACACACACACACACACACACACCAGCATACTGTAGACCCAACCCTCTCACATTCTCTTTCACCTCTCTGTCCATCAACAAATTAAACAGCCATGGTGACATCATTCACTTTTGTTGCAGACCCACTTTCAACTGGAGTACTCACCTTCCTCCCCATCCCGCTTGTTCAGATGCTTTACTTCCCTGATGAAAGTTTTCTGCATTTAGTAGCTTTTCTCCAATACCATGTTTCACAATACCATCAACAAGGCTTTTCTGTTAGCGTCATCTTACACTTTCTACAGATACATAAATGCCACATACAAATTCTTCTCTTTGAGCCAGAATTTCTCATACATATTTTTTAAAGCAGACTCCTGGTGCACAACGCCTGTGCCACTTCTGAAACCATACTGTTCCTCCCTAGCCTGATGCTCGGTGCATGCCACCATCCTCTCAATCTCCATTTTCCAACATAATTCACCAAACGTACTCAGACTCTGTTATTTGAACATTTACTTTTGTCTGACTTACTTTTACATAATGGTATGATACAGGTATTCTGCCAGTCCTCACCACCTCCCCTTGGGCAATACATATACTGAAAAACCTGACTAACCAATCAAAAACAATGTCACCCATTCTCTTGAGAAACTCACATGCAGTCACATCTACTTATGCTGTTTAGCCATACTTCAAATATTCTAAGCTTTCACCAACTCATATTTTCAACAAACTATTAGCCAAGACTCTCTAACTCTGCAAAACACATGCATCCCAAACACTCCACATCCGCCAGCCATTTAACTCAATGGTGAGTCCATCGAATTACTCACTCCACCTCTTACACCTTTTATTTGCCAGTCACTGCTTCCTCCTATCCTCCCTTCATTGATTTTTCAATTTATTCCCTTGTTCATGTCACTCTAAGTACCTTCCAAAAAGATATTTCCCTGAAGTTTGCTGATACTGTATTTTCTTACAGAATTTCTCAGTTGCCCCACCCCCCTTTTTTTTTTTTTAGCTTCTGCACCTGCCTATTGACACCTTGCCAGTTGCCCTTGTACAATATCCATACTCCCTCCTTTCAAATATCATAAATAGAACTCCCTCTTCTCTTTCACTGACAATTTAGCTTCCTCTTTCTACCACTCACAGCCCTTTCTTAATATGCCTATATCCCAGATTCTACATACTACACACTTTATTTGCATATTTAAGTGCTGCTCCTCTAAATACCTTCCACTCCTTTCTCACTCCCCTTACTTCATCCACTCTCACCACATGCCACTCTTCACTTAAACTCTCTCGGTACTTCTGCACACAAGCCTCTTTTCTAAGCTCAGTTACTTTCACCATCTTCCCACCCATGTCATTTCCTTTTTTCCTACAGCCAATACAAAACCACTCTTGCCCCTCTTAGCACATTCCAATCAACAACTTTTCCTTAGCATGCCTGTCATTTATATATCATCTGATAATGACTTTTCTCTCCAAATCCCACACACCTATGTATACTTAAGTATGCATCACTTTTTCAATAGAGGTATTTCCAATTACCAGTCCTTTTTCAACACACACCTCAACAAGCTGTTCCCCATTTTCATGAAACCTGGGTACCCCATGCTGCCTAATCATACCCTTAACTACTACATCAACCAATTTTACATTCATATCACTCATCATGATTCGATCCCTTCCTCACTCCTCTTATTACCAATCATCCACCTCTCATACTCTATATTCAGTCTCATTCACATCAGTCTTGAACTTGCTTCTTTATGCTCTTAAACATATTCCCTTATCTTCACTTAACTGAACTGTCATTTCTTTCTTTATCATTAAAAACCATTATACCTGTTTTCCCTTGTGCACAGTTACACTAAAAGCCAGAAAATTCAGGTCTCCTAAAAAATGAAAAAAATACCCCACCCTTCTCAAATTCACTTATATTCATACAACGGTTTTTGTAGTCCTCATTTGGTTCTCTCTCTATATATACATAAATTCAGTATATATAGGCAGCTTACCTATGTGCCTAAGGATCTGCCTGTATGAGGTTGCCAGGTTCTAAGTCAAGAGGTGCAGCGATGTTGCACATTTGTCTCATCAAGTGAGTGTAGGAGAATGAGGAAGGTGCTTATCTTGGACATGTGGGGTTTTATGATCATCTTGAATCAATGTCTAATGTTGGAGAGGAGGGTGGTGTTCAGATTTTCAGACATGAAAATGTAACTTATACATGTCTGGGATGCGTGGTTTCATATGGATCTATGTTTGGTGGAGTTTGAGTGAGAGGAGATTAGGTTTCTTTATTTATAATAAGTGACATGGGCAGAACATTGTCGAATGAAAACCATCTTGAGTGAAAAGAAATACCTAAGAAAAAAGGGTGAAAAAAATGATCATGGCTCCACGGACATTTGTGGACCCAACTCTTAAAGGTGGAAAATACAGGAAGGAAAGAGAAGGAAATTAAAAAATTCTGCTATTGGAGGAAAGGTTACATGATGATCAATCCTCATGTGGCTAGTCTCCATACAAAAACTATAGGAAACAGCATTTAGACATATGCCTTAGATCTAAGGCTAGTTGGCATGGATGGAAGTAGGAAGCTCTGGAGAGCAGTGGCCAAAATCATACATATAGAATAGAAAGAGGGCAGCAACATTATGGTGGGCTGAGAGGGATGGTTTCAGAGAGGTGATGCCAAAGAACCATCCTGGATATATGAGTATTCCATACTATTGCAAATAAAACCCTCATATATATATGAAGTAGCTGTTCACAAAAGATATGATGACAAAATGATGACACCTATGACAGATTGTGATGTTCATGATGTCAGGCCTGTCTTGAAATGTGCCAGGTCATAGATATTGGGAAAAACATGAGAAGGTAGAGTTCCAAAACTTCCATGAGAATGGAAAGAAGTGGGTATCAAAGGGACCCACCCTTGAGTTGCCAATGGCTAAAAAATAATCACGTGATGCAGCAGCTTGCTGAGTATTGCGTGGTCTAGCTAGTGGTGGGGACACACAAGCAGCCAGCTTTTGGGAGCTAAAAATAAAGTAATACCGAAAGGAGAGGGAAAGTGGATCAACATTGCAACGTAGGGCAAGGGGGTTAAGTTTGGAAGTTAACCTGGGACAGTTTATAAATCAGATTGCTTTTGATTCAACTCTGTAAAGTGAGCATAGAGAGATAGAACCACCTCAAATGTGAGAGCAGCTCTCCATACAAGGACAAACCAATCCCTTGTATAAACATCAACTCTTCAAAAGAGAAGTTTCATCTAAACAAGACGCCCAGTATTTCAGAGGCAGACTTAGATATTCCAGTAACGTGGGGTTTCCAAAAAAAGAGTGGATGTTACAGTAATACCAAGTATGTTCAGTGAGTCAAGAGGTGGAGTTACAGAGCCATGAAAGGAAAGATGAGAGTAGAGAGGAGTTTTCGATAGAGAGATGGGTAGAAATTGGGTTTTGGAGGCATTAAACTTAACATGACTTTGTGCATCCCTCTGAGATACCCTGTCCAAGTCTGAGTTTATTAAAGAAGCTATGTCAAGATGAGATGCAGATCGAGTGAGAGAAGAGGAACCAGAATTGAAGGATGTGGATGAATGTAGCAGTGCTGTCATCATCATATGAGTGCATTGGATTATTTGTGGAGAGTAAATCACTGAGAAAAAAGGAGAAAAAGTGTAGGGGGCTGAACAGAACCTTGAGGGACACCACTGTTGATGGAGAAAAGGGGAAGGCTGATCCATCAATAACCACATAGGTAGATCAGCCCAAGAGGAAGCTAGATATGGAGCAAAGTGAAGGAGGGAAACCAAAAGACGGGAGTTTAGGGATGAGACCCTGATGCCACATCCTATCAAAAGCCTTAGATAAATCAAGGGCAACTACACATGACTCCCAAAAATCTTTCAGGGATGATGACCAGACATTAGCAAGATAGGAGAGAATATCACCAGTGAATTTCTCCCTATGAAAACCATACTGGTGATCAAAGAGAAGACTGTGATTTTCAAGGTGTTTAAGGATGTAGGAGTTGATGGATTCAGACTTTGGAAATGGTAGATGTCAAAGCAATAGGACAGTAGTTAGAAGGGTCAGATCAGTCGCCCTTCTAGGGATGGGATGTATCAATGGATGTTTCCAAGGAGGAAAAGTCTTGGTTTTTAAGCAGAAACATAACAGATAAGCAGGCACAAGCACAAGTTGAGAGGCACACTCCATGGTACACAGGGATGGATGCCATCAAGACCATAAGCCTTGTTTTGTCCAAGGAAAGAAGCACTTTTCAGATGGTCTGAAAAGAGATTACAGGAAGAGGCATAGTTTAAGTAAAAGGAATTTCAAGGGGTGAAGGAATGTTGGGGTCATCCAAGGTGGAATTAAAGTAGAAACAGGAACCAAAGAATTGCTTTATCTACATTAAAGACAGATATAGTCCTGTCAGATTAGAAAAGTGAAGGAAAGGTAGAGCGACGGAAGTTGTTAGAGATGCTCTTAGCTAAAGACAAGAAAGATACATCAGTGGATGACAAGAAGAGGGTTATCACATGTGTATGTATATATATATATATATATATTCCTGGTAAATTATATGGGAGGGTATTGATTGAGAGGGTGAAGGCATGTACAGAGCATCAGATTGGGGAAGAGCAGTGCGGTTTCAGAAGTGGTAGAGGATGTGTGGATCAGGTGTTTGCTTTGAAGAATGTATGTGAGAAATACTTAGAAAAGCAAATGGATTTGTATGTAGCATTTATGGATCTGGAGAAGGCATATGATAGAGTTGATAGAGATGCTCTGTGGAAGGTATTAAGAATATATGGTGTGGGAGGCAAGTTGTTAGAAGCAGTGAAAAGTTTTTATCGAGGATGTAAGGCATGTGTACGTGTAGGAAGAGAGGAAAGTGATTGGTTCTCAGTGAATGTAGGTTTGCGGCAGGGGTGTGTGATGTCTCCATGGTTGTTTAATTTGTTTATGGATGGGGTTGTAAGGGAGGTAAATGCAAGAGTCCTGGAAAGAGGGGCAAGTATGAAGTCTGTTGGGGATGAGAGAGCTTGGGAAGTGAGTCAGTTGTTGTTCGCTGATGATACAGCGCTGGTGGCTGATTCATGTGAGAAACTGCAGAAGCTGGTGACTGAGTTTGGTAAAGTGTGTGGAAGAAGAAAGTTGAGAGTAAATGTGAATAAGAGCAAGGTTATTAGGTACAGTAGGGGTGAGGGTCAAGTCAATTGGGAGGTGAGTTTGAATGGAGAAAAACTGGAGGAAGTGAAGTGTTTTAGATATCTGGGAGTGGATCTGTCAGCGGATGGAACCATGGAAGCGGAAGTGGATCATAGGGTGGGGGAGGGGGCGAAAATTTTGGGAGCCTTGAAAAATGTGTGGAAGTCGAGAACATTATCTCGGAAAGCAAAAATGGGTATGTTTGAGGGAATAGTGGTTCCAACAATGTTGTATGGTTGCGAGGCGTGGGCTATGGATAGAGATGTGCGCAGGAGGATGGATGTGCTGGAAATGAGATGTTTGAGGACAATGTGTGGTGTGAGGTGGTTTGATCGAGTAAGTAACGTAAGGGTAAGAGAGATGTGTGGAAATAAAAAGAGCGTGGTTGAGAGAGCAGAAGAGGGTGTTTTGAAATGGTTTGGGCACATGGAGAGAATGAGTGAGGAGAGATTGACCAAGAGGATATATGTGTCGGAGGTGGAGGGAACGAGGAGAAGAGGGAGACCAAATTGGAGGTGGAAAGATGGAGTGAAAAAGATTTTGTGTGATCGGGGCCTGAACATGCAGGAGGGTGAAAGGAGGGCAAGAAATAGAGTGAATTGGAGTCATGTGGTATACAGGGGTTGACGTGCTGTCAGTGGATTGAAGCAAGGCATGTGAAGCGTCTGGGGTAAACCATGGAAAGCTGTGTAGGTATGTATATTTGCGTGTGTGGACGTGTGTATGTACATGTGTATGGGGGGGGGGGGGGTTGGGCCATTTCTTTCGTCTGTTTCCTTGCGCTACCTCGCAAACGCGGGAGACAGCGACAAAGTATAAAAAAAAAAAAAAAAAAAAAAAAAAATATATATATATATATATATATATATATATATATATGTGAGCAAATGTGCCTTTCTTTGTCTGTTTCCTGATGCTACCTTACTAAAAATTATATTAAGAAGAGAATGTGTCATAGTGAAAAAGGGATGAAAAGTGAGTTATAGTGTGTAAAGTTGATTCATTAGCAAAGGAGTGAAGAGTTAAAAGTTCAAAGATCATTAATGGAGGTGAAAGACAGGACACCACTGTTGACAAGATAAGTGGGAGAAGTCAGTCTAACAACTGCTTCTGCAATGGATCGACCAAAGAGGAAACTGTGCATTAAGAAACAAGTAAAAAAAAAAAAAGGAAAAAGACAGAAAGCAAAGAACTGGGCCACAACCTTTCAGGTGGTTTGGAGATGCTGAGAGCTTTGACTAAAGTTTCCCCAAAATCTCTGAAAGGAGGACCAAAGATGAGTTACATAAGCCACCAATAGATCTTTTCCTACAAAACCTATGTTGATGATCAATAAGAAATGAGAATTCCAAAAGTTTGAGAAAGTTAGCATTTCGAAGACTATGGATACAGCAGAAGTAAAACCAGTTGACTGATAGTTGGAAGGGTTAAAATGCTCTCCTTTCTTAGGGATGGGTTGCACTAAGTCAAGCTTCTAAGAGGGAAAAGTCAAGATATTTATACATACAAAAAGAGGAGTGCAGGGATCAAAGCTAGCTCAGATGCATACTTGCTCCAGGCTAGAGGATATGCCAACTGGCCTATACACCTTGCCCACTTGAATCTGGAAAAGTACTTGTAAGACCTTGCACAAAGAAAATATAGGTGAAGATATAGGTTCAGTGGTAAGAGTGGGGAAAGAGGGCAAGACAAAGAAACACAGAAAGTATAATTAGAGTAAAATAAGGTGGCTATAGATTGACCAGGTCGGGAGAAAGATGCTGAGCTACTAAAGTTGAAGTTGTTGCAGATGCTTTTGGTTTAAGACCATAAAAATTTATTGATCTTAGGAGGAAAATACACACTTTCAATTTATGAATATGTGCTCGACTCTGAAGAACAGCTTTGAGGTGATTCCAAGCAGATTTGGGTTCAGGGAAGAGGGCATCAGAGTAGGAGTAATCAAACACTGACTTGGGGAGAAAGATCTGGGAGAAGGGATGTAAAACTCTCCCAGCAAAGATACCTTCATAAAAGTGGCATAGGCAGTAGGAATTGGGGTTAGGGGTTGGAGTGTCAAGTTTTTCTTCTTTTTTTAAACCAGGAATGGTTGAGGATGTCTGTAAGTGCTTGGTTGCTACTGGACCAATATGTTTCATGTTGAGGTTTGATAAATTGTCATGGTTGGTCTTTGTTTTTTATTGAAATGTTGAGTGTCAGCACTTGTCACACAGGTGATTTTGTATAAGTTTGTCATGATTATGCTATAGTATATGTTTGGTTTATTGTGTTTTGAGGAGTGGTTCCTGGTTACTGTATGTTTGTCTTGGTTCAGGCTAGATGTGCTTCATGCAATGGCTGGGAAGGCGTGGCTGTAAATTTTCTAAATTTCTAACAAGTTAATTTTGTGGATTATCTTGATATGGATTGAGTGCAAGTTCACCATTTTCTTTTTCAATAATTATGCATGTGGTGTTGTTCAGGGTTTGGATTTAATCTATGGCCTGATGAGATGGGTCACCATGAGTAAACCTCTCTCCATAACACATAAATAGAAATCACATCAACAAACTGCCTCTTAACATTTCTCCTCATCCACCCCCCCAACAGCATAGCTTTATTTGCTTGATTATTTCATGTAGCCATCAGTTCACCGTGATTTGATAATGACAGATCTTTGTGAAATCATGAAAATTCAAGCCAGATTTGTTGAACTGTAATGGGTATTGAAAAACATTTCAAGAGGTCAAGTGAAATGCAGGGTATTAAAAAATTTTTTACTTAAATTACTGTTTATGTACAAGATCCCACTGAATGCTGACAGATACATTCATAAATTCATAATAAAAAAAAATCTACAATTCATACTATTTCTCCAATCCAATTAAATATTTCTTAAAAGCATATGTAGTCTTAAACAAGGAAAAGGAAGAGAAGTGCTTAGTTTGAAAACCAACAGAAAACTATGAAATACGATGGCATAGCAGAAAAACCTGGTATGACAATGACAGGTTGAATTATGTTCTAAATGGTGAAGAAAATTAAATATAACTGAGCATTACTGTCACTGTTAAGGTAAAAAAAAAAAATTATTAAGGGGTTACTTAAATCAAAACTTCAAATTTGTGCTAATGTAATAAATCTATTCTGAAATATATACCTCTACAATAAACAGATAAACAGCCAGACTAAATAATAAACTCACATTCAATAGTCTATTTATAAAAAGAATTTTCATACAAACCTTGTAAGAACAGAAAGACCACATGATTTTTTTCCTCACAGGGGCAACAGCACACAAAGCTGGAAATCTATATACAAAGTTATGGACCTTTACCATGTAACTTAGTTATCTCATATCACCAGCACTGAAAATAACCACCACTTTAAGGGTCAGCTCTGGCAGTACTTCAGCGTTGGGCTACCTCAGACATTGAAAAAACATCTATCTGGAAAATCCTCGCACACAGAGCTGAAATATCTAAAAACATACAAGACAAAAAGACCACCTTTAAAATGACTTCCTTGTCAGTTGGTGGCAAGTTTAAAAAAAGGCTTCTAAAATGCCTTTCTTGTGAGTTGGTGGTATGCATAAACAAATTTCTCAGCAAATGGTGTTGTTCCCTTGCCATGGTGGGTTAGATAACCACTAAAAGAAAAAAAAAAAAGAAAAAAAGTACCCACTACAAATGAGCCTTCCATTGTTATATGGAAGGCTGTAAAGCACTCGATCAGATTGTTTAGATAAATGACACTGTGTGCAGTGTCTTGAGAGTGATAAGCATCAAATTTAACTTGCAAGGGTACACGAGATGTAGTATCTGTCCAAGAGGTGAAAAGCCATGACCAAAATCCAAAGCCAAACATATACAATTAAGTTTTCATACATTCTAAAATGTATGAAGCAAATCATATAGTAAAAAATGCCACAGCTGTCTTGTACAAAGATGAAAGTGATGCATTCTACACCAATGTATGTACATACATTGTGATGGCCACAGTATTTTTGATACATACCCTGAGGCACATTTGGCTGATCTGTTTTCTAGGCACAACAATAACAAAGGAAAAAAAAAAAGACATATGACAGCAAAATCTGAATTCTGAAAAGTTTGCTTCAAATAAAAGATGAGGGGCAAAGACAAACGCTTATCACAATCTTCCATTTTCCAGCCATGCCCACACACTATGTAACTCCTCATATAATGAAAGGTTGAATCAAGGCTAGGTGGTACAGCTCTCATTCAACATCCTCTTCTGTCACTTTTGACCCACCAGCTGCCTGAAGTATGCTCTGTTGAGAAAAAAATTAAGTAACAATAACAAAGGTGTACTGCTAAGTATATCATGATTACCCAAACCATCAAACAACAGTGATCCAGTGCAGCAATTGGTTCCAAATGATTTTAACGATACAGGGCAATCAACTCTTACAAAGAAAAATTTAGTGCATCTTAGTACAATAAAATGATCATCCTATATTTTCAATTAACTACAAGGTATCTATCAATAACAGCCATGTTAGAGAAAAAAAATACAATCACCAGTGGGCAATGGCAAGAGTAATGAGAATGAATACACAAAATAAGAAATGTTCCATTTACCCATAACTCTTATAATCATTAAAACCCATGTTTTGAATACTCTCCTTATTCACAACCTACTTCTACACTAATCTCTACATCATCACTGCCATGACTTTTCTACTCTACATGACTTCAATAATCCAATGAATTCATGAGGCTCCATACTTTCAATTCTCTTTAAGTCTTAAATACTCCCTTAAATTCATTAATCCTAAAACTTCCTCACTGCTTTTTAGACTTTACGGACCCTAAATATTCACTGCTCACCATACTTTCACAATTCATCATTGATCCCTTGGCTTCACTATTCTCATGATTTCAGTATCCCAAATGAGTGTACTACTGAACTCTCAGAGCCCTGTTACCCTTACAGCTTCCAAACTTCCCAGTGATGCCTTGCAAGATGACCTCATTATTCCCACACCTTTCCTATTCCATGATTTCACTGCTATTTGGTCAACTATTAAGCTACTTAAAGAACTTTAAAACAGTTGTGAATGATAACTCCTGTGATTCCATTACACCTTTATGACTTCACTAATCCCTGAAGCAGGGGGGTAGCAATGCTATTTCCTGTGTGGTGGGGTAGACAGGAATGGATGAAGGCAAGCAAATATGAATATGTACATGCATATATATGTATATGTCTATGCATGTGTATGTACATGTATGTATATGTTGATACATATATGCATGTATATGGGCACGTATGGGCATTTATGAATATTATTTATTTATGTTTAGTTTCCTTTGTCGCTGTCTCCCGCATTAGCGAGGTAGTGCAAGGAAACAGACGAAAGAAAGGCCCAACCCACCCACATACACATGTATATACATACACGTCCACACACGCAAACATACATACCTATACATCTCAACGTATACATATATATATACACACACAGACATATACATATACACACATGTACATAATTCATAATTTCAAACCATTCACCATTGGCCCCCTTCTCTGTTCCTTCCTTTGGAAAATTAAAAAAAAAAACAAGAGGGAAGGATTTCCAGCCCCCCGCTCCCTCCCCTCTTAGTCACCTTCTACGACATGCAGGGAATAATTCATAATGTCTGCCTTTATTCATTCCCACCCCACATGAAATAACAACCCCCTCCCCCCGCATGTGCACAAGGTAGCGCTAGGAAAAGACAACAAAGGCCACATTCGTTCACACTTAGTCTCTAGCTGTCATGTGATAATGCACCAAAACCACAGCTCCCTTTCCACATCCAGGCCCCACACAAACTTTCCATGGTTTACCCCAGATGCTTCACATCTCTGGTTCAATCCATTGACAGCACGTCGACCCTGGTATACCACATCGTTCCAATTCACTCTATTTCTTGCACGCCTTTCACCCTTCTGCATGTTCAGGCCCCGATCACACAAAATCTTTTTCACTCCATCTTTCCACTTCCAATTTGGTCTCCCACTTTTCCTCATTCCCTCCACCTCTCACACATATATCCTCTTGGTCAATCTCTCCTCATTCATTCTCTCCATGTGCCCAAACCATTTCAAAACACCCTCTTATACTCTCTCAACACCACTCTTTTTATTACCACACATCTCTCTTACCCTATTATTACTTACTCGATCAAACCACCTAACATCACATATTGTCCTCAAACATCTCATTTCCAGCATATCCACCCTCCTCCGCACAACTCTATCTATAGCCCACACCTCACAACCATATAACATTGTTGGAACCACTATTCCTTCAAACATACCCATTTTTGCTTTCCGAGATAATGTTCTCGACTTCCATACATTCTTCAATGCTCCCAGAACCTTCACCCCCTCCCCTACCCTATGCTTCACTTCTGCTTCCATGGTTCCATCAGCTGCCAAATCCACTCCCAGATATCTAAAACACTTCACTTACTCCAGTTTTTCTCCATTCAAACTTACTTCCCAATTGACTTGACCCTCAACCCTACTGTACCTAATAACCTTGCTCTTATTCACATTTACTCTCAGCTTTCTCTTTCACACACTTTACCAAATTCATTCACCAGCTTCTGCAGTTTCTCACATGAATCAGCCACCAGCGCTGTATCATCAGCAAACAATAATTGAACACTTCCCAAGCTCTCTCATCCACAACAGACTGCATACTTGCCCCTCTCACCAAAACTCTTGCATTCACCTCCCTAACAACCCCATCCATAAACAAATTAAACAACCATGGAGACATCACACACCCCTCCCGCAAAGCAACACTCACTGAGAACCAATCACTTTCCTCTCTTCCTACATGTACACATGCCTTACATCCTCAATAAAACCTTTTTACTGCTTCTAACAACTTGCCTCCCACACCATATATTCTTAATACCTTACACAGAGCATCTCTATCAACTCTATCATATGCCTTCTCCAGATCCATAAATGCTACATACAAATCCATTTGCTTTTCTAAGTATTTCTCACATACATTCTTCAAAGCAAACACCTGATCCACACATCCTCTACCACTTCTGAAACCACACTGCTCTTCCCCAATCTGATGCTCTGTACATGCCTTCACCTTCTCAATCAATACCCTCCCATATAATTTCCCAAGAATACTCAACAAACTTATACCTCTGTAATTTGAGCACTCACTTTTATCCTCTTTGCCTTTGTACAATGGCACTATGCAAGCACTCCGCCAATCCTCAGGCACCTTACCATGAGTCATATATACATTAAATAACCTTACTAACCAGTCAACAATACAGTCATCCCCTTTCTTTATAAATTCCACTACAATACCATACAAACCCACTGCCTTGCCGGCTTTCATCTTCCGCAAAGCTTTTACTACCTCTTCTCTATTCACCAAATCATTCTCCCTAACCCTCTCACTTTGCACACCACCTCAACCAAAACACCCTATATCTGCCACTCTATCATCAAACACATTCAACAAACCTTCAAAATACTCACTCCATCTTCTCACATCACCACTACTGTTATCACCTCCCCATTTACCCCCTTCACTTAAGTTCCCATTTGTTCCCTTATCTTAAGCACTTCATTTACCTCCTTCCAAAACATCTTTTTATTCTCCCTAAAATTTAATGATATTCTCTCACCCCAACTCTCATTTGCCCTCTTTTTCACTTTTTTTTCTCACCTTTTTCTTATATGTGTATATGAGTGGATGGGCCATTCTTTGTCTGTTTCCTGGCACTACCTCGCTGATGTGGGAGGCGGTGATTAAGCATTATAAATAAAAAATATCTTCCCTACTCCCCATTACTTTCATGATTTCAGTAAAATGCTAAAAACCTTAATTTTTGCCAGACTTCTACAATTTCACTAAACCCACAATTAACATACTATAACCTATTTTCTTATTTCCTTTGTTATTATGGCATCTGTGCTCATCTCAGCAAACCCAGACTAATAATTAAACCATAATATTTATTGGAAAGGATGGATAATGTAGGCTAATGTTGTACTGTATACTTTTAAAGTAATATGAAAAACAAGGCTTAAATATTTATAGAGAGGGGTAACAAGTACTGATGTAACAAACGCTTCAATATATCACAATTTCCAATGTTCTGGACCACTCAATATACTAAAAAGTCAACTAAAATGATGAACTACTATACTTAAGAGTAATCCTGCAATTCAACAGAATTTACGTGTATTTCAAAATAAAAAAATTTTCATGGTAACTTTGGGTTGATAACATTCAATTGAATAAAGCCACAAGAGAGAGCTGGTCCTAACCTCGCCAACTGCTGGTAGCTTATGAACGAGAAGCTGGAAGACCTGCGGGGGTAGGGTCTGCTGGAGGACCTGCAGCAGCTGCTGTGGCTGTCCACACACTGCCACGGCACGACTTAGGTGTTCCACACCAGACTCAATTTCTCCCTGCGCCAGAAGTTCTTCACCAGCCTGTAACAAAAAAGAAAAAAAAATCACATTTTCTTGACATTTATTTATCTATGTACATATACATCTACAGATACAATATGTAGTGTTACTGGACTGCCTGATTGAGGTTACACTGTAAATGAAAAGTACCTTTGGCAAAGCCATACCATTGTTAGCTTATAAAAGAGCAAAATCCCACCAAAGAACTTCTCAGTTCAAACAAGTCTGTCCTTTCCTGACTAGTGAATCTGGAACAACCTTAGAGCTGCTGGAGCCCATGGAAAAGTAGTTCTGAGATAACTCTAGAACCCTTTCTGAATGAGGTTTTATGGTAATCAATTATGAAATAATAATAATAATAATAATAAATGATATATCCTATCTTATCATTTCCTTTGTTGATAAAAGCATTTATCTATTCGATTATACTTTGTCGCTATCTCCTGCATTAGCAAGGTAGCACAAGGAAACAGATGAAAGAATAGCCTAACCCAACCACATGCACATGTATATACACATACGCCTACACATGCATAAATACATACCTATACATTTCAACATATACATACATATATATACACAGACATATAGATACATACACATGTACATATTCATACTTGCTGCTTTCATCCATTCCCGTCACCTCCCTGCGACACATGAAATGTCACCCCCTCCCCCTGCATGTGTGTGTGGTAGCCCTAGGAAAAGACAACAAAGGCCACATTCGTTAACACTCAGTCTCTAGCTGTAATGTGTAATGCACTGAAACCACAGCTCCCTTTCCACATCTAGGCCCCATAAAACTTTCCATGGTTTACCCAAGATGCTTCGCATGCCCTGGTTCAATCCATTGACAGCCACATCGACCCCGGTGTACCACATTGTTCCAATTCAACCTATTCTTTGCAAGCCTTTCACTCTTCTCTATGTTCAGGCCCCGATCGCTCAAAATCTCTTTCATTCCATCCTTCCACCTCCAATTTGGTCTTCCACTTCTAGTTCCCTCCACCTCTGACATATATCCTCTTTGTCAATCTTTCCTCACTCATTCCTTCCATTTGACCAAACCACTTCAATATACCCTCTTCTGCTCTCTCAACCACACTTTTTATTACCACAAATCTCTCTTACCCTTTCATTACTTACTCGGTAAAACCACCTCACACCACATATTGTCCTCAAACATCTCATTTCCAACACATCCACCCTCCTCTGCACAACCCTATCTATAGCCTATGCCTCGCAACCATATAACACTGTTGGAACTACTATTCCTTCAAACATACCCATTTTTGCTCTCCAAGATAACATTCTTGCCTTCGACACATTCTTCAAAGCTCCCAGAACCTTCACCACCCCCCCCACCCTGTGACACTTCCGCTTCCAAGGTTCCATCCAGCTGCTAAATCCACTCACAGATTTCTAAAACACTTCACTTCCTCCAGTTTTTCTCCAGTCAAACCTACCTCCCAATTGACTTGGCCCCCAACCTTACTGAACCTAATAACCTTGCTCTTATTCACATTTACTCTCAGCTTTCTTCTTTCACACACTTTACCAAACTCAGTCACCAGCTTCTGCAGTTTCTCACCCAAATCTGCCACCAGCACTGTATCATTAGTGAACAACTGACTCGCTTCCCAAGCCCTCTCATCCAGAACTGACTGCATACTTGCCCCTCTCTCCAAAACTCTTGCATTCACCTCCCTAACAACCCCATCCATAAACAAATTAAACAACCATGGAGACATCATGCACCCATGCTGCAAATAGACATTCACTGGGAACCAATAACTTTCCTCTCTTCCCACTCGTACACATGCCTTACATCCTTGACATAAACTTTTCACTACTTCTAGCAACTTACCTCCCACACCATATACTCAATACTTTCCACACAGCACCTCTATCAACTCTATCATATGCCTTCTCCAGATCCATAAATGCTACATACAAATCCATTTGTTTTTCCATGTATTTCTCACATACATTCTTTAAAGCAAACACCTGATCCACACATCCTCTACCACCTCTGAAATCACACTGCACTTCCCCAATCTGATGCTCTGTACATGCCTTTACCCTCTCACTTAATACCCTCCCATATAATTTCCCAGGAATACTTAACAAACTTATACCTCTGTAATTTGAACACTCACCTTTATCCCCTTTGCCTTTGTACAATGGCACTATGCATGCATTCCACTAACCCTCCGGCACTTCACCATGAACCATACATACATTGATAAAATTATGGTAAAAATATTACAATTAATATGTGATAAGTGGGGTCAGTTCTGACTTAAGCCAACCTCTTTTGCTTACCTCATAACTATGATTTCCTCTATATACAGTATGTAATTCCAACTGTCATGCTATTGGAAAAATAAAGCTGCCAAAGCAAAATAAGTTTTCTATTAATCCTGCTTATCTAAAATCTATCTACTAAAGATCTTAACTTTCCATTATCAATTGAGCATTTTGTAGAAGTCCTGAAATAATCTTATATGCCTAAAGAAAAAAAAAGTTCTATTAATCACATCAGCACTGGAATTAAAATCCCATTACCATGCATGTTTCTCCAAGTAATAAAAACAAATACTAAAATGAGAATCAGTCACTTAAAATCATGCCATAATCCAATGTTTTATCAAGACACTCATTAATAACAATTACCTGAAACTTCCTCTTGACCTCCTCCCACTTCCTCTTATACATTTCACTATCTATCTATATCTCTGATACCCAAACCCTTAGGGAACTCCTTCAAGAAGGTGGCTACAGGAAAAGTCTTCATAACAGGCAAACTCCAGTGCCACTTAGCCTTTTTGTGCCTAACCCTAAACAGGTCACAGACAGACGGCAACTCTAGTGCAGTACATTTCACAATCTCTTAACTCCTTCCCTTGTGGCAGCACATATACAACTCACTTTTCTCTTTCACTAAAAGCTTTCATCCGACATCCCACTACTTACTACCCTTTCTCACATGCCAACAACCAACATTCTCCATGTTATATACTTGATTTTGCACATGTCAGCAATGCTTCCCTAAATACCTCCTATTCCTCACCCACTCACCCTTGTTTTGTTTACTCTCACCTTTTGCCACTCCTCCAAATCTCTTTTGATATTATCTCACACAAGCTTTTTGCCAAGTTTACTTCCACCACACTCTTCCCTTCAAAATCATTTCTAACTTTCACCCTCACCTCTACCAAGAAACAAACAAGAAATCAAACTAGTTACCCCTCATGACATCTACATCTAAGAATCTCTCGTTAGCAAGAAAATCACTGAAACATTATCTAGTTGCAAAATATCACTTAAAACATTTTCTAGTAAAGACCACCCATAATGTAGTTATGAATGCTCTCTTTTTAAACCAGGTATTCCAGTCATTTTTCAGCACAATTCCACAAACTGTTCACTATTTTCACTCACAGCACTAAGTAAACTATGCCCTCAAATTACACCTTCAAATGCCACTTCACCAACTTTTGCATTCAAATCACCTATCCCTAATCCTTGGTCCAACACAATGAAGTTGTTGAGGTACACATCCATCTCTCTTCCTGACTTCTCTGAAGCATAAGCACTAACAATCACCCACCTCTCACAATCCATTTTCATTCACAGCATCCTAGGGCTCACTTGCTTACACTTTTTCACACCCTCTCCTTTATCCATGCCTTTACACTATCAGTCTTTACCTTAAGAACATTCCTGTATCATTCATCCCCTACACCCTTGAGCTTACTTTCACTTAAGAGCCAGAACATCCAGAGCCCTCTCCCTAACATAATACTCATCTCTACCTTCATTACACTCTGGATACATCCACAACATTTACACACCCAAGCCTTGGATCGGGTTGTACTCTCTCTCCCTGAATCCCAGAAAATGAATTAAAAAGATTTAGGTACTCTGCTTCTAACCCTGAGTCACAATTCATGACATGAGGAATCCAGGGGCAGAATTCTTCCTCCCTTATCCACACAGTGTGGGGGAAGGGGCAAAGGTTCTACGAGCGATGAAGAATGTGTGGAAAGAGAAAATGTTATCTCAGAGAGCAAAAATGGGTATGTTTGAAGGAATAGTAAATCCACAACATTATATGGTTGTGAGGAATAGGCTACAGATAGGGTTGTATGGAGGAGGGTGGTGTTGGAAATGAAACGTTTGAGGACAATATGTGGTGTGAGGTGGTTCAATAAAGTAATGATAGGGTAAGAGAGATGTATGGAAATATAAAATGTGGTTGAAAGAGCTGAAGAGGGTGTGTTGACATTGAGGATACATGTGTCAGAGGAGGCAGGAGCAAGGAGAGGCAGAAGACCAAACTGGAAGTGGAAGGATGGAAAGAAAAAGATTTTGAGTGATTGGGGCCTGAACATACAGGAGGGTAAGAGGCGTGCAAGGAATAGAGTCAATTGGAACAATGGCATACACCAGGGTCGCCATGCTATTAACAGACTAAACTAGGGCATGTGAAACGTATGGGGTAAACCATGGAAAGTGATAAAAGGTAATGATGAAGTGAGAGGGAAATGGAGTGAATATTTTGAAGGTTTGTTGAATGTGTTTGATGATAGAGTGGCAGATGTAAGGTGTTTAGGTCAGGGTGGTGTGCAAAGTGAGAGGGTCAGGGAGAATAGTTTGGTTAAAAGACAAGAGGTGGTGAGAGCCTTGTGGAAGATGAAATCTGCCATGGAAGTGACTTTGGAAGGTATTGCAGTTGAATCTACTAAGAAAGGTGACTGTTGTTGATTGGTTGGCAAAGGTATTCAATGTATGTATGGATCATGGTGAAGTGCATGAGGATTGGTGGAATGCAAGTATAGTGCCACTGTACAAAGGCAAAGGGGATAAAGGTGAGAGTTCAAACATCTTCCACACATTTGCACTACTTCCCTGTAAAAATCGTCCAAACACCCCTCTCTTCTCTTTCACTAACAATCTTACTTCTTCATCCCACCACTCACTGCCCTTTCTAATCTGCCCGCCTCTCACCTTTCTCATGCCACAAGCATCTTTTGCGCAAGCCATCACTGCTTCCCTAAACACATTCCATTCCTCCCCCACTCCCCTTACGTCACTTGCTCTTACCTTTTTCCATTCTACACTCAATCTCTCATGGTATTTCCTCACACAAGTCTCCTTTCAAAGATCACTTACTCTCACCACTCTCTTCACCCCAACCTTCTCTCTTATCTGAAAACTTTTACAAATCTTCACCTTCGCCTCCACAAGATAATGATCAGACATCCCTCCAGTTGCCCCTCTCAGCACATTAACATCCAAAAGTCTCTCTTTAATGTGCCTATCAATTAACACATAATCCAATAATGCTCTCTGGTCATCTCTCCTACTTACATACATATACTTATGTATCTCTCTCTTTCTAAACCAGGTAATCCTCATATATGCTCTACTAATATCTACTGCCACAAATATCTGGGGGAAGGTTATGGATGACTGAAGCCAGGATAGATGAGAATGATATTTAGTTTTGATTCTTTTATGGGTCACTTTTTCAAATCTGTATGATAATGACAGTGGTACACAGCAGTAGGGGGATAAGTAGGTGGTTTTGAGGGTTTTAATATTTATACCCTAATGACAAGTTTCTAGAAGTCAATGATGATTTTGTATAACCATGAGTGGTTGAAAATATCTGTAGGTGCTTGAGCTGCAAGTGGGGCAAAGAATTCTAAGTGAAACTTTCATATGTTGAAAGGGCATGTACTTTAAGGTTTTCCTGAGGGTTGTGGTTGGTTGGTGTTTTCATCAAATATGTTTAAATAGTATGTGGAAAGAATGCAAGACAGGGAGTTTACAAGGATGGTGTATAATTGTTAGATTAAAGAGGTTGGCAGAAGAAGAAAACCACTTGTGACATGGGGAAATAGAGTAAAGGAGTACTGGAGAGAGAAATATGATGGAAGAATGCATGGAATGGTGTGTACAAGTAATTTTGAATGACAGGGATGAGTGGAGACTCTTTGGCTATAGGCATTCCCAGAGGGAATGGGCATTATAGATATAGACAGATATGTATATAGTATCCTAAAACATTACAAAGCACACATACATCATTCTCTTAATACAATATAAAATATAAAATAAGGAAAATTGATATAAAAAACAACTCTGATAGTACACATCCTGTCAGATTGTAAGCCTGGAAATTTCTGAGCTGTCTGGTGGCCAGGAGGAGTAGGTTGATGACATCATACCTCGAGTTTTACTTGAGCTGACTTTTGAGATCCTCTACCCTCAGCAGCTTGGGCTGAGACCAAGCTGCTGAATTTGATTGCTGGTTGACCAAGCCGTTGGAAGCCATGGCCAGCAGGCCCACACAAACACCACAGCCAGGATGGTCTGGTACACTTTTTGTAAATATTTATCCAGTGCCAGTCTCAGATTGGATGAAGGTGGGCCTGAAAGAATTGAGCTACCACTACCATGGTTAGGTGGATGGCAATGGGTGAGAATGGCCAACACTTCCCCAACATATACACTGAAGGTTGGAGGACCCTAATCTTGCTGTTCCAAATGAATCACTCATGCTCACAGAACACACAACAGAAGAAAGATGTAAACTGTTTATTCATGAATTTGTTTACAGCAAACTCATCTTCAGCAAGGGAAACATGTTTTATGTTTCAGGATATCAAAATGGAATTCTTCATAAAATCAAAATTTAGAAATTCATCTGCCAATGACATACCTGAACCTGAGCAAGGAAGAACTTCTGAACAGCCTCCTGATCCTTGAGGTTGGGCCAGGTGACTGAACTACTCCCTCCACTACTCCCCTTTGTGGCTTTGCGACCTGAAAGCATATTACAACTTAGTAGCTGTTAATACTAAGAAAGAGTAATTGTCTAAATCATAAGTGCAATTCTTATGATGAAGTCTAAACATTTGCTGGAGCATTTCTTGTATTGATAAACACTCTAGACACAAAGAAAAGTCCAAATATAGAAACAGAAATAATAAGAAATAATAACTAATACTAAGACTGAATATTCTTTTCACAATTAACTTTATCAATCTATTGCACCTAAAATACAAAACTAAAGACTTTCATCGGTAAAAAAAAAAAAAATCAAAGGAAAAATTTCCTTTTCTTCCTCTTTTAAAGAAAGACAATCCTCATTCAGTCAGCAGTAGGTGGCAAGAATCCACCAACTAAGGAGGTGCTATTGCTTATATAATGGGAGGGTTAAAGACAGCAAACCTGCAACCAGCATGGTTGCTGTATTTTCTCATTTCATCTACACAGATGCTGGCATTCACTCCACTAACAAGACCTCTCCAACTCACACAGCACATGACTCTGCCCTCTTACTTATTATCTTTCCAAACATTTTATGTATCCACTCATAGAACTGCAACATCATAGTGTATCTCCAACACAGATTCAGAATTACGCCACTGTCTGAGGAGGGCTGAGTGGTTCCTTGGGCTCCCTTGACCACTAAAAAGTGATCATGTTCCCAGTTCACCTTTACAGACACAGTTCCTAAACCTAGGTCTTTCCTTGTTCATTTTTGGAACATTTGTGGACTTCAATCCAACATCCAGTCTGCTGAACAACATGTGTCTAATTTTTTAGCTGATCATCATCTCTTAAGGTCAACTATTCAGAGATGCCTCTCTGCACTATTACCTTTACCATATAAGGATGGTATTCATGCCTGTGGGTGAGCATGCCATGTGATTCTTGAGTCTCTAATCTCTGGAGGAATTTGACTGGAAATATCTTTAACAAGGTGCTTTTCCCACAACTTCATTATCATTAACCATTCATTTCATCAAATACTGATCTATTAATATCAGTTTCTACAGAAGGTAATATGACTGACATTACTCAAAAGGGGATAGAGGAGAAAGAGTACTTCCCACGTATTCCCTGTGTGTCGTAGAAGGCGACTAAAAGGGGAGAGAGCGGGGGGCTGGAAATCATCCCCTCTTTTTTTTTTTCTAATTTTCCAAAGAAGGAACAGAGAAGGGGGCAAGGTGAGGATATTCCCTCAAAGGCCCAGTCCTCTGTTCTTAAAGCTAACTCACTAATGCGGGAAATGGCGAGTAGTATGAAAGATCACATCAAAACTAATCTTCGGACATGGGTACTTATTTATTGTGATTACAGACATACCCGCTGAGCATGAAGCATCATGTTTTATGCAAAAATACAACAATATGATATGAAAAGTGTATTCAAGAAAATATGGGGTTCATTTAAATAAAAGGAAGTAACACACTTGAAAAAATTCAATAGCTATACCAATTAAAAATCTTACCTCATCTACCTTGCAATACAGTTATACCCAAATTTTCAGTACTTTGGTCAAGCTATAGTAGTCATGCTCACAAAAATGCACCAATCAATGCAGTGCTCAAAGTAAACTGAAACAATGCAATGCCCAGCATGAGGCAAATGTAATGGACGCACAATTCTACTATCATTTTGGCGACTACGTGAGGAGTGTATAGGTAGTGAGGATATTTCCCCTGATATACATGAACACTAACCCTTATTTAGAATCATTCAATAAAATATAATGCTCCAAAGATCATTTTGTAATCATTATTACTAATATAAAATACTTAGTCATTTCCCAAAGTTAGTTTTAATGAAGAGGTACACAAATAAATTACCAAGGATAATAATATGCAACTACAAATAAAACAAATCCTTCAACCTGTGCCACAGACTCTACAGGTGTCAACATCAAGGACCATCCCAACAGGAATGAGGCAACAGAGAGATGAAAGATGAAAGGCTTACTCCAAATAAAACATATAAGACCAACACCTTCCACCACTATTACTCTGGGACTGGTACAATGCACAGTTCTTAGAAAAAAGTAGTCTGGATGTTTTAGACAATTCAGTGTTTATACAACAATCTTTCGTCCATCGGATTATGTGGGAAGAAAGCTTCCATGGAACTTTTAAGTGTCTGACCTTAACATTCTTGGATAAGTGGAAGACACCAATGCTAACACACAACTTTCGAAAAATCAAATCATGGTGAGATGAGACATTTCTAGGTTGTCTGTAGAGTCATGGATGGCACCAAGCCAAAGTCAAGCACGTTACTAAAAAAAAAAAACATAAACTGTCACTGATTTGCACCACAAAGCAATAAGGGCGTTTATCACGGTTTCAAGTTATCTCTGTTGTGGTCACGTCTATTTATAAATAAATGAAGGTCATATCTCCAACAACAGCTTTCGCGTCACCAGGTGAAACTAAAGACTTATATGTACATATGAGATAATACACATTTATATAATGGAGTTGACATAACTAATTATAAGATGGGTATCTTCATCTGAAATACAGGTAAAATGAACAATTATCAACAAAGTCTCTTTCTAAAGAATAAGTATTTAACATAATCTCCTGAGTTTCATAACAGATTGAAAGTTAAGTAAAACTGCCCTCATATCTACCCTACCAAAAATGCTGAGGGTACTCACGTCGCTCACGAAGTTTCTTCTTAAAGTTTGGGTCACTGCGTCGCCTCTGGTCGAAATATATACAATATCCGAGGAAGAGCGCCCCGGCCACTCCAGCACAAATGCCTAACGTGCCCTTGGAAATCATGGTCATGCTATGACTGTATATTCTATGGGTTTCCCAGCGTGTCCGCCTCAGCAGACGCCAGCACAGACCAGCTTCACCAGTCGACCATAACAGATAAACAAAGTATAGAGGGCGCTGGCGGGATTACTGAAACAAATTAGCATCATTATAAGACCTCTAAAGATCCAAGATAAATCTCTAGTAAGATCCAATTCTACAAAATCTCATTCTATCTTAACCGTCCCAATCTTATGTTACTTTTAGTGTCGTCTGCTGAGAGGTTGGACGGCCTGAATTTGGCGGTTCGTTTAAATTTGCATCAACTTGTCATACACGACTGTAATTACCCTCAAGAGCGATACCTTTTGAAAACGGAGGATGATAAATATGATGGCGGCTGACACCAGTTCATCAGTAAATGAGAAAAAGAGGATGGGAAGCAGCAGCAAGTCGGGGGAGACTATGGCCACCCCTGTCATCCTTCACTCCAGCCTCCACAGGTCCTCCTTCACCGACTACCTAGGGAGTGGCTTCAAGATAAAAGGTACGGCGCTCTCCACTCCAGTTCTCCACTCTAAATATTGTTCCCGGAAGTGATGGTGATATATATATATATATATATATATATATATATATATATATATATATATATATATATATATATATATATATATATATATATATATTGCTTCTTTTAAACTATTCGCCATTTCCCGCGTTAGCGAGGTAGCGTTAAGAACAGAGAACTGGGCCTTTGTGGAATATCCTCACCTGGCCCCCCTCTGTTCCTTCTTTTGGAAAATTAAAAAAAAAAACGAGAGGGGAGGATTTCCAACCTCCCGCTCCCTCCCCTTTTAGTCGCCTTCTACGACACGCAGGGAATACGTGGGAAGTATTCTTAATCCCCTATCCCAAGGGATAATATATATATATATATATATATATATATATATATATATATATATATATATATATATATATATAGGGTAGGGTGGGGGAGGGGGCGAAAATCCTGGGAGCCTTGAAGAATGTGTGGAAGTCGAGAACATTATCTCGGAAAGCAAAAATGGGTATGTTTGAAGGAATAGTGGTTCCAACAATGTTGTATGGTTGCAAGGCGTGGGCTATGGATAGAGTTGTGCGCAGGAGGATGGATGTGCTGGAAATGTTATGTTTGAGGACAATATATATATATATATATATATATATATATATATATATATATATATATATATATATATATATATATATATATATATATATATATTTTATTTATCTATTTTTGCTTTGTCGCTGTCTCCCGCGTTTGCGAGGTAGCGCAAGGAAACAGACGAAAGCAATGGCCCAACCCATCCCCATACACATGTATATACATACACGTCCACACACGCAAATACACATACCCATACATCTCAATGTACACATATATATACACACACAGACATATACATATATACACATGCACACAATTCACACTGTCTGCCTTTATTCATTCCCATCGCCACCTCGCCACACATGGAATAACATCCCCCTCCGTCCTCATGTGTGCGAGGTAGCGCTAGGAAAAGACACCAAAGACCCCATTCGTTCACACACAGTCTCTAGCTGTCATGCAATAATGCCCGAAACCATAGCTCCCTTTCCACATCCAGGCCCCACACAACTTTCCATGGTTTACCCCAGACGCTTCACATGCCCTGATTCAATCCATTGACAGCACGTCGACCCCGGTATACCACATCGATCAAATTCACTCTATTCCTTGCCCGCCTTTCACCCTCCTGCATGTTCAGGCCCCGATCACACGAAATCTTTTTCACTCCATCTTTCCACCTCCAATTTGGTCTCCCACTTCTCCCAGTTCCCTCCAGCTCTGACACATATATCCTCTTGGTCAATCTTTCCTCAGTCATTCTCTCCATGTGACCAAACCATTTCAAAACACCCTCTTCTGCTCTCTCAACCACACTCTTTTTATTATCACACATCTCTCTTACCCTATCATTACTTACTCGATCAAACCACCTCACACCACATATTGTCCTCAAACACCTCATTTCCAGCACATCCACCCTCCTCCGCACAACTCTGTCCATAGCCCACGCCTCGCATCCATATATCATTGTTGGAACCACTATTCCTTCAAACATACCCATTTTTGCTTTCCGAGATAATGTTCTCGACTTCCACACATTCTTCAACGCTCACAGAACTTTGCCCCCCCCCCCACACCCTATGATTCACTTCTGCTTCCATGGTTCCATCCGCTGACAAATCCACTTCCAGATATCTAAAACACTTCACTCCCTCCACTTTTTCTCCATTCAGACTTACCTCCCAACTGACTTGTCCCTCAACCCTAGTGGACCTAATAACCTTGCTCTTATTCACATGTACTCTCAGCTTTTCTTCTTTCACACACTTTACCAAACTCAGTCACCAGCTTCTGCAGTTTCTCACCCGAATCAGCCACCAACGATGTATCACCAGCGAACAACTGACTCACTTCCCAAGCTCTCTCATCCACAACAGACTGCATACTTGCTCCTCTTTCCAAACCTCTTGCATTCACCTTCCTAACAACCCCATCCATAAACAAATTAGACAACCAAGGAGACATCACACACCCCTGCCGCAAACCTACATTCACTGAGAACCATTCACTTTCCTCTCTTCCTACACGTACACATGCCTTACATCCTCGATAAAAACTTATCACTGCTTCTAACAACTTACCTCCCACACCATATATTCTTAATACCTTCCACAGAGCATATCTCTCACATACATTTTTCAAAGCAAATACCTTATCCACACATCCTCTACCACTTCTGAAACCACACTGCCCCTCCCCAATCTGATGCTCTGTACATGCCTTCACCCTCTCAGTCAATACCCTCCAATAAATTTCCCAGGAATACTCAACAAACTTATACCTCTGTAATTTGAGCACTCACTCTTATCCCCTTTGCCTTTTTACAATGGCACTATGCAAGCATTCCGCCAGTCCTCCGGCACCTCACCATGAGTCATGCATACATTAAATAACCTTACCAAACCAGTCAACAATACAGTCACCCCCTTTTTTGATAAATTCCACTGCAGTACTACCCAAACCCGCTGCCTTGCCGGCTTTCATCTTCCACAAAGCTTTTACTACCTCTTCTCTGTTTACCAAATCATTCTCCCTAACCCTCTCACTTTGCACACCACCTCGACCAAAACACCCTATATCTGTCACTCTTTCATCAAACACATTCAACAAACCTTCAAAATACTCACTCCATCTTCTCACATCACCACTATTTGTTATCACCTCCCCATTAGCACCCCTTCACTGATTCTCCCATTTGTTCCCTTGTCTTACGCGCTTTATTTACCTCCTTCCAAAACATCTTTTTACTCTCCCTAAAATTTAATGATACTCTCTCACCCCAACTCTCATTTGCCCTCTTTTTCGCCTCTTGCACCTTTCTTTTGACCTCCTGCCTCTTTCTCTTATACATCACCCAGTCATTTGCATTATTCTCCTGCAAAAATCGTCCAAATGCCTCTCTCTTCTTTCACTAATAATCTTACTTCTTCATCCCACCACTCATACCCTTTCTAATCTGCCCATTCTCACGCTTCTCATGCCACAAGCATCTTATGCACAAGCCATTACTGCTTCCCTAAATACATCCCATTCCTCCCCCACTCCCCTTACCTCCTTTGTTCTCACCTTTTTCCATTCTGTACTCAGTCTCTCCTGGTACTTCCTCACACGTCTCCTTCCCAAGCTCACTTACTCTCACCACTCTCTTCACCCCAACATTCTCTCTTCTTTTCTGAAAACCCCAACAAATCTTCACCTTCGCCTCCACAAGATAATGATCAGACATCCCTCCAGTTGCACCTCTCAGCACATTAACATCCAAAAGTCTCTCTTTCGCGCGCCTATCAATTAACACGTAATTCAATAACGTTCTCTGGCCATCTCTCCTACTTACATATGTATACTTGTGTATATCTCTCTTTTTAAACCTGGTATTCCCAATCACCAGTCCTTTTTCAGCACATAAATCTACAAGCTCACCATTTCCATTTACAACACTGAACACTCCATGTACACCAATTATTCCCTCAACTGCCACATTACTCACCTTTGCATTCAAATCATCCATCACTATAATCAAGTCTCGTGCATCAAAGCTGCTAACACACTCACTCAGCTGCTCCCAAAACACTTGCCTCTCATGATCTTTCTTCTCATGCATCAATAATTACCCATCTCTCTCCATCCACTTTCAGTTTTACCCATATCACTCTAAAGTTTACTTTCTTACGCTCTATCACATACTCCTACAACTCCTGTTTCAGGAGTAGTGCTACTCCTTCCCTTGCTCTTGTCCTCTCACTATCCCCTGACTTTACTCCCAAGACATTCCCAAACCACTCTTCCCCTTTACCCTTGAGCTTCGTTTCACTCAGAGCCAAAACATTCAGGTTCCTTTCCTCAAACATACTACCTATCTCTCCTTTTTTCTCATCTTGGTTACATTCACACACATTTAGACATCCCAATCTGAGCCTTCGAGGAGGATGAGCACTCCCCGCGTGACTCCTCATATATCCATTATTTCTCATCTCAACATGACAGTTAAATTATCATCACTTCAATCTATGTTCCTTAGGGCATTACGCATTTGCAGTCCAGAGTATATGGACGATGAGTTTGAGAAGATATTCAATTGGATCTAAGTTAAAGTACCCTAGATCTTTCATTGATAAATCCCTTAAGTTAGCAAAGAAATCATTTTATAGAGTTGAGCCCAAACCTCCCATTCACACTAAGAATCTTTAAGTTCTCCCTTTTGATCATGATTTTACTTTATGTCCTATGTCGCTTTAATCCTTTAATGTAAATGTTGCCTTCAGCAACAATGATACTATAAAGAATATCTTAATCAGGAATTCACCAGAAAATTCTCCTGGGTGCATCTATAAATTGCCATGCAGAAACTGTAATATGTTTTATGTTGGGCAGACTGGTAAGGATCTTTCTGTTAGACTTAAGCAAATATGAATATTGTATAAGAACGAGACAAGAATCAAATGCCTTGTTTAATCACGTTAAAAACTATAATTGTATTGACTGGAGTAATGCCATCTCAGTAATTAACTCTAACTCTATTACCACGAGAAATATCATTGAATCTTCTATTATTAAATGCACAAAGAATTATAATCTTAATATTAGTGATGGTCTATACAAATCAGATAACTTTATTGTTGGCAAAATTTGTAAAATGATAAGTTTATGAACGCTCGTTGTCTGTCTTGGACATTCTCTTCGTTGTATATCAACTGACTTATATTTCTCTTGTGTCTCCCCTGATGATGTGATTTTTACACAAAAGTGCACTTGGGAACTTAGTGTTTCGTTTCCCCGTGGACTCTTAGGAATATACTTGATCACGCGCAAAATTGTGATCCTCTCTCTCTCTCTCTCTCTCTCTCTCTCTCTCTCTCTCTATATATATATATATATATATATATATATATATATATATATATAGAGGGAGACCAAATTGGAGGTGGAAAGATGGAGTGAAAAAGATTTTGTGTGATCGGGGCCTGAACATGCAGGAGGGTGAAAGGAGGGCAGGGAATAGAGTGAATTGGAGCGATGTGGTATACCGGGGTTGACGTGCTGTCAGTGGATTGAAGCAGGGCATGTGAAGCGTCTGGGGTAAACCATGGAAAGCTGTGTAGGTATGTATATTTGCGTGTGTGGACGTATGTATATACATGTGTATGGGGGGGGGGGCCATTTCTTTCGTCTGTTTCCTTGCGCTACCTCGCAAACGCGGGAGACAGCGACAAAGTATAATAAAATAAATAATATATATATATATATATATATACATATATATATATATATATATATATATATATATATATATATATATATATATATATATATATATATATATATATATATATATATATATAAGATTAACCTAGTCCTAATATCAACGTTTTTTTTTTTCTCTTTTTTTAAACCAGTCTCGGACAATAGCCCACATCAAGGCCTGGCCTTAACTGAATCATAGAGAGGTTAATGAAAGAGAAATAGAAGAGACGAGGAAAGGTATTTACGAATTTGGGAGGAAGTGGAAAATCTGCCTTTTAAAATGTGCCACAGATCATAGTTATTGGAAAAGACGAGAAGGCAGAGTCCCGAAGCTTCAACATGCAGGGAAAGACACAGGTATGAAAACGGCCCACCTTTGAGCTACCAACGCCCATACAGTAATCATGTAACGAACCAGTTTGTCACCCAAGAACACTAAACTCTCCTGCAACTCCAGGTTACGCTGCTTTCAATAGCAAGGATATATAGATTCTTTTAGTGATGCGTCCTCTGATGAGACCGTATTCCCAGTGATACAGCCTCGACAAAGGTGTCTTTTCATTCGCTGTGTAAGCTCCTGGGGGCGGAGCCCAGCAACACCAGTAGGGTTGATCCTGTAAGTAATGATAGGGTCAGAGTGAGGAGTGGTATGAGTATGGATGAGAGGGCTGAAGAGGGTGTGCTGAAATTATCTGAATCATACTGAAGCCCTCACCTTCTCCATTCTCAATGATTCAGAGCAAATTATCATCACCCCATCCATACACCTGACCACGCTCTTAATATTCGGGGTCGATTTTTCTTCACTAATCCATCACGCTGTAGCTACACAATTTCCCCCTCCACTGGTTCAGCTGACCACACTCTCATAAATATATCTATTTTAACGGCACCTTCCCCTCCTACAGCCACTTCTAAACGTAAATATTGGCAGCTTAATACAGCTGACTTGAATACCTTGAAAAAGTTCTTTTTTTGAATTTACTTTGGTAAATCAGTCTTTTCTAACTTTCCTTATGTAAATTACTGTCTCATGTGGTGATGCTTCTGTCTCCGCCAAATGTATAGCAGAGTTTATTGTTATGGGATTGGAAGCATTTATTCCCTCTTCCTCCTAGACAACCTCTCTTCCAATCCTTAGTTCAAGGGATCAGACACATCGGGCTTGGAAAAAAAACTCTTCTTCCTCTGACTTCCAATCAACTTATATCACTGTTTGTAATTGTTACAAGCATGTTACCCGTGAGGTAATGCGTTCATTACTTCAAATTGCGATAACCTTTCCTCGTCATCCACTGATAGGTCTTTCTGGTCTTTAGCTAAGAGCATCTCTAACAACTTCTGACTCTCCGCCTTCCCCTCACTTCTCTGCTCTGACGGTACTATAGCCGTTTTTCCCGTTGATAAAGCGACTCTGGTTCCAGTTTCTCCTCTAACTCTACCTTGAATGACTTAACATTCCTACACCTCCTGAAGCTCCTCTTACTAATCCTATTCCCCTCCCCATAACCTCCTTCTGAACTGTACGACATGCGCATTTCTCTGAACACGAGCAATGTTTATGGTCTTGATCGTACCCATCCTCAAGCAGTGTGTGCTTCTGAACTTGCACCTGTGCTTACTCATTAGCTCCGGCTTGTCTAAATCTAGAACAAAATCTTCCTTCTTGGAAGCATGCGTTGGTACATCCCATCCCTAAGATGGATGACCGTTCTAACCCCTTTAACTATGGTCCTGTTACTGTGACATCTACTATTTCGTCCGAGTCTTTCAACTCCCGTATCTTCAGACATCTTGAACTCCACAGTATGGCTTCCGTAACGCAAGATCCACTGGTGATATTCTTTCCTATCTTACTCATGTCTGGTCATCACCCCTTACAGATTTTGGAGAAATATATGTAGTTGCCTTTGACATATCTAAGGCTTTTGACAGGGTGTGGCAAAGTAGCTTCATATCTAAGCTGGCCTCTTTTGGCCTCCCTCCCTCACTTTGCTCCATCATATCTAGCTTCCTCTCCGGTCGATCTATCTGTGGTTGATAGATCAGCCTCTCCCTATCTCCATGAACAATGGTGTTCCTCAAGGTTCTATCCTCTCTTACACTTTTCTCCTCATCAAGTTTCCTTCATTCTACCAATCAAATGCACTCATACGCTGACGACCCCACACTGCATTCCGCCTTATATTTTACTTCTGCTCCCTTACACAGTAGATCTGCATCTCGACACAACTTCCTTTATAAACTCGGAAAGAATATCTCAGTGTGGTATAGACGAAATCTGGTTGAGCATAATGCCTTCCAATTTCTGCGTTCCCTCTGTCGAAAATTCACGCAACTTTCCTCGCTCTTTCAACCGTTATATAATTCCACCTCTTGATGAATATACTTAGCATAACTCGGCCTGGGTGATCCCAGACTCCACCTGCTTGAATATACACCGCAAGAGAAGAGTCACTTTTGGCGGTGCTGTATCATAACCCAGCTGACGACATAGAGTTTAGTCTCGTCCCAGCACTCGCTTCAAAGGATTGCGTGCTTGCTATCAAGTGTAGGACAGATATAGGATACAGTTGACCATGGAAAGGGTGGGTGGGTCAGACGAACGCTGCCCCAGTGAGCAATGTTTTTACATCGTCTTATATTTTACAAGGTGGGCACTACTGTGCAAACCAGCCTATAAATCACAAACACAATATGTTGATTATATCCTGTGCTGTTTGTTTTCAGTAAGCGATGCTACTCCACGTGACAGTGCGATACTGCCTAGCTGTGGCATGGCTGTGCTCATCGTACAGATGCCCCGGCTCCCCATCACTGCCACGAACCAAAACACCAGCACTTCTACCACCACGAACCATACACACACGACCTCCCGGGAGTCCAAGAATAACCCATCACAAACTCCAGCAGGAAATCACCATGGTGGTTCAGCGGTTGGAGAACCAGGCCAGGAGACGTTAGAACAGCTGATTGAAAGGTGAATACTGAATCAGTAGATTGGTCCCAGTAATGTTCGGTCAAAATTGGTTATCAGATTGGAAGGTAAATTGGAATAGCTTACCGGAAAGCTGGAAAAGAATAAATTGATGGAAATGTTCGTTTATGGATCAACTGATAATAGGTAATCGTTACATCATAATAGATAAGCAGTGATGGAAAGGCTACAGGCGATTGCGAATTTCATTGAATATATCGACTGCAATTTTATTCAAATTATTTGTTCAGCAAGTTCACTGCAATAGTTCAGTTTCTTAATTTGAAAACATTGTGGTACTTGTACATTTATCCTAAATTTGGTTTCACGGAACTCGCAAGTTGCTCGGCAAAACACAATGTGAAAAAAAAATCATTTTAGCTTGAAAACAATATCATTTGATTATTTTGACAAAATTGTTGGATAACCTTTCCCTTAGAAATACACCAGCTCGCTGAATTGCCCCACATTAATTGATTTCAACGAGTATGAATCAGCTGATTATGGTGTAAGCATGAAACTGAAACGTTGTGGCTACTTCATCTTCCTACCCCGGGGTTATCATCTACGGAGCTCCTGTAGCGCCTAGGAACCACGGGCAGGAACGACCATACGGCGAAGACTCGGGTGTTGTGTGATGCCAGTGCATGACAAATAGGGGTGACTATTTACCGTCCTCAGTATGGAAGTTGCATCTTGGGCATGAGAGGTATGGAGATATGTTGAATTTGTATTTTTATTAATGTAAGGATGGGTGGTGTCCAGAGAATAGATGAGAGAGTGGTTTCAGATGAGTGCATGTCTGGTGGAGTAGTTTAAAATTGGGTTGAAAGGGTGGTTGATTAGTGGCTGTCGGGTAACTCTGATGTGTGTGTGTTTTATGTTTTATTTGCTAGGGTTGGAAGGATGTATGGGTATATGTTGTTGAAGTGTAAGGTAGGAATTAACTTATAACTACTTGGAGTTGGTGGGTAGTTATGAAGTGGTTTTAATGGGATGGGTCTAATGCTGTTGCAAAGAACTGGGTGTCATGCATAGTGAGGTGGGATTGTTTTAAAGAGGATTTTTGTTCCACAGCGTCGGTGTTGAGCGTTTGTGATTGTGCTAGGCAGCCTGTCATTGTTCCTATTGCTCTGTTTTGTGTGGCTTGCCATTTTCATATACCTAATTGCTCTTGTTAGGGTAAATGTGATGCGTAGCAACTTACCTCCCACACCATATACTCTTAAAACCTTCCACAAAGCGTCTCTATCAACCCTATCATATGCCTTTCTCATATATATATATATATATATATATATATATATATATATATATATATATATATATATATATATATATGTGTGTGTGTGTGTGTGTGTGTGTGTGTGTGTGTGTGTCCAGTTTATTCTGGTAGGTAAGTTGATTGTAACGGAATCACTGGACTACCTGATTGTGGTGTCCTTATGTAGTGTTGACGTGTACGACCTTAATCCTTCAGGGTTGCAGCCTTCCAACGAGGTCACCGCACGAGTGTGCTGGTGTTGGTGGGGACAGTGTTTGGGGAGGAAGAGGTCGGTGGTATCATCTGGAAACTCCAGAAGAGTCTCCTTCCCCGCCCACCCATGATCCTCCCTGCCCATGGTGACGCCCAGGCCGCCGCTCACCTTCAAATCCTGGCCAAGGTAAACAGGTACTCCGTAGCTATCTGATGATTATGACGTAAACACCGGATCCGGATTAGCTTTGTTAACTGGAGAATTATGAGGAGGTTATTCGATTGGCTAATTGCAACATGATTTTTAGCTCGTGACAAGTGAAAAGTAAAGTAGCTTTGTGCTGTGTATATATTCAACTGCTGATTTTTGTTATATGTTTGTGTTCATTTGACATGCTGAGCTTACAGACCGACTTTGCTAGTAAATATTCCTCTCCACGTACAATCAACTGCACTCATACGCTGACGACTCAACATTGCATTCATCCACATTCTTCAATTCTGTTCCCTCCTCTCACTCGATTTGCATCTCGTCTTGGCACAACTTCCTCAATAAACTTGGACAGGATATCTCAGTGGGGTAGACATCTAGTTAAGTTCAACGCCTCCAAGACCCAGTTTCTACTCATTTCTATCAAAAACTCCTCACAACTCTCGTCTCCTTTGACGGTTCTGTAATTCCACCTCTTGACTCAATGAACATAATTGGTATTACTGTAACATCCACTCTCGTGGAAACCCCAAATTATGGTAATAGCTAAGTCTGCTTCTAAAATACTGAGTGTCTTGTTTAGATGTCGAAACTTTACTTCTGAACAGTTATTCCGTTTATACAAAGGAGTGATTTCTCCTTGTATGGAGTACCGCTCTCACATCTAGGATGGTTCTAGCTCTGCATCCTTACTTGATAGAGTCCAAAGCGATCCGACTTATAAACTGCCCCAGGCTAACTTCCAAACTTGACGCTCTAGCCCTCAGCTGTTATGTTGGTTCACTTTCCTTCTCCTACAAGTATTACTTTGTTTTCTGTGCCCAAGAGCTGGCTGCTTGTGTGCCCCCACCACTAGCTAGACCACACAATACTTGGCAAGCTGCTGGCTGTCACATTATTATTCTGTGGTCATCGGCAACTCAAGAGTGGGCCGTTTTGATAACTGTTTTCCCTGCATGTCGAAGCTTTGGGAACTCTTTACCTTCTCATGTCTTTTCCAGTAGCTATGACGTGGCACATACTGAAATACCTTCCCTTGTCCTTTCTTTTCCCCTTCATTATTATCTCTATATTTCAATTAATACCCGGCCTTGATGTGGACTTATGTCCGTGACTGGAGCCTTCAGTATAAAAAAAAACTATGTATATATGCTTCAGGGAGAGGATAACGGATGATGGACACCCTTCCCTAATATCAAAAATAGAACTCCCGTCGGACATTTTTCAGTTGTTCGTAAATACGTTAACGGGCAATTCTGTAGTAGAATGGGCTATTATAAGAGTACCGAAGTCCAATTATTGCTGATGTCTAAAATGGTGATCCCTATATAATCTCGTCGGGGAATGACAGGACCACATCATATTTGTTGGACACTGTTACCTCATACCACCCTGTGGAAAATGGTAAGTTTTCTTCCCTGGCATATTTTAACATATTCTTCTTGGTTACAAAATTTGAGCAAGTTTATCGGTTCCAAAAAGATGTGTAGCATATCAAACTTCTCATTTTACATACAAGTTATTAAGAGTCTTCTTGGCTCTAGAGATAAAAAATCAAACCATATGATAACTATAAGAATTTACTTCCCTTTCTTGTCTTCCTCTGTATAAACTTTCAGCCTTTAAGAATCAGGTCTACAACCACACACGGGAAGAGATGAAATAAATGTCTCCATCTTTTTCTTCTTACTCCACTTTTCCCGTAATCTGAGATGGCAACCAGTGGGATTGCGGGAAATATAAAGCAGTATGTGGGAGTAACATGATCAGTGATAGTACTTCTTCCTTCTAATGATAACCGAGAATACATTGGTTGATAATTATGAGCCATATTTTATAGAGGATGCGACGGACGATGGGCACTGCTTTGTTATGGTTCTTAAGTTTAATGTTGGTGATCGTTTGGTGAGATGATGATTTACTATTCTACTTACAGGTACCTCATTCTGCTCTGCTTTCACTTTAAATGATAGATTTCCAATCTCTGATGCCATATTATTGTTATACTTCTCATTATTAGTAGTTTCAGCAAGTAGACTTCATCATGCCTTTACTTATTACAGTTTTTTATCTTTTTTCCCACTCCGTATTACTGGGCCTGTGGTGTTGGTGGTGCAGGCGACGGTGCCGGAGCACCGGCGTGTGGTGGAGGCCAGGAAGGAGAACATACTGCAGAAGGTCGTCAACCGGGACCACAACCTTGCCCTTGGCCGGGTCATGGGTCTCAATCATAGCGGTTCGTACTATCAAGCGTTACTCCTTCCTCACATATTATCATTATCATTATTATTATTATTATCATTATCATTATTACTATTATCATTATTATCATAAAACCAAAATCAAGATAATTTTCCCTAAGTTATAGTTCCTTATGCTTACCACGCTGAGGTGGAACAGGCGCGCATGTCTAAAAGAAATATAAATATCGTAATTTAATTTTGCTTGTAATGTTTTCGTTACTATCATTACGCGAATTCCATTTCACCATGACATCTGACACGAAAATATTGTGTTCAAACTGTGCGTTTCATGATAGTGTGTTGGCCACCAGAAATATCGGCGTTGCTGAAAGCCTTCGGCTCGCTGGCCAACGTGGCCAAGGCCTCCGCCCAGGAGATTCACGCGAGGACTTCCATCAACGACAAGACTGCTGCCTTCATTGTCAACTTCCTGAACAAGGACACTGTGACCGTGTAACACGAGCACAGACCCGCGGCCACCAGCCCCACAACCTAGCCAGAACCACAATCCAACCGCGGCCACTCAGCCCCACAACCAAGCCAGAACCACATCCCAACCGCGGCCACCAGCCCCACAACCTAGCCAGAACCACAACCCAACCGCGGCCACCAGCCCCACAACCAAGCCAGAACCACAACCCAACCGCGGCCACCAGTCCCACAACCTAGCCAGAACCACAACCCAACCGCGGCCACCAGCCCCACAACCAAGCCAGAACCACAACCCACAACCCAACCGCGGCCACCAGTCCCACAACCTAGCCAGAACCACAACCCAACCGCGGCCACCAGCCCCACAACCAAGCCAGAACCACAACCCCAATACTCAGGTCTGTGCGTACATAAAAACTCGACCTTTATCAACGCCAACATAACATCAGTGACTTAACTATATTATCACCTGACCCACATCATAAGTATGATTTATTTCTGGAATGTGGGACTACAGTTACTGTATTTCGTTCACATTTAGGTATGTCGCTCTCAGTTCTTTGAATTATACGATAAACTGTATTTACAGAATGAAGTAAATGCAGAATCCTTATTTCGGGTACTATATATTGGAGATTAATACTGAACGGTAGATTATTTTACACCATGGAAAATTTATTTATACTGAGAAACAAAATCATTAATTCATGATAATTTAGTTTTTTTCAGAATAATTTTCTAATTTTTTTTGAAAGATGCACATTTATGTGATTTCCATCTAGAATGATCTTTATTTTGTTAAAACTTTTTCTTTTCAGTAGCCTAATTTCTTTGTGTCCCGAATATAGAAGTTGAAGCTGTCATAAAGTTTCTTATTGCTACTTGTCATTTAAAACTTAGGAATTACACTTTGCTTTTCATTTATCCTTCAACTCTTTTTGCATAGTTTGAACAGTCTCTGTAAAACAGAGATAAATAAGTAGTGATTTTTTTTAAGGAGGGTAAGTGTGGGTCATGCTATATGTATTCTAAAGCATTCAAGTTGTCGTCAGTCATACTTGAAAGAAATACACTCAGGTCAAAGGACGCTCAAAAATATTTATTATCTGCCGTCACATTCGAGAGTACTTTTATCAAAGTATATTTTCATCAAACCATGTATTGTTATGATGAGTTAGAAATGCAGTTAAAGTGAAGGTATTTAGAGATGTAATCATAACTGAACACGACGGAATAGGCACAGTATCTAAGAATGAATCAATTGTTAAATAACATTCACAACTCAAGACCACAAAGTAATTTGTTGAAAGACAAGAAACACTATGAATACTTTTTCTTTCATACATATTCGCCATTTCCCATGTTAGAGAGGTGGCATTAAGAACGGAGGACTGAGCCTTAGAGGGAATAACCTCACTTGGCCCCTTTTCTTTTTTTTCTTTTTTTTTGGGGGGGGGAGGGCGGGAAAGGAGTTAAAAATGGGACGGGAGGATTTCCAGCTCCCCGCTCCCTCCCCTTTTAGTCGCCCTCTACGACATGCAGGGAATACGTGGGAAGTATTCTTTCTCCCTTATTCCCAGTGATATATATAACAAGTAGTGAGGAAATGGAGTGAGTATTTTGAATGTACTTGATGACAGAGTGGCAAATATAAGGTGTTTTGGTCGAGGTGGTGTGCGAAATGAGAGGGTCAGGGAGAATGGTAAACAGAGAAGAGGTTGTGAAAGCTCTGCGGAAGATGAAAGCCGGCAAAGCAGCGGGTCTGGACGGTACTGCAGTGGAATTTATTAAAAAAGTGGGTGACTGTGTTGTTGATTGATTGGTAAGGATATTCAATGTATGTATGGTTCATGGTGAAGTGCCTGAGGATTGGCGGAATGCATGCATAGTGCCATTGTCCAAAGGCAAAGGGGATAAGGGTGAGTGTTCAAATTACAGAGGTATAAGTTTTTTAAGTATTCCTGGGAAATTATATGGGAGGGTATTGATTGAGAGGGTGAAGGCATGTACAGAGCATCAGATTGGGGAAGAGCAGTGTGGTTTCAGAAGTGGTAGAGGATGTGTGGATCAGATGTTTGCTTTGAAGAATGTATGTGAGAAATACTTAGATAAACAGATAGATTTGTGTGTAGCATTTATGGATCTGGAAAAGGCATTTGGAAGAACTGATAGAGATGCTCTGTGGAAGATATTAAGAGTATATGGCATGGGAGGTAAGTTGCTAGAAGCAGTGAAAAGTTTTTACCAAGGATGTAAGGCATGTGTACGTGTAGGAAGAGAGGAAAGTGATTGGTTCCCAGTGTATGTCGGTTTGCGGTATGGATGCGTGATCCCTCCATGGTTGTTTAATTTGCTTAAGGATAGGGTTATTAGGGAGGTGAATGCAAGAGTTTTGGAGAGAGGGGCAAGTATGCAGTCTGTTGTGGATGAAAGGGCATGGGAAGTGAGTTAGTTATTCGCTGACGATACAGCGCTGGTGGCTGATTTGGGTGAGAAACTGCAGAAGTTGGTGACTGAGTTTGGTAAAGTGTGTGAAAGAAAGCCGAGAGTAAATGTGAATAAGAGCAAGGTTATTAGGTTCAGTAGGGTTGAGGGACACGTTAATTGGGAGGCAAGTTTGAATGGAGAAAAACTGGAGGAAGTGAAGTGTTTTAGATATCTGGGAGTGGATTTAGCAGCGGATGGAACCATGGAAGCGGAAGTGAGTCACAGGGTGGGGGAGGGGGCGAAGGTTTTGGGAGCGTTGAAGAATGTGGAAGGCGAGAACGTTATCTCGCAGAGTAAAAATGGGTTTGAAGGAATATTGGTTCCAACAATGTTATATGGTCGCGAGGCGTGGGCTATAGATAGGGTTGTGCAATGGAGGGTGGATGTGTTGGAAATGAGATGTTTGAGGACAATATGTGGTGTGAGGTGGTTTGATCGAGTAAGTAACGTAAGGGTAAGAGAGATGTGTGGTAATAAAAAGAGTGTGGTTGAGAAAGCAGAAGAGGGTGTATTAAAATGGTTTGGTCACATGGAGAGAATGAGTGAGAAAAGATTGACCAAGAGGATATATGTGTCGGAGGTGGAGGGAACGAGGAGAAGTGGGAGACCAAACGGCTAGGAGATGGAAGGATGGAGTGAAAAAGATTTTGAGCGATCGGAGCCTGAACATACAGGAGGGTGAAAGGCGTGCAAGGAATAGAGTGAATTGGAACGATGTGGTATACCGGGGTCGACGTGCTGTCAATGGATTGAACCAGGGCATGTGAAGCGTGTGAGGTAAACCATGGAAAGTTTTGTGAAGCCTGGATGTGGAAAGGGAGCTGTGGTTTCGGTGCATTGCACATGACAGCTAGAGACATTGTGAACGAATGTGGCCTTTGTTGTCTTTTTCTAGCGCTATCTCGCGCGGGGTGGGGGGGGGTCATTTCCTGTGTGGTGGGGTGGAGACGAGAATGGATGAAGGCAGCATGCATGAATATATACATGTCTATATATGTATATGTCTATGTATACGTTGAAATGTATAGGTATGTATATGTGCATGTGTGAGCGTTTATTTATATACATGTGTATGTGGGTGGATTCGACCATTCTTTCGTCTGTTTCCTTGTGCTACCTCGCTAACGCGGGAGACAGCGACAAAGTATAATAAATGTATAATACAATATATATATATATATATATATATATATATATATATATATATATATATATATATATATATATATATATATTCTATTTTTTTCAAACTATTCGCCATTTCCCGCATTAGCGAGGTAGCGTTAACAGAGGACTGGGCCTTTGAGGGAATATCGTCACCTGGCCCCCTTCTCTGTTCCTTCTTTTGGAAAATTAAAAAAAAAAAAAAAACGAGAGGGGAGGATTTCCAGCACCCCGCTCCCTCCCCTTTTAGTCGCCTTCTACGACACGCAGGGAATACGTGGGAAGTATTCTTTCTCCCCTATCCCCAGGGATATATATATATCTTTTCTTTCAAACTATTCGCCATTTCCCGCATTAGCGAGGTAGCGTTAAGAACAGAGGTCTGGGCCTTTGAGGGAATACCCTCACCTGGCCCAATTCTCTGTTCCTTCTTTTGGAAAATTATATATATATATATATATATATATATATATATATATATATATATATATATATATATATATATATATATATATGAGAATTTTCCACTCATGTTGCTACGTCTTTTGACCTTAAATACAAGAATTAACGTATTTACTCCAACTTACCCATTTACCCAAGTCCCAAAGGAAAAATCATCTCTTGGGTTAAAAGTGGGCCTATTGCCATGCCTTGGATTCGAACCTATACTGGGCCGATGCTGGGCGACCAAGGCTCACTCGTGTGATTACTATTTGTGTGTTACGAGGAGAAAGTTTTACAACATTGATGCCGAGTCTCTCCAAACATTGCAACTGCGTGTATAAAAGTCCACAGTGAAATCTATCTACCACCCACCACACTCGGGTTGAGAGACGGGGTAACATGACAGTAAAACTCTTCCCCGTCACACAGTAATAGCATCAATTCTCCATGACTCTCCCTTTAAAGTTCTGGTTACGCGTATGTGATCACTGTACGTCAGTTACGGGAGAGTTTTACACTCATGTTGCCCCGTCGCTTATCCTTACATATGTGTAGTCTTTACTCCCATGAATGTACACAAACACACACCCCAGCCTTAGCTAGGTACCTATTTATCAACCAGCACCAAGGGGAGGATGAACACCTGGGTTGGGTGTTGGTCGAATGCCACGCCCAGAACTCGAACCTATGTGGGCCCGACCCCGGGCTAGTCCAAGGGAACTATGGTCACTGGCACTAATCACTACATCCACCACGAGTGATCGAAATCGTGGAGATACTGGGTTTCTCCAGTAGAGTCCCACAAATAATTACCTACATGACAGCGACTTTAATGTGGTAGCAGGTCACAGTATGTGACCTTACCTGACACTGACTCCCAGCGGGACAAGGTTGGCGGCCCACCCACTACTGATTACCTGAACTCAGTCAAGCAGCATAGGGAGAGAAAGGTCAGAACCTGCGACTTCCGACCATAACAAGCCATCTCTAGATTGCACTCATCAGCGACGTCTGCCATTACTAGCTATGGTAACAGCTCCTCTTCCCACACCACCTTCGTGACCTCCCCGACCTTACATACCCGGACATCACCGAGGGAAGTTAGTCGTGCTGTCGACTTGACCTTTAAACACACAAGTTTGCTCACCTGAAGTCTCCCTCCCGCCATGACACGGGCCCAGGCAATCCCAGGCGTTGGCAATCAGTTGCTAAGCAGTCCTTCTGAAGACTCCTGAGGCCACACACTTCCCACCACAATCTTCCTCGTGTGTCACTCTGCTCCGCCTCCATCACTTCATACAGTAATCCTGTTGTTGGTCGTCGTGTTTCCTTTTCCTATGAACCATAACATTTACAATCCATTAGAACATTCGTTAAAGAACTTTTCTACCTTCAAAATAATTTTCACGAACGAAAAATTAGCTGTTGAACTATCCATAAGAAGACAATAGCCTAGCCAAGAGATATTGATATGAATATTTGGCCTACAAATTCATATCCAAAAAATGTTATATACCACCTTATTCGAATTATCAACTAACATTTTATGAACACAATAATGAATCGTAAAATACAATGAACATATATTGTACAGTAATACCAGAGGACATTTGATGTGAAATAGAGTTATGTCTACGGAATGGGTTAATGATCAAAGTAAAATGATTTATGAAGAAGGAACAAGTTTGGTTTCATAAGCTTTATGCTATAACAATTTGCACAACCTTAAAAACTGTCTATGATAACTGCATTATTGCTGTTTAAAATTGTTTTATATTTGAATCACCTTCGGGACACTTTAGCGTGTCACGTTTAATATATGAAAAAAGATCAAATGTTATAGCATACTTCTGTAAATATCAGCAGCACTGGATATACATTAAATATACTGATTTTTTTTTTTTATACTATTCGCCATTTCCCGCCTCAGCGAGGTAGCGAAATATACTGATACTCCATCATATTCTATTTGAACAGGAACGAAAGGAAATGAAAAGTCTTGGATCAACTGGAACGCTGTGGGAAAAGCATAATTTCTTGAAACAAACACAAACGTTGGAGACGATGCGTCAAATTTTGTAATAAATGATACAAAAAAACACCATCAGTATTACACGAAAATCTTAAAAGCCATATAATATGAAGAGCGAGATCAGGAAGCAAGATAAAGCAAGGGAGAGTCTGCGCAATGATCATAGGTCCTTCTTGCGCTCAACGTCATGACAACAAACGTTGCAGACGACAGCAGGAAGGTGACCTGACCCGACCCTGGCTGTGCCTCTTGACCTCGTATTTCTCGACTATTTTTCATTCTTTATCGAGTCTGTTGTTGCAAGATGATGATAATACTCTTAATACATTTCATAAATTATGTTAGAAGAAAAGTTCTTGAGCGTATTGGCATGCAGAAGAGAAGAGCATTGACCACCAGATATCGATAATCGGGACAATGGAAGCTGCTACCCAGGATTGCAAGTTATGTGTATACCTTATGTGATAGCTGGTCAGTACTGCTGACATTGTATGTTGCTGACATAGAATCCAACGGCTTTTTCATCACATGGATTACAGTTCACCTACAATGCTGGTACGTAATTGCCATGTTTCATCAAGGCAAGTGCATGTACTTGATGTCCTCATTTCGATGTTTCTGTCATTCCCAGCAAAATTCTGATATATACTAATATTTTTCATTTCCATATTGTAAAGGACTCTCTCTCTCTCTCTCTCTCTCTCTCTCTCTCTCTCTCTCTCTCTCTCTCTCTCTCTCTCTCTCTCTACACCTCGTACCCTATCTAATCACCCTACTCCTCCATTTTCATCTCTCTTTTCAGTTAACATTTTGAGCCCGACGGTAAGATCCTTGGGTAAGGTAACCTAGCCTCACGGGTCATGTCAGAGGCCTGGCGATGATACCCAAGGGTCATACCGTCGTGCTTAAAGATATAATGCTGTTACTACTGCTGCTCCCCAACGTTCCTTATCCTCCATCATCACCACCTTCGTCTCCACCATTTAGCACAGTTCCTCTTAGGGCAACAACGTTGTCACTATCACTTACCATAGCCGTTGCTACAACCACACCCACCACACACCACTGGCACTGGTATAAAGCCTACCATCATCACGTACAAACATTACTGGCCTGTCAACCATCGCTCTGACCATGGCCACCTAAATTGTTGCCTGTAGCATCACCACCACAGCACTAACCACATCATTAAGATGCCTCATATTAGTATATAACAGACAACCCTATGTTTATACCCTCGTTTTTTCTACCTACCCCGGAAATTTTGTACTCGCCACCAACGTTTGGCAGCATCAGAATGACCAAACATGTATTAGACAACTCCCCTCCCAACCCAATCTTCAATATCACCCTACCTGATAATACATCCAAATGAATCAAAGTATCCCAGGTTCTCAGGTTATTGAGTTGATATTGCATGGATGTATCAAGCATTCATTTGATAACTCTGCTCCAGTTTGATCGTTCGCTGGTGCTTGCATGTAAACTTTACCTTTTCCCATCTACATTCCAGGGACTTCCCGTAACTCCAGTATTACAAGACCACCATTTCAGTATATCACAAGACCCTTCATACCCAGATGCAGTAACCACAAATGAAAGTTATTGGGAGGCATGTGTATTTGCCCTTGACATACCTAAGGCTTTTGACAGGGTGGGGCATCAGGGTCTCATCTCTAAGCTCACCTCTTATGGCTTCCCTCCTTCACTTTACTCCTTCATATCTAGCTTCCTCTCTTGCCAATCTATCTCTGTGGCTGTCTCCATCAGCAGTGGTGTCCCTCAAGGTTTTGTTCTGTCCCCTATACTTTTTCTCCTTTTTTCTCAATGATTTCCTCTCCACAAATAATCCAAAGCACTCATACTCGACTCAACGCTGCATTCTTCTACATTCTTCATTTCTGCTCCCTGTTCTTTCACTCGATCTGCATCTTGTCCTGACACAGCTTCCTTGCTAAATTCACACATGGACAGGATATATCAGTCGGGTAGACAAACTCTTGTTAAGTATAATGCCTCCAAGACTCAATTTCTCCCCATCTATCTATTGAAAACTCCTTACAACTCTCGTCTCTGATGGTTCTGTAATTCCACATCTTGACTCAGTGAATGTACTAGACATTCACTCTTCCTTGGAAACCCCACATTACAGGAATAGCTAAGTTTGCCTTTAAGAAACTGGTAGTCCTCTTTAGATGTCGAACTCTTCTCTTCTGAACAGGTGCTCCATTTATACAAGGGATTGATTCGTCCTTGTATGGAGTACTGCTCTCACTTTTGGGGTGGATCTATCTCTGTATGCTTACTTGACAGTTCAGTTGAAAGCAATCTGCCGTATAAACTTTCCCAGGCTAACTTCCAGACTTGATCCCCTTGCCCTCTGCCACTGTGTTGGTTCACTCTCCTACTTTTATAGGTATTACTTTGGTTTTTGCTCCTGAGAACTGGCTGCTTGTTAGCCCCCACTACTAGCTAGACCACACAATACTCAGCAAGCTGCTGCATCAGATGATCATTGTGTGGCCATCAGCAGCTCAAGGGTGAGCCATTTCGATAACTGCTTCTTTCCTACACATCAGAGCTTTGGAACTCACCACCTTCTCATGCTTTTCCCAATAACTATGACTTGGCATATTTCAAAAGGTAGGTCTTTCACTTCTTCCAAAATTTGTAAATACTTTTCCTTATCTTTTCTTTTTCTGTTTCATAATTCTCTCCACATTTCATTTAAGGCCCAGCCTTGATATGGTCTTTTGTCCTTGACTAGAGCCTTCATCATAAAAAAAAAAAATGCTCACTTGCTCTGCACTCTCCCAGCTTGAACACATGCACATCACTACAATGTATGATATGTATTTCAGCGTGATGGTGGCTTTGAGAAACCCATAAAAGTTAGAAGAGATGCCTAGGATAGGAAGTAAATAATTAAGCACATAGAGTATATACATCCCTACAGATAGTGAAGAAAGAAAACTACCTTCATATTCTCTGCATGTTGCAGAAGATAACTAACTGGGGTGGGAGAGATGGGGGACTGAAAACCCTCTACTTCTTGTATTTCAGTTCTAGAAGATGGAACAGAAGAAGGAGCCAACACTTAGGCCATGTGAATGTGCACAGAAGTAACCAGGATGAGAAGTAAAAGGTGAAAAAGGTAGATTTAGAGATAGCTACCTTGATATTCTGGTTCTGAGTGAAACAAAGTTAAAAGGGAATGGAGAAGAATGGTTTGAGAATTTACTGGGGTATAGTCTGGGGATATTATTAGGGCAACAACAAAGGAGGAGGTTGCACTGTAGTTTAAAGAGTTGTGGGCATACATGAAAAAGTGTAAGGAAGTGGGCCCACACCAATATGGTTGGAAGTGAAAATGGATTACAATAAGCTTATACACCTGGTAGCGAGAAGAGTGTGAGGGGCAAGTGTTTTGGAAATTGAGGGAGTGCATCAGCAGTTTTGATGCAGGAGGTCAAGGAATAGTGATGGGTAATTTGAATGCTGGAATTGGTGATGTAGCTGTTAAGGGTATGGTTAGGGGATATGGGGTACTCTCTGCGAATGAAAATCGTGAACAGTATGTGTTACTGTGTTGAAAAATGACTCATGACTGGTAATACCTGATTTAACAAGTGGGTGGGTGAGGAATGGGATGTATTTAGGGAAGCAGTGATGGCATGTGCAAAAGATGCATGTTGCATGAGAAAGGTGGGAGATGGGCAGATTAGAAAAGGTAGTGAGTGGTGGGATGAAGAAGTAAAGTTATTAGTGTAAGAGAAAAGGGAGGTGTTTGGATTATACTTACAAAGAAGGAGTACAAATTACTGGAAGATGTTTAGAAGAAGGTTTGCAAGGGTTGAAAAAGAGGGCAACTAAGCCCTTAAAGATAGTGTGCTTGCTCATGTCCACTTACAGATATCTAAAACACTCCACTTCCTTCAAGTTCTAACCATTCAAACTCCAACTACAATGCTAAACCTAATAACCTTACTTTTATTCACATTTACTTTCAAGTGTCTCTTTTCACTCACTCTTCCAAACTGAGACACCAACTTTTGCAGTTTCTCATTTATATCTGCCTCCAGTTTTGTTTCATCATTAATTAACTGACTTCTGCCAGGCCCTCCCACCCCCAATACACTGCAGACCTATTCTTCTCTCCAAGACCCTTGCATTTACCTTCCTCACCACCCTATCCATAAGCAAACCAAACTGCCAAGACAATGTCACACCCCTGCATCAGACCCACCTTCTTATGGAAGCAATTACCCTTCTCTTTCCGTACTCTTGATAAGAACTCTTCTCTGCCTGTTGCACCTTCCCTCCAACACCATATATTCATAATACCTTCCACATAGCATCACTATCAACCCTACCATATGCTCTCTCAAGATCCATAAATGCCTTTGAGAAATCCATCTGTTTCTCTTTGTATTTCTTACACAGATTTTTCAAAGCAAACACTTAATCCACGCATCCTCTACCACTTTTTCAACCACATAGTTCCTCCCCATCACTCTCCACCATACCAGTTACACTCAACAAACCTATGCCCTTGTAATTCAAACATTCACTCTTGTTCCCTTTGCCTTTGTACAGTGACACTATATAGGTATTCTGCCCATCCTTAGGGAACTCACCATGAGCCATATTATTTTATTTTATTTATTATATTTTGTCACTGTCTCCCTCATTAGCGAGGTAGCGCAAGGAAACAGACGAAAGAATGGCCCAACCCACCCACATACACATGTATATACATACACGTCCACACACACACATACATACCTATACATCTCAACGTATACATATATATACACACTCAGACATGTACATATAACACATGTACATGATTCATACTGTCTGCCCTTATTCACTCCTGCCACCACCCCGCCACACATGAAATGACAGCCCCCTCCCCCTGCATGTGCGCGAGGTAGCGCTAGGAAAAGACAACAAAGGCCACATTCGTTCACACTCAGTCTCTAGCTGTCATGTATAATGCACTGAAACAACAGCTCCCTTTCCACATCCAGGCCCCACAAAACTTTTCATGGTTTACCCCAGATGCTTCACATGTCCTGGTTCAATCCATTGACAGCACGTTGACCCCAGTATACCACATCGTTCCAATTCACTTTATTCCTTGCACACTTTCACCCTACTGTATGTTCAGGCCCCGATCACTCAAAATCTTTTTCACTCCATCTTTCCACCTCCAATTTGGTCTCCCACTTCTCCTCATTCCCTCCACCTCTGACACATATATATCCTCTTTGTCAATCTTTCCTCTCATTCTCTCCATGTGACCAAACCATTTCAAAACACCCTCTTCTGCTCTCTCAACCACACTCTTTTTATTACCACACATCTCTCTTACCCTTTCATTGCTTACTCGATCAAACCACCTCACACCGCATATTGTCCTCAAATGAAAATCCTGTCTAACCAGTGAACAACACTACCATCCCCTTTCTTAAAAATATTCATAAAAGTAAGTTATTTTGTTGAAACCTTACAGTGACAGAGAAAATGAACTGGGAAATTAAAGTTTGAATATATGAAATCAGGCGTTGTCATACTGTATTTCATCATTAAGATTACTAATGTGGAGTACTTTAGTTTTCATCCTTTTTTATAATCACATGTGGAAATCTTGTACACTTTATACTCCATTGTTTTGAGATAGCCATAAAGACGATATCTCACTTATTTGAGATTTTTGTAGATCATGATTTTTACTGAAAGTTTGTTTAATTACAGAGCACATGTGGCAATGGTCGAGGAAAGATTGCCATTACCACAGGCTGTGCCAGACTACGTCACTGGATCTTGTACATGCAGTGCCAACTCCTCCTGCCACTAATGAGGTGTGGCCCTACGGTCAGGGTGCACCACATTTGACCCAGCAAAGTGAGGAATGCACTGTCTTTACCTCAGCAGGTGAAGAGTGCACCTTATTTGTCCCTTTTTGGTAAAGATTTTGTCACTGGATAAAGGATGCTTCCTTTCAATCCTTGTTTGGTGAAGGTTGCCCTATATTTGACCAAACATGTGAAAGGATGACTTTAATTGATCTACCTTGTTTAAAGACACCATTGATGACCCAGCTATGTAAGGATGCACTATATATGACCCTATCTATGACTTTTATGCTATGCTTGTCTCAGTTTGGCATATTGTACACCATATTTGACAGGTGTTACCATATTCCATGCACAAGTGGTTATTCCATGAGCATGGATAGAAAAACAGCTTCATCAAAAACCTCAGTCCATAGGAAGCCATCCTTTCCCTGCTCCTTCATGATATGCAGTTTCAAAGCTGCAGGATCCTCAAGGGGTTCTGGGGTTGTATATGATGATACTGGAGACAGTAAATGAAGCTTGCACATTATTTGAATAGAATGTGAAGATTGCACAGCATATGACTTAGCAGATGAGGGTTGCATTATATTTCATTATATTGTCTTGTGAATGTACACCTTTAGAAAAATTCTATGGCGTGTTTGCAGCAGAAGTAACTAGAGATTTTCAAGCTCACTATCAAACTGAAAAGTTGGAAATCAGATGTAATAATTTACATCGATATATATATATATATTTTTTCTATTATTTTGCTTTGTTGCTGTCTCCCACGTTAGCGAGGTAGCGTAAGGAAATAGACGAAAGAATGGCCTAACCCACCCACAAACACATGTATATATATAATTATGTTAATGGTAAAGAAGATTGCATAATTGGTTTTTTTACTCCCTTAGCTGTATAATAGGTATATGTCTCCATCTTTGATAAATCTATGTCCTACTCTTATCGTATTGATCCATGAGTTTTTGTTCTCTTTTGCCATCACAAACAGCCTCGTTAGGACCTAGTGGTCTGTTGCTGTTTGAATTAATTTCTGATCTGATGTGTGGTTGCACAGTTATTGTACTTTGTATTTCAGTGTCATTTGCATTTTTTGGGGGTGAATGACATATTGGTTGGGCACAGCGATATTATCATGCCTTCTTCACGAAATTGTAGTACATTTTGCTCATGGCAATTGGCTTAGTACTCAAAATCTTTTCAGAAAAGAATATTTTCCATCAGCTTTTGTTTTCACAAATATTATTTAGTGTCAATTTGAAAAAGAATAATTATGAATGAGACTGTTTGTATCTTTACCAATTTGGTTAGGAAAGGTTTCTTGGGCCCTTTTTTATTTCACTCACTCTTTTTAGTGGGTTACCTAAGTCTTATCAAACAGTAGTTTGATAAGGTTAGATAATGTACTTGGGTCATTGTATTTTGCACTGAACCAAGTTTGTTAAGCTGGATGAAATGAAGGTCAGCCGGGTAAGGAGAGGTTTCATTTGATCAACTCAAATTAACTCCACAAGTCAGACTGCATAGGTTTGCTGTGGTTTAGTTGAGTTTAGGTAAGTCAGCTTGAGTTGATATAGATTTGTTTTAGTTATATTGACATACTGACTTAGCTTGATTGATTTAATTTAGTTTGATATGATATAGATTTGTTTAGGAAATGACAAAATGAGGTCTTTTCATCTGTACTTTGCAATACCTTCCTTAAATGGGAAGTGGGGGTGTGTGGAAAAGTCTGAAAATAGTGAGACTAAATTAGGATGTTTTGAAAGAGGATTGATTACATTAGTGTGGAATAGAGTAATTCATCTCTACTTCCTCATGGCTAATAAAGCAGTTTATTTGCCGATAAAAGTGGAAGAAGATACTGTAGGATGCATAAATGTGCCAAGGTATTCAAAGATTCCAGTGCATCTGTTTACAGTGCATAAGTTTAGCTCTTAGTCACAAGGGGTCATTTACGATTCTTAACAGGTGATGAATTTTCATCCAATAATTGCAGTGAATGTAAATCTGTGCATGTGTCAGTTGCATGAAATTTGATGTTGATGGACAAGACCATGCAGATAATTGTAGTTAGAGTATAAGTTCAGAGTACAATATGATTTAAGAGTTAGGCTAAGTATCTACCAAGCTGCATTGTGAGAACATTTAAGTTGGATTGATGTGACTCATGTATGTAAGGAATGTAATGGAAGAAGTCTTTAAAAGTTCTAAAAGTATATTATAGTATAACTTGTATGTGGTACAGGATATGCAAGAGGCCATTAAAAAGTTTAAAGTGTGAAATGTACCTTATTAATCATAAAGTTCTTAATGTTTAGCAGTAAGTGTTTTTCAGTAACATGCATGTATAACTAAGACTTACTGTATACATTTTTTTGCATTATTGATAAAATGTTACAAAACTTTAGGTCTTTCATTAATGTAATGAAGGTCTTTTTCTTGCCAGTAAATATATACTGTTTTGTGCATATATTCTTTTCAGTAAGAAATTCTGGTTATTTTGTGCCATGGTCAGATATTTAATGGCTTCAAATAACAATTGGTATAATGAAGGTCATATAAAACGAGATAATGAAGAACTTCATTGATATGAATGAATTTATGGTAAGAAATTGTTACTTTGTAAAGTGTTAAGATAGTGTTGCATGAGTATGTCTTTATTTGATGTATCTGAAAACATATATGTTTTGGCAGTACACCTGCTTCATGTGTGTATTAATAAATGTTTTTTTTTTCTGTTGATGTATGGTAGTGTGATGATATAGGGTGTTCATTTGTTTGGTAGAATAAAGACAAGTGTGGATTCGACATTAATATGCAATCTATGTAATATTTAATGTCGTGTTTAGCCAAGAACTTTTGTTTACAACGTTGTTGGAATACTGAATAAAGTGTCACCAGTCCACATGATCAGTGTTATATAAATAAATGTACAGTGTTAAATGTTGTGTGTAGCAAAGAAATTTGAATTACAGTACTTTGTGTAATGTTGAATGGATTTAGATGCTTAGGTGTTCATTATTTCATTCTCATAATAATGTTGACAATATTGTTAAAGGAGAAAACATTTTTCATATTTTCTAATTTTGCCTATGTAACTGTTTCATTGTGGTGTATGTTTATCATATTTTATATTTATTGTTTTTTTTCTCATTACCTTAATCTTCAAAAATATTTCATCAGTATGTATTTATACATTTTCAGTTTAATCTTCCTTTCAGATTTCTTATATAGTAATATATTTCATGTGCATAATTATATTTGTGTACAAAACCACATGTAAGTTCAACCACTTAGATGGATTTAAGAACATTAGTAAGGTTATATTAATGTAAGTATATGTACAGTGAATGGCTGCAAGGATGTGTAAGTTGATATTCTAAGATAGACGTGCATTAGTTTTATGGATATTAAGGTACTATGAGTATGCACATGAAGGTGTTACAGGATGGTATTGCATTACATCAGGATAAACATGACCAAATGTATTGTGGAGTATGCTGTGATAGATAGTGGAGAAAGGGAAGAAAATATTTTTGAATGCACATTTAAAACTGTGGTATTCAGGAGAGAAAGAAAGGTTAATGATTTATTTATGGTGTATGGAGGGGCATTGTAATGGAGACACTGTTTTTGGGAACATAGGGTTAGCGAGAGAAAAGGAAGCAGTGACAGCCTGTTAAATCAGTAATGAATTTTTGTATGAATTATATATCACAGAATCACTTTTAGGCATAACTTCTTCACAATATAAGGAACATTGCATATAGAAAGGATTTAAAGCTTGAGTTGTGTAATTGTAGATACAAGATCAAAAGAAATAAAAGAAAAGACAAAAATTTGCTGGGTTGTGAATGGGGAAATATCTTGTCATGTTGTGGTCAGAATGACATCCCTTTGTCATGATCCAGAGGGATAACATAATTGTAAAAGAGCTGGTGAGATATGAAAAGTTTACCTATCCCTGGGGATAGAGAAGAAAGAATACTTCCCACGCATTCCTCACGTGTTGTAGAAGGAGACTAAAGGGGACGGGAGCAGGGGGCTAGAAACCCTCCCCTCCTTGTATTTCAGCTTTCTAAAAGGGGAAACAGAAGAAGGAGTCTCGCGGGAAGTGCTCATCCTCCTCGAAGGCTCAGATTGGGGTGTCTAAATGTGTGTGGATGTAACCAAGATGAGAAAAAAGGAGAGATGGGTATTATGTTTCAGGAAAGGGACCTGGATGTTTTGGCTTTTGAGTGAAACAAAGCTCAAGGGTAAAGGGGAAGAATGGTTTGGGAATGTCTTGGGAGTAAAGTCAGGGGTTAGTGAGAGGACAAGAGCAAGGAAAGGAGTAGCACTACTCCTGAAACAGGAGTGGTGGGAGTATGTGATAGATTTTAAGAAAGTAAACTCCAGATTAATATGGGTAAAACTGAAAGTGGATGGAGAGAGATGGGTGATTATTGGTGCATATCCACCTGGGCTTGAGAAGAAAGATTATGAGAGGCAAGTGATTTGGGAGCAGCTGAGTGAGTGTGTTAGTAGTTTAGATGCACGAGACCAGGTTATAGTGATGGGTGATTTAAATGCAAAGGTGAGTAATGTGGCAGTTGAGGGAATAATAGGTGTACATGGGGTGTTCTTTGTTGTAAATGGAAATGGTGAAGAACTTGTAGATTTATGTGTTGAAAAAGGACTGGTGATTGGTTTTAAAGGAGAGATATACATAGTTTATGTATGTAAGTAGGAGAGCTGGCCAGAGAGCGTTATTGGATTACGTGTTAATTGATAGGCACGCGAAAGAGAGACTTTTGGATGTTAATGTGCTGAGAGGTGCAACTGGAGGGATGTCTGATCATTATCTTCTGGAGGCGAAGGTGACGATTTGTAGAGGTTTTCAAAAAAGAAGAGAGAATGTTGGGGTGAAGAGAATGGTGAGAGTAAGTGAGCTTGGGAAGGAGACTTGTGTGAGGAAGTACCAGGAGAGACTGAATACAGAATGGAAAAAGGTGAGAAAGGAGGTAAGGGGAGTAGGGGAGGAATGGGATGTATTTAGGGAAGCAGTGATGGCTTGTGCAAAAGATGCTTGTGGCATGAGAAGCATGGGAGGTGAGCAGATTAGAAAGGGTAGTGAGTGGTGGGATGAAGAAGTAAGATAATTAGTGAAAGAGAAGAGAGAGGCATTTGGACGATTTTTTCAGGGAAATAATGCAAATGAGTGGGAGATGTATAAAAGAAAGAGGCAGGAGGTCAAGAGAAAGGTGCAAGGGGTGAAAAAGAGGGCAAATGAGAGTTGGGGTGAGAGAGTATCATTAAATTTTAGGGAGAATTAAAAGATGTTTTGGAAGGAGGTAAATAAAGTGCGTAAGACAAGGGAACAAATGGAAACATCAGTGAAGGTGGCTAATGGGGAGGTGATAAAAAGTAGTGGTGATGTGAGAAGGAGGTGGAGTGAGTATTTTGAAGGTTTGTTGAATGTGTTTGATGATAGAGTGGCAGATATAGGGTGTTTTGGTCGAGGTGGTGTGCAAAGTGAGAGGGTTAGGGAAAATGATTTGGTAAACAGAGAAGAGGTAGTGAAAGCTTTGCGGAAGATGAAGGCCGGTAAGGTGGTGAGTTTAGATGGTATTGCAATGGAATTTATTAAAAAATGGGATGACACTATTGTTGACTGGTTGGGAAGGTTATTTAATGTATGTATGACTCATGGTGAGGTGCTTGAGGATTGGCAGAATGCTTGTATAGTGCCATTGTACAAAGGCAAAGGGGATAAAAGTGAGTGCTCAAATTACAGAGGTATAAGTTTGTTGAGTATTCCTGGGAAATTATATGGGAGGGTATTGATTGAGAGGGTGAAGGCATGTACAGAGCATCAGATTGGGGAAGAGCAGTGTGGTTTCAGAAGTGGTAGAGGATGTGTGGATCAGGTGTTTGCTTTGAAGAATGTATGTGAAAAATACTTAGAAAAGCAAATGAATTTGTATGTAGCATTTATGGATCTGGAGAAGGCATATGATAGAGTTGATAGAGATGCTCTGTGGAAGGTATTAAGAAAATTTGGTGTGGGAGGCAAATTGTTAGAAGCTGTGAAAAGTTTTTATCAAGGATGTAAGGCATGTGTATGTGTAGGAAGAGAGGAAAGCAATTGGTTTTCAGTGAATGTTGGTTTGCAGCAGGGGTGTGTGATGTCTCCATGATTGCTTAATTTGTTTATGGATGGGATTGTTAGGGAGGTAAATGCAAGAGTTTTGGAAAGAGGGGCAAGTATGCAGTCTGTTGTGGATGAGAGAGCTTGGGAAGTGAGTCAGTTTTTTTCGCTGATGATACAGCACTGGTGGCCGATTCGAGTGAGAAACTGCAGAAGCTGGTGACTGAGTTTGGTAAAGTGTGTGAAAGAAGAAAGCTGAGAGTAAATGTGAATAAGAGCAAGGTTATTAGGTACAGTAGGGTTGAGGGACAAGTCAATTGAGAGGTAAGTTTGAATGGCAAAAAACTGGAGGAAGTGAAGTGTTTTAGATATCTGGGAGTGGATCTGGCAGCGGATGGAACCATGGAAGCAGAAGTGAATCATAGGGTGGGGAAGGGGGCGAAAGTTCTGGGACCGTTAAAAAATGTGTGGAAGTCGAGAACATTATCTTGGAAAGCAAAAATGGATATGTTTGAAGGAGTAGTGGTTACAACAATGTTATATGGTTGCGAGGCGTGGGCTATAGATAGAGTTGTGCGGAGAAAGGTTGATGTGCTGGAAATGAGATGTTTGAGGACAATATGTGTGAGATGGTTTGATCGAGTAAGTAATAAAAGGGTAAGAGAGATGTGTGGTAATAAATAGAGTGTGGTTGAGAGAGAAGGAGAGGGTGTTTTGAAATGGTTTGGTCACATGGAGAGAATGAGCGAGGATAGATTGACCAAGAGGATATATGTGTCAGAGGTGGAGGGAACGAGGAGAGGTGGGAGACCAAATTGGAGGTGGAAAGATGGAGTGAAAAAGATTTTGAGTGATCGGGGCCTGAACATGCAGGAGGGTGAAAGGCGTGCAAGGAATAGAGTGAATTGGAACGATGTGGTATACTGTGGTCAACGTGCTGTCAGTGGATTGAATCAGGGCATGTGAAGCGTGTGGGGTAAACCATGGAAAGTTTTGTGGGGCCTGGATGTGAAAAGTGAGCATTTGTTTCAGTACATTATATATGACAGCTAGAGACTGAGTGTGAACGAATGTGGCCTTTGTTGTCTTTTCCAAGCGCTACCTCTCACACATGCAGGGGGAGGGGGTTGTTATTTCATGTGTGGCGGGGTGGCGACGGGAATGAATAAGGGCAGACAGTATGAATTATGTACATGTGTATGTATGTATATGTCTGTGTGTGTATATATATGTATACGTTGACATGTATAGGTATGTATATGTGCGTGTGTGGACGTATATATATACATGTGTAAGTGGGTGGGTTGGGCCATTCCTTCGTCTCTTTCCTTGCGCTACCTCGCTAACGCGGGAGACAGCGACAAAGTATAATGACTAAAATAAAACCTTTAAAAATAAATGGTGAAAGGTGATTTTTCCTGTCAGAAGAATGAGAGAAAATAATCATGAAATGAGGAATTGAAAGAACATTCAAGAATAATGAAACTAACATGTTGATGAACAAGCCTGCAAAAGTTGATAGGCCTAAGGCCTGTCACTGCAGAAAGCTTTCCACATGTGCATAGCTTTGAAGATTTCAAGACCTTCCTCTTCTATGGATGATTTTGCTGTTTAGAACTTCTTTGGTGTTTTCAACCCATGTCTTTTAGGATTGCCAAATGTTCTGTCAGGTTTTCAATGGTACCATTTAGTAATTTGTTCATTTTAATTGTCCCTCCTGATGAAAACCATTCCAGGTGACATTACTTGATTAGAAGTACTTTGTGCTTCTATATCAGTGTTTTGATTTCACACTGTTACTTTCATGAAGTGGGGAGATGTCACTTCAGTAGAGTGAACTTTACTTTTCATTTTTGTGGTTTAAGTCCATGCTATTTATCTTTATATAAGAACTTGTTCTCTATAGTTTTGCTTTTCCTTGCTCGTGGACATTTCAGGAGAAAAATATTTTAGATGTTTTCTTTATAGTGTTGCTCTGTTATTCATTGCAACTTCTGCAGTCTTCATGAAATCAAAACCTTGAATATTTGAAAGACTGCATGTGCTTAAGGGTTATTGTTTTTTAAGTGATATCTGTTCATATCTCTTTCCTAGGTACTGCTACCATTTTGGTCTAAACTCTTGTAGTTTTGACATATATAGTTAACAGTAATTAGAGATGATCCAAAGACTTTGCAAGTTTCTGCATCATCTACACAAGTTTTTATATTCCTATTTCTGCTCTTCCATTTTCCATACTTGAAACATTAACAGAAAGAAGGAGGAAGGGAGTTGGAAGATCCCTGCCATGTGCTACTTGTTACATCAAACTAATAACTCCTTGTTTACATGCAGTTTTACTTTCATGTTTACATGCAGTTTTACTTTCACTCATTTTGTACATTTCTGTGATATTTTCTTTGTTTTCATATATATATATATATATATATATATATATATATATATATATATATATACCCTGTACTCAGATTTTAAGAATTTCCTTTAAATTAAGTCTTGATACTTCATTAAATAAATTTTTCAATCCAAAAGCACAAATATTTAGTGTGTATGTATATATATATATATATATATATATATTATATATTTTTTTTTTATTATACTTTGTCGCTGTCTCCCGCGTTTGCGAGGTAGCGCAAGGAAACAGACGAAAGAAATGGCCCCCCCTCCCCCATACACATGTATATACATACGTCCACACACGCAAATATACATACCTACACAGCTTTCCATGGTTTACCCCAGACGCTTCACATGCCTTGATTCAATCCACTGACAGCACGTCAACCCCGGTATACCACATCGCTCCAATTCACTCTATTCCTTGCCCTCCTTTCACCCTCCTGCATGTTCAGGCCCCGATCACACAAAATCTTTTTCACTCCATCTTTCCACCTCCAATTTGGTCTCCCTCTTCTCCTCGTTCCCTCCACCTCCGACACATATATCCTCTTGGTCAATCTTTCCTCACTCACTCTCTCCATGTGCCCAAACCACTTCAAAACACCCTCTTCTGCTCTCTCAACCACGCTCTTTTTATTTCCACACATCTCTCTTACCCTTACGTTACTCACTCGATCAAACCACCTCACACCACACATTGTCGTCAAACATCTCATTTCCAGCACATCCATCCTCCTGCGCACAACTCTATCCATAGCCCACGCCTCGCAACCATACAACATTGTTGGAACCACTATTCCTTCAAACATACCCATTTTTGCTTTCCGAGATAATGTTCTCGACTTCCACACATTCTTCAAGGCCCCCAGAATTTTCGCCCCCTCCCCCACCCTATGATCCACTTCTGCTTCCATGGTTCCATCCGCTGCCAGATCCACTCCCAGATATCTAAAACACTTCACTTCCTCCAGTTTTTCTCCATTCAAAGTCACCTCCCAATTGACTTGACCCTCAACCCTACTGTACCTAATAACCTTGCTCTTATTCACATTTACTCTTAACTTTCTTCTTCCACACACTTTACCAAACTCAGTCACCAGATTCTGCAGTTTCTCACATGAATCAGCCACCAGCGCTGTATCATCAGCGAACAACAACTGACTCACTTCCCAAGCTCTCTCATCCCCAACAGACTTCATACTTGCCCCTCTTTCCAAAACTCTTGCATTTACCTCCCTAACAACCCCATCCATAAACAAATTAAACATAAATATATATATATATTTTTTTTTTTTTTTGCTGTCTCCCGCGTTTGCGAGGTAGCGCAAGGAAACAGCCGAAAGAAATGGCCCAAACCACCCCCATACACATGTATATACATACACGTCCACACACGCAAATATACATACCTACACAGCTTTCCATGGTTTACCCCAGACGTTTCACATGCCCTGGTTCAGTCCATTGATAGCATGTCGAGCCCCAGTATACCACGTCGTTTCAGTTCACTCTTTTCATTGCACGCTTCTCGCTTTCCTGTATGTTCAGGCCTTGATTGCTCAAAATCTTTTTCACTCCATCCCTCCACCTCCAATTTGGTCTCCTGTTTCTCCTTGTTCCCTCCATTTCTAACACATATATCCTCATTGTCAACCTTTCTTCACTCATTCTCTCCATATGTCCAAACCATTTCATCACCCTTCTCTGCTCTCTCAACCATGCTCTTTTTATTACCACTCATCTCTCTCACTCTTTCATCACTTACTCGATCAAACCACATTACACCACATATTGTCCTCAAGCATTTCATTTCCAACACATCCACCCTCCTCCGAGCAATCCTATCTATAGCCCATGCCTCACAGATGTATAATATTATTGGAACTACTATTCCTTCAAACAAACCCATTTTTGCTATCATAGGTAACATTCTCTCCTTCCACACGTTCTTAGTTGCTCCCAGAACCTTTGCCTCCCCCCCACCCTGTGACTCACTTCTGTTTCCATGGTTCCAATGTTACTGATATTTTTACTATTTTCTTTCAGCCGAATGGCTTTCATGCCTGCTTCTGGAACTTTCTCGGTCAACTGTCATTAATGCTCCAAAATTCTCTGCATATCCTCAATTGCACTGTAAACATCAGTATTACATGATTTCTTTTTCAAAGTAGTGTATCACATATAGCATCCTATGCTAATATATATATTATAAAGCCAAGGTATGGCAGACATGGTTGATTAGCAACCCCCAGGTCTTCATATGCTCAGTGTGTGCTGGTACATTCTTGGAATTTGTCTCTTCTTGACTGTTGCAGAAAAATTTTCCTCCAACCTTACTAATCTATAGAAATCCTTGAGACCATTTGTTCACTCAGTGAATGCATGTACTGTGCTCATTCACGAGACAATGAAACAAGGGAAGACGATTAAATTCATGATTAAATTCATAATGAAAAAAGTTAGATTAAGAAATAAAAATTTACATTAGCTGGCAGTAGCAGTGGATGAAGTAACTTATTTCATTTGAAACCTGACATAAAATATGTTGGTATTGTTGTGTCTTGGCTATGAAGTACTTATTTACAGGATGGCTATGAAAAACAATGGTTTAGGAAGAGATTGGAAACCAAATATGATGCTAAATTACAACTATAGTAGAATGAAGAAAAGATTGACCATCTGGTGAAGGCATGTGTAGGGATAAGGAAAGAAAATTAAAGTAGATAAACAAAAGTAAGGTAATTATGGATGAGCAAGATATGAAGGAATGTAACATACAGGTAAAGGGACAGTCAAAGGATTTATTCCAAAAATTTTTTTATTGAAGGATGGTGTTAATAATTTTTGGTAAGGATAAAGAAATGGATAGAGAAATACTTTCAAAACCTACATGAAACATCTCTACCATGAATTTTGAACATATATAGAAAAAGCTAGTTCTTGTGTACTCATATGAAATCACATATTTTCACATCAAACATCACATATTCTTTTTCTATTGAATATTTTAACATATTTAACTTAGTATCTGTTACCCTGTTTACTGTATTACTGAAGGGAACAGTACCATTGGTTTTTGAGAGGACAGACATAAAAAAATTACTTTCAAATTAATGAAACACCGCTACTATTTCTGTAAATACACTTGCTCAGAAAGCACTTAGTATCAAACAGTGCTTCTTTTAAGTACACTATTCTTAATAGTTTGAAAGTTATTTTTTTTTTTCAGTGCAGATACAAAAAATCTCATTCCCAAGCTTGGCAAAACAGATTTAGAATATAAGTTCAGCCAAGACAGAGAAGGTTATTATTATATTATTTATACTTAATCACTGTTTCCCACATCAGCGAGGTAGCACCAGGAAACATACAAAGAATTGCCTATCCAACCGTATACACATATATATACATACATGCACATATACATACATATACATATCAACATATACACATATACATACACAGACATATACATATATACACATGTACATATATTTGTGCACCTTCATCCATTTCTGGTGCTACCCCACCCCACAGGAGACAGCATCACTACCCCTGCTTCAGTAAGGAAGTGCCAGGAAAACTGACAAAAAAGGCCACATACGTTCACACTCAGTCTGTTGCTGTCATGTGTAATGCACCGAAACCTCAGCTCCCTATCTAGGCCCCACAAACCTTCCCGTGGTTTACCCCAGACGTTTCACATGCACTGGTTTAGTCCATTGACAATGTGTTGACCCCAGTATACCACATCATTCCATTTCACTCTGTTCCTTGTATGCTTCTCACTCCCTTGTATGTTCAGGCCCCAATAACAGAAAATCTTTTTCCCTCCATTCTTCCACCTCCAGGTTGGTCTCCCGCTTCTTGTTCCCCCCCAACTCTGACACATATATCCTCTTTGTCAATCTTTCCTCATTCTCTCCATATGTGCAAACCATTTTTCCAATGCCCATGTAGTAGTACTGATAATTGGAAAACAGTCAAATCTTTGGCATAATAATCCCATCCTGAAACAGCCAAAACAAAACTACGCTTCAGAATTTAGTACAAATAATGAAAGGTTTGTGAGATAATTAGGGTATCTCTGAAAGCTTCTTTTACTTTTGTACTGTTGATAAATGTATATAGTTCTGTGCAGTATTTGAAATAAATTCTGATGTTGCAGTAAAACTTTTCCTCCAACCTTACTGATCTATAGAAATCCTTGAGACCATTTGTTCACTCAGTGAATGCAAGTACTGTACTCATTTACTAGACAATGAAAACAAGGGAGAACATAACTAAGATATACATGGATACAGTGCATTATTAACTGTGTAATATTTTCCTGTTTCAAACCAAAATACTTTCTCTGGAGGCCATCTGTTAAGCTAGGACTCTTGGAGATGGATTCTGGGGTTATAATATATTCATCTGGTCCTCGTATAATAACACGGATACATCCCTGATCTGACATTCTAATGATGTCATTATACAATTAATTTTTACTCCCTAAAGAACCCCAGCCATAAATGTGTTTTGGGTATGGAGACCCCAAGCTATACTTGTATGGACTGTCTCTTCCCAGCCTTAAATTCAAAGGTGCACTTTACCAGCATGTTAGCACATTTATCACAAGCATCTGCAATTAGCACTGGAAGTTATCCAAACAGCACAGTGTCTTACTTGTACTGGATGCCTTTTCCTGATAATTTAAACTAAAAGGCATTTTTGATAAGTACATTATGTAGATGCCATATGTCACAAGGAACTAAAATTATCACCAGAAAAGAATCCTGCTCTTATCCACAATACACTGGGTAAAGGTAAAACCCTAGCATATGTTCCTTATCAATCAGTGGATTATTAGAGACTGCCCTTGTGGCACTAATTATTGTGATAATCATTTGGAAAAGAACTATTAGCAGAAAAAAGTTCTTACTGTATCAGTAATCCACTGGTGGTGGAAGATGTCAGCAAAAGTGAACAAACACTTGATGTCAAGCTCATGCAGTGCACCATATCTAATTGTCTTCATATGGATAACATATCATTTAAATTTCTCTTCAACATTTCTTTATATATCCTATCAATTGAAAAGACTAAAACAATTTTGATTTACTTCATAAACCCTTGTTTTGGGGACCTCCCTAAAGTAAAAGGACTGGGCCCTTTAAGACTTGAAACAAATTCAAAAATGTGAAACCTCAGGAAGTGCAATGAAAACAGACTACAATGATAAAGGGTTAAGAATGTTACTTGAATATGAATAAGACATTCTTTAAAAGGTGACCATCAGCAGGTGCAATATGATTCCACATAACTACCAGTGCTTGAGGATAGAAATCTAATAATACTGAGATTTGGGATCACAAATAAAAACTTACAATATTCCATTATTAATGGAAAAAGGTTTAGAAGTGTTTAATATTAATCAATTGTTTTTTCAAATTTGTCGGTACTAAAGCCTTAGCACTGTTTCAGGAATCAATACCTTTGTTCTGAAATGTAGCTCTTGTGAAATATTACCCCATAAGGGATCTATGTATGTGATCCCTAGAGATAGGGGGTATAACCCAGTTATCTTCTGCAAGCTTTAAAAGGTGGCTAAATGGGGTGGTTGTGGTTGCAATATGGGGATGTGTATGTCCTCCCCTTGAAGAATGTGTGGATAGCAAGAATGTTATCTCGGAGAGAAAAAATGGGTATGTTTGAAGAAATAGTGGTTCCAACAATGTTGTGGTTGCGAGGTGTGGGCTAAAGATAGGGTTGTGCAGAGGGTGGATGTGTTGGAAATTAAATGTTTCAGGACAATATGTGGTGTAAGGTGGTTTGATCAAGTAAGTAATGAAAGGGTAAGAGCAATGTGTGGTAATAAAGTGTGGTTGAGAGAGAAGAAGAGGGTGTACTGAAATGGTTTGGTCACATGGAGAGAATGCGTGAGGAAACATTGACAAACAGGATATATGTGTCAGAGATGGAGGGAACAAGGAGAAGTGGGAGACCAAATTGGAGGTGGAAAGATGGAGTGAAAAAGATTTTGAGTGATCGGGGCCAGAACATACATGAGTGAAAGGCATGCAAGGAATAGAGTGAATTGGAACGATGTGGTATACTGGGGTTGATGTGCTGTCAATGGATTGAACCAGGGCATGTGAAGCATCTGGGGTAAACCATGGAAAGTTCTGTGGGGCCTGGATGTGGAAAGGGAGCTGTGGTTTCGGTGCATTATTACATGACAGCTAGAGACTGAGTGTGAGCGAATGGGGCCTTTGTTGTCTTTTCCTAGCGCCACCTCACACACAAGGGGGGAGGGGGTTGTTATTTCATGTGTGGCGGGGTGGCGATGGGAATTAATAAAGGCAGACAGTATGAATTATGTACATGTGTATATATGTATATGTCTGTGTGTGTATATATAAGTATACGTTGAGATGTATAGGTATGTATATTTGCATGTGTGGATGTGTATGTATATACATGTGTATGTGGGTGGGTTGGGCCATTCTTTCATGTGTTTCCTTGCGCTACCTCGCTAACGAGGGAGACAGTGACAAAGCAAAATAAATAACTAAAATAAATATATACAGCGCTGGTGGCTGATTCAGGTGAGAAACTGCAGAAGCTGGTGACTGAGTTTGGTAAAGTGTGTGAAAGAAGAAAGCTGAGAGTAAATGTGAATAAGAGCAAGGTTATTAGGTACAGTAGGGTTGAGGGACAAGTCAATTGGGAGGTAAGTTTGAATGGAGAAAAACTGGAGGAAGTGAAGTGTTTTAGATATCTGGAAGTGGATTTGGCAGTGGATGGAACCATGGAAGTGGAAGTGAATCATAGGGTGGGGTAGGTAGAAAAAGTTCTGGGAGCATTGAAGAATGTGTGGAAGTCGAGAATATTATCTTGGAAAGCAAAAATGGGTATGTTTGAAGGAATAGTGGTTCCAACAATGATATATGGTTGTGAGGCGTGGGCTATAGATAGAGTTGTGTGGAGGAGGGTGGATGTGCTGGAAATGAGATGTTTTGAGGACAATATGTGGTGTGAGGTGGTTTGATTAAGTAATGAAAGGGTAAGAGAAATGTGTGGTAATGAAAGGAGCGTGGTTGAGAGAGCAGAAGATGGTGTTTTGAAATGGTTTGTTCACATGGAGAGAATGCGTGAGGAAAGATTGACCAAGAGGATATATGTGTCAGAGGTGGAGGGAACGAGGAGAAGTGGGAGACCAAATTGGAGGTGGAAAGATGGAGTGAAAAAGATTTTGAGTGATTGGGGCCTGAACATACAGGAGGGTGAAAGGCGTGCAAGGAATAGAGTGAATTGGAACGATGTGATATACCAGGGGTCGACGTACTGTCAATGGATTGAACCAGGGCATGTGAAGCGTCTGGGGTAAACCATGGAAAGTTCTGTGGGACCTGGATGTGGAAAAGGAGCTGTGGTTTCAGTGCATTATACATGACAGCTAGAGACTGAGTGTGAACGAATGTAGTGTTTGTTGTCTTTTCCTAGTGCTACCTTGCACACATGTGGGGGGAGGGGGTTGTTATTTCATGTGTGGCGGGGTGGCGACGGGAATCAACAAGGGCAGACAGTATGAATTATGTACATGTGTATATATGTATATGTCTGTGTGTCTATAGATATGTATACATTGTGATGTAGAGGTATGTATATGTGCATGTGTGGACATGTATGTATATACATGTGTATGTGGGGGGGGTTGGGCCATTCTTTTGTTTGTTTCCTTGCACTACCTCGCTAACGCGGGACACAGCGACAAAGTATGATGAATAAATTTCAAAGTATTTCTCATATACATTTTTCAAAGCAAACACCTGATCCACACATCCTCTACCACTCCTGAAACCACACTACTCTTCCCCAATCTGATGCTCTGTACATACCTTGACCCTCTCAATCAATACCCTCCCATGTAATTTCCCAGGAATACTCACCAAACTTATATCTTATCCCCTTTACCTTTGGACAATGGCACTATGCATGCATTCCGCCAATCCTCAGGCACTTCCCCATGAACTATACATACACTGAATATCCTCAAAACCCAGTCAATTACACAATCACCCCTTTTTTAATAAATTCCACTGTAATACCATCCAAACCCACCTCCTTGCCAGCTTTCATCTTCCAGATAGCTTTCACTACCTATTCTCTGTTCACCAAATCATTCTCCCTGACCCTCTCACTTTGCACACCACCTCGACCAAAACACTCTATATCTGTCACTCTATGATCAAACACATTCAACAAACCTTCAAAATACTCACTCCATCTCCTTCTCACTTCACCACTACTTGTTATTACCTCCCCATTAGCCCCCTTCACCAGTGTTCCCGTATAATAATGTATATATTTCTTCTATTATTATTATACTTCATCGCTGTCTCCCACGTTTGCAAGGTAGCACAAGAAAACAGACGAAAGAATGGCCCAACCCACCCACATACACATGCATTACATACATGTTCACACACACACATATACATACCTATACATTTCAATGTATAAATATATATACATACACATATTTTCACATGTACATAATTCATACTTGCTGCCTCCATTCGTTCCTGTCGCCATCCCGCCACATATGAAATGACCACCCCCTCCCCCTGCATGTGTGCGAGGTAGTGCTAGGAAAAGACAATAAAGGCCACATTTGTTCACACTCAGTCTCTAGCTGTCACGTATAATGCACCGAAACCACAGCTCCCTTTCCACATCCAGGCCCCACAAAACTTTCCATGGTTTATCCCAGACGCTTCATATGCTGTGGTTCAATCCATTGACAGTATGTCGACCCCGGTATACCACATCATTCCAATTCACTCTATTCCTTGCACGCCCTTCACCCTCCTGCATGTTCAGGCCCCGATTGCTCAAAATCTTTTTCACTCCATCTTTCCACCTCCAATTTGGTCTCCCACTTCTCCTCGTTCCCTCCACCTCTTACACATATATCCTCTTTGTCAATCTTTCCTCACTCATTCTCTCCATGTGACCAAACCATTCCAAGACACCCTCTTCTGCTCTCTCAACCACACTCTTTTCATTACCACACATCTCTCTTACCCTTTCATTACTTACTTGATCAAACCACCTCACACCACATATTGTCCTCAAATATCTCATTGTCAACACATCCACCCTCTGCCGCACAACTCTATCTATAGCCCACGCCTCGCAACCATATAACATTGTTGGCACCACTATTCCTTCAAACATTCCCATTTTTGCTTTCCGAGACAATGTTCTTGCCTTCCACACATTTTTCAACGCTCCCAGAACTTTCGCCCCCTCCAGGGTGGCGACAGAAACAGATGAAGGCAACAAGTATGAATTTGTCCATGTATGTATATGTACGTATACGATGAATATATGTATGTATATGTGTATGTGTGGGCATTTACGTGTATGTGAATGGGTTGGGCCATTCCTCGTCTCTTTCCCAGCGCTACCTTGCTAACGTGGGAGACAGTGATTATAATAAAATATCTATTATACTTAACCTCCGTCTCCCGCATTAGCGAGGTAGCACAAGGAAACAGACGTGGCATGGCCTAACCCACCCACACACACATGTATATACATAAACATCCACACATGCACATATACATATATATACATTTCAACATATATATACATATACATACAGACATACACATATATACATATGTACATATCCATACTTGCTGCCTTCATCCATTCCTGTCACCACCCTGCCATGCATTTTCTTTTGTACATCTCCCACTCATTTGCACTACTTCCCAACAAAAATTGTCCAAATGTCTCTCTTCTCTTTCACCAACAATCTTACTTTTTCATTCCACCATTCACTACCCTTTCTAATCTACCTACCTCCCACCTTTCTCATGTCACTTGCATCTTTTGCATGAGCCATCACTTTTTCCCTGAATACATTCCATTCCTTCCCCTTACGTCATTTCCTCCTACCTTTTGCCATTCTGCACTCAATCTCTCCTGGTACTTCCTCACACAAGTCTCCTTTCCAAACTTACTTACTCTCACCACTCTCTTCATCACAACATTCTCTCTCCTTTTCTGAAAACCTTTACAAATCCTTGATTGCCTCCACATGATAGTGATCAAACATCCCTCAAGCTGCTCCTCTTAACACAATAGCATCCAAAAGTCTCTCTTTTACATACCTATCAATTAACACATAATCCAATAATGCCCTCTGGCCATCTCTCCTACTCTCATACATTTTTCTTTGATTTATTATCATACTTTGTCACCGTCTCCCAAGTTAGTGAGGTGGCACAAGGAAACCAGGTATTCCAAGTCACCAGTCCTTTTTCAGCACACAAATCCACAAGCTCTTCATTTCCGTTTACATCAATGACCACCGATTATACCCTCAACTGCCATATCACTCACCTTTGCATTCAAATCATCCACCACTATAACCCGGTCTTGTGCATTAAAGCTGCTAACACACTCACTCAGCTGCTCCCAAAACACTTGCCTCTCATGACCTTTCTTTTCATGACCAGGTGCATAGGCACCAATAATCACCCATCTCTCTCCATCCACTTTCAGTTTTACCCATATCAATCAAGAGGTTACTTTCTTACACTCTATCACATATTCCCACAACACCTGCTTCAGGAGTGCTACTCCTTCCTTTGCTCCTGTCCCCTAACTAACCCCTGACTTTACTTCCAAGATATTCCCAAACCACTCTTCCCCTTCACCCTTGAGTTCCGTTTCTCTCAGAGCCAAAACTTCCAGATTCCTTTCATCAAACATACTACCTAACTCTCCTTTTTCTCGTCTTGGTTACATCCACACAAATTTAGACACTTCAATCTGAGCCTTCGAGGAGGAGAGTAGTGAGAGTAAGTAAGCTTGGAAAGGAAACTTGCATGTGGAAGTAGCAGGAGAGACTGGGTGCAGAATGGCAAAAGGTGAGAGCAAATGACGTGAGGGGAGTAGAGGAGGAATGGGATGTATTTAAGGAAGCAATGATGGCTTGTCCAAAAGATGCATGTGGCATGAGAAAGGTGGGAGGTGGGCAGATTAGAAAGGGTAGTGAGAGGTGGGATGAAGAAGTATGGTTATTAGTTAGTGAAAGAAAAAAGAGAGGCCTTTGGATGATACTTGCAGGGAAGCAGCAAAAGTGACTGGTAGATGTATAAAAGAAAGTGGTAGGAGGTCAAGAGAAAGGTGCAAGAGGTGAAAGAGGGCAAATGAGAGTTGGGGTGAAAGTATCACTAAATTTTTGGGAGAATAAAAAGATGTTTTGGAAGGAGGTAAATAAAATGTGTAAGACGAGAACAAATGGGAACATCGGTGAAGGGGGTTAGTGGAGAGGCAATACTAAGTAGTGATGAAGTGATAAGATGGAGTGAGTATTTTGAAGGTTTGTTGAATGTGTTTAATGACAGAGTGGCAGATATAGGGTGTTTTGGTTGGGTTGGCGTGCGAAGTGAGAGGGTCACGGAGAATGGTTTGGTAAACAGAGAAGAGGTAGTGAAAGCTTTGTGGATGATGAAATCCAGCAAGGCGGCGGGTTTGGATGATATTGCAGTGGAATCTATTAAAAATGGGGGTGACTGTGTTGTTGATTGGTTGGTAAGGATATTCAGTGTATGTACGGATCATGGTGAAGTGCCTTAGGATTGGCAGAATGCATACATAGTGCCACTGTACAAAGGCAAAGGGGATAAAGGTGAATGTTCAAACTACAGAGGCATAAGTTTGTTGAGTATTCCTGGGAATTTATATGGGTGGGTACTGAATGAGAGGTTAAAGGCATGTACAGAACAACAGACTGGGTTAGAGCAGTGTGGTTTCAGAAGAGGTAGAGGATGCGTGGATCAGGTGTTTCCTTTGAAAAAAATGTATGCGAGAAATACTTAAAAAAACAGACAGATTTGTATGCAACTTTCATGGATATAGAGAAGGCATATGACGGGGTTAATATAGATGCTTTGTGGAAGGTTTTGAGAGTATATTGTGTGGGAGGTAAGTTGTTAGAAGCAGTAAAAAGTTTTTACCAAGGATGTAAGGCATGTGTATGGGTAGGAAGAGAGGAGAGTGATTGGTTCCCAGAGAATGTGTGTGATGTCCCCATGGCTGTTTAATTTGTTTATAGACGGGGTGGTTAAGGAGGTAATTGCAAGTTTTGGAGAGAGGGGCAAGTATGCAGTCTGTTGTGGAGGAGAGGGCCTTGGAAGTGAGGCAGTTATTGTTCACTGATGATACAGCTCTGGTGGCTTATTCAGGTGAGAAACTGCAGAAGTTGGTTACTAAGTTTGGTAAAGTGTGTGAAAGGAGAAAGTTGAGAGTAAATGTGAATAAGAACAAGGTTATTAGGTTCAATAGGGTAGAAGGTCAAGTTAATTGGGAGGTAAGTTTGAATGGAGAAAAACTGGAGGAAGTGAAGTATTTTAGATATCTGGGAGTGGACTTACAAGCAGATGGAACCATGGAAGTTAAGAGAGTCACAGGGTGGGGGAAGGGGTGGAGGTTCTGGGAGTGATGAAGAATGTGTAGGAAAGAACGTTATCTCTGAGAGCAACAACGGGTATGTTTGAAGGAATAGTAGTTCTAAATAATGTTATATGCTTGCAAAGCATGGGCTATATATAGGGTTGCACAGAGGAGGATGGATATGTTGGAAATGAAATGTTTGAGAATAAGTGGTATCAGGTGGTTTGATTAAGTAATGAAAGGGTAAGAGAGGTGTGGTGATACGAAGTGTTTGAGAGAGCAGAAGAGGGTGTTTTGAAATGTTTTGGACATACGGAGAGAATGAGAGGAAAGATTGACAAAGAGGATATATGTTTCAGAGGTGGGGGGAACAAGGAGAAGCAGGAGACCAAATTGGAGATGCAAGGATGGAGTAAAAAGGTTTTGAGTGATCAGGGCCTGCACGTACACGAAGGTGAAAGGCATGCAAGGAATAGAGTGAATAATGATGTAGCATACCGGGGTTGACAAGCTGTCAATGAACTGAACCATGGCATGTAAAGTGTGTGGGGTAATCCATGGAAAAGTCTGTGGGTCCTAGATGTGGACAGGGAGCTGTGGTTATGGTGCATTACACATGACAGTTAGAGACTGTGTGAACGAATGTTTCCTTTTTTGTCTTTTCCTGGCACTACCTCGGTGAAGTGGAAAGTGGGGGAGGGATGGTATTTCCTGTGTGACGGGGCAGCGACAGGAATGAATGAAGGCAAGCAAGTATGAATATGTACATGTGTATAAATGTATATGCATGTATATGTGGGTGTATGGGCATTAATGTATATATAAATGTGTATATGAGTGGATGGGCCATTCTTCGTCTGTTTCCTGGCGCAACCTCGCTGATGTGGGAAACAGCGATCAAGCATAATAATTAATAAATTTAATCATTTAAAATGGCAGAAAAAAGAAGCAGTCAGGATGTTTCCTCCCAAGCTCAGTCTTTTGTTCCAAACCATATCTCATCAGGGCAGAAAACAGCTAAGTTCACTTGCTGGATGCCATGTTTTAAGTGTTTTATAATGTGTTTTATTTAGTGTTCATAAAGTATATAATCTGGATGCAAAATGAAATTGATGGTGTCAAACCATTCAACCTGTGATAGTAAAGAATTCAGAGCCAAATCTAAATGCACTTGTTAATCGAGAGGCTCATAGTTTACATATTCCTCCTTGCAACAGGGCAAATAAATTCTAAGCATCACAGAATTAAGATTTCAGCTTATTTTGTGTGGACAGTCTATCAAGGAACAAATATTTGATAGAAGCATTGCTTATTGTCTTTTCCCGTTTAATATCTAATGTCAAAAACTAAATTTATTTAGCCTTTCTTTCACTGAAATATCAAGCAAGCTTATCGTAATTTCTTGCCCCAAGAACAGGGCTTTTATCGACAGCTGGCTTCAGGATACAAGTTCCGTTGGCCTATGGATGCCGGGATAAGGAATGCAAAACTTTTTTGAAAGACCACAACTGACTGGATTCAGAATGAGTAGCTGGGTTTTGTTTTTATTTTTGGTCCAATAATTTTGCTTGGGCAAGACTTCTTGGCACCTGTTCCTTAAGTAATGTCTAAAGCAAAATTTTCAAAGTGAAATAAGGGAGTGACACAGAAAAGTGGGTTATATGAAAATGACCAACCATTACCCTGTGAAAATATGATCAAAGAAAAGAATTACCAATGGAGAGAACAAATCCAGTACTTCTCCCGCATGTGCTATTTTTCGTGCTCTTTCTATTTCATTGTTACTTTGCTTCCTAATTTTTAATATTTACAATTCTTATGCATCATAACCTAATAAACTACATATAATTAAATCAAAAGAAAAAATAATAACATCTCAGCACTGCACAAAGTTTATTATACAAATGAAAAGCATCAAATATACCACAAAAAGACCAAATATGAGCAATGAATATGCAACCAGAACATCACTCATATTAACAATAAAATAAAATTGTTTAATTTAACAGGTTTCCTATGTAGATAAAAAATTTCCAAAAAATTGTTACACCTTACTCATGATTAGTTAGTTAAAACCATTAATCATTAACAGGGTTAAAGACTAATGTTTCAAGTATGTGATCAAATACCTATAAAAGGTAAAAATTAAATAGGCAAACACTGAAAAATTCTGAAGAAACCATACAAGGCTCAAAGCTGTAAAGTTATCTAAAATTCTTTCATATACATACATTATCTACAAGATATTACATTAATTTTCAGTTACTTGACAAGAATTAACAATATTGTTTCCTTTAAGTTAAAGGAGAACCTGTCTCGATGTCAAGTTTCACTTTGAAAGCTGGAAAATACTATTTTCATGGTACATGCCAATCTTGATTTACAGACATGGAAATTCAATACATAGATCAGTAGAGATGTTTATCTTGGTAATAATTTGCAACAAGTCTGCAGCAAACAGACCTGGATAATGTTCCATAGGACATCTTTAGTTCTCATTACTACTCTCATGAAATAACTGAGGGTTTGAAATATAACATTTCAATCATCGTAAGTCTTAGCAGCAGCCCTGTTATCACGATTCTTGTTACGGGCTAACTGGCGGGCCTTGCTAGCTGGAGATTCACGACTGACTTTCTTTTGTCCACGACGAGCTAGAGCTGCAGCACTGCGATCTAACTGCATTGGTGGGGGTCCCAGACTGAATAGGTCACGTACCTGACAGGTGATAAGAAATCAAATAATGTAAATAATTCACATAATTAAAAAAAAATCCGACTTGTACACATCTAACAGGAAAATATGTAATGGATTATTACAAAATAATGAAATATCAAGACGTCACCATAACGTGTACAAATTTATTCTCCATTCAAACTTACACCCCCAGTAACTTGTCCCTCGACCCTGCTGAGCCTAATAACCTTAACTTTATATACATTCACTCTTAACTCTTTCCTTTCACATCCTCTTTCAAACTAAGTCACCAAATTCTGCAATTTCTAATATGAATCTGCCACCAATGCTGTACCATTAGCAAACAATAATTGGCCCAATTTCCAGGTACTCTCATCCCCAACACACTGCATACTCATCCCTATCTCTAAGACTCTTACACTTACCTCCCTAATAACCCATCCATAAACAAATTAAACAACCATGGTGACATCATACATTCATGCCACAAAATAACCTTCATTTGTAACCATTCACTCTCCTTTCTTCCTATTTGTACACAAGCCTTACACCACTCATAAAAAACTTCCCACACCTAACAGCTTACCATCCACACTGTATATTCTTAGGACCTTCCACAAAACATCCCTATCATATGCCTTCTCCAAATCCATAAATGCCATATACAAATCCATCTGTTTCTCTAAATACTTCTCTCACATTCTTTAAAGCAACCACTTGATCCAGACAAGCTCTACAACTTCTGAAACCACACTGTTCTTCCCAATCCGATGCTCTGTACATGCCTTTACCCTCTCTATCAATATCGTCCTATACAACTTATCTACTATACTCAACTAACTTATACCTCTGTTGTCTGAACACTCACCTTTATTCCCTTTGCCTTTATACAATGGCACTATACATGCATTATGCCAATCCTCAGATCCATACATACAGTGAATATCCTTACCAACCAATCAACCTCTTTCTTAATAAATTCAACTGCAATACCATTCATTCAAACCGCTTTGCCACATTTCATCTTATGGAAGGCTTTCACCACTCTCCATGACTCTCTCTCTTTGAATACCACCCCAACCAAAACATCCTACATTTGCCACCTTATCATAAAACACATTTAATAAACCTTTAAAATACTCACTCCATCACTATGTTTTCACTTCCCCTTTTGTCCCCTTCACTATTGTTCCCATTTGTTCTCTTGTCATTCACACATTTTTTACCTCCTTCTAAAGCATCTTTTTATTCTCCTTAAAGTTTAATGATACTCGCTCACACCAACTCTCAATTGCACCTTTCTTGAAGCCCTGCACCTTCTGCTGCTTTCTCTTATACATCTCCCAATCATTTGCATTCCTTCCTTGTAAGTACAGTCCAAATACCTCTCTTTTCTCTTTCATTAACAACTTTCTACTTCATCCCACCACTCACTACCCTTCCTAATCTGCCCATCTCCCACCTTTCGCATGCCACATGCATCTCTTGAACATGCCATCAATGCATCCCTAAATACTTCCCATTCCTTATCCACTCTCCTCATTTCATTTACTGTCACCTTTCACCATTCTACACTTATCTCTCCATGTATTTCTTTGCAAAGGCCTCCTTTCCAAGCTCACTAATTCTCACCACTCTTTTCTCCCCGACATTTCTTCCTCTTTCTTATAAGATGATTAGACATCCTACCGGCTGCCCCACTAAGCACATTTACATCCAAAAATCTCTTTTATCTATCTGATGCCTGTTCCCTCCGGAAACTCCCAACAAGAGGTGGCCAATGCAAAAGTCTCCACTAATCCGTCCTTACATTCTTCCCTTGCATACACCATTCTATGCATTCTTCCACTATTTCTCTCCCTCCCGTATTCCTCCACCCTATGTGCCCATGTCACAGATGGTCTTCCACTCACACCAATCCCTTTAATTGTGCTATTATACACTCCTTGTAACTCCACATGCCCAAACCACCTCAAAGTATTACATTTCACACATTCTACCACTCCACAATTCATTCCCATTACATTCCCTGCCATACCACACCTCTCAAACATCCCTTCGTAGCACTCTTCTTAAAAAGCCCATTCCATAGCCTGTATTCTTGACCTCTATGACTCATTCCATGTCCAATGTTTTGGCTGCACAGGTCAAGGGTGAGAGGACTATGCTGTCCCTTAATCCTTTCTTAAATTCCATACTTACAATACTTTTACATATAGACACATGTCCATAGTCATACTTGTTTGCCTTCATCCATTCCTGTCGCTACTCCGTCCCACAGGAAACAGCATCGCTACCCCCACTCTTCAGAGGTAGCGCCAAGAAAAACAGACAAAAATGGCCACATTCATTCACACTCAGTCTCTAGCTGTCATGTGTAATGCACCGAGACCACAGCTCCCTATCCACATCCAGGCCTCACAGACCTTTCCATGGTTTACCCCAGATGCTTCACATGCCCTGGTTAAGTCCACTGACAGCATGTCGACCCCAGTATAACACATTGTTCCAATTCACTCTTCTCCTTGCATGCCTCTTACCCTCCTCTATGTTCAGGCTGCGATCACCCAAAATCTTTTTCACTCCATCCTTCTACCTCCAATTTGATCTCCCGCTTCTTGTTCTCTTCACCTCTGACACATGTATCCTCTCTGTCAATCTTTCCTCACTCATTCTCTCTATATATCCAAACCATTTCAAAAACCCTCTTCTGCTCTCTCAACCACACTCTTTTTATTTCCACACATCTCTCTACCCCTTTCATTACTTACTCTCCCCACATATTGTTCTCAAACATTTCATTTCCAAACACATCCACCCTCCTTTGCGCAACCCTATCGATAGCCCATGCCTCACAACCACACAACATTGTTGGAACCCTATCTATAGCCCATGCCTCACAACCAAACAACATTGTTGGAACTTTTATTCCTTCAAACATACCCATTTTTGCTCTCCAAGATAACGGTTTCTTCCACACATTCTTCATCACTCCCAGAACCCTTGCCCCCTCCTCCATCCTGTGACTCACTTTCACTTCAATAGTTTCACTTGCTGCTAAGTCCATTCCCAGATATCTAAAACACTTTACCTCCACCAATTTTTCACCATTCAAATTTACATCCCAACCAAATTGTTCCTCAACCCTACTGTACCTAACAACCTTGCTTTTATTCACATTTACTTTCAACTTTCTCCATACGTGTTATAGAAGGCAACTAAAAGGGGTGGGAGCAGGGGGCTAGAAATTCTCCCCTCCAATTTTTTATTTTTCAAAAGAAGGAACAGAGAAAGGGGCCAAGTAAGGATTTTTTCCTCTGAGGCTCAGACCTCTTTTCTTGATGCTATCTTGCTACTGCAGGAAGTGGCGAATATGTACAAAAAATATACCCTAACCTAATCCGAGTACCCATTTTATAGAGCAACCCCTTCGGGAGGATGAAACAGAAGAGTTGACTGTAAACCAACTGCCAAAACCAGGATTTGAACCTATGTGTTTGACCCCAAGCATGCATCATGGTCAGTGATGCTACCAATTTATTAGCCCAAGTCCAATTTCTGTAAAAGAATCCTGGTGTTACCTAGGACCTCATTCTAAAGACTCCTGCAACCTAACAATTGTACTTCCAGTAACAGAGAAATGTGGACTCACTGGGAGGGACAAGTTCTTTACAGACACTGTACCCCCAGTGAAAAATCCCTAAATGCAATTTTCCACTCATGTTGTAACTTCTTGCAGGCACTACTCAATAACACCTCTTTCTTTATTTACAGTAAGGCATATCACCCTAAATCTTCATGAGAGACCTGTTATTCTGTTAATTTCATAAGCTTAATGTCTATACACTTGTTATTCCCCCAAATGCATATATTTACTTCATAAATATTCACTATATCATTATGATCTAACATTCCTAATCTACAGCTGTAATCCTCTAAAAAACAAGTCAAAGCCAACCATCAATAATATCAGCTTTGCCCTTTATAAAATGCCTCTTTGTTGAAAAGATTATCGTCCATAAATTACCTATTTCCAGACACCACATTTTAAAGTTTGAACAGACTAATAGATATACCAAACAATATCTACCATTTCAAGGCCACCTTCTGCAGCTTCATGGGCAGCTAAAGATAACAGGATAATCATGACAATAAGCAACTACTGTCAACTCTTACCCCAACATTAAAAGTAATGTGAGTGCTAAGTCCTTGGGCTAGAACACGACACAAGGATGAGTATTGCAACTTGAGTGACCATGTGTCCAACAAAAGCTCCTGTCTCTGGTGCTGTGGTCCCACTGTCACTGTCTCACAAGGCAATTCCCCCTCCTCTACTGTACGCACAACATCTCGAAATGAAGCTCGCTGTTGTTTGCGGTCCTTCTTAGCACGGAACTTATGTGAGTCTGTTGCCAAGTCTGCAATAAAAAAAATAATTACACAAATGTACATCAAAACCTATGCCTTCATCCTTCAAACTTATCAATTTCAAAATTTATTTTGTTACCTAAATCTGTACTGCTCATAACGCTAGAATCAAATACATTACCAACCAAAGTGCTTAATGCAAAACTAACCCAACAAAGATCACCTAACTAGGTTTTCCTTGAATTAACTGAAAAGTCCTGTCTGCACACAGCAATAATGTGTACATTACTTTCCTGCAGTTTTGAGGAAAAATGAGGGTAAAATGTTGAACCAGCTCAATCACATTATTCTTGCAAAGCTTCTATGGTTTTCACAAGCCAAATAATCACAAGAGGTTCTGAACATGTAAATGCTTTGAAATTTATCCTTGACAAGAAAATGATTAATGACATCTCATTGTCTAAAATGTCTGATGGTGAAATGGGTATACCCCATCCCAAGTTAACAATCAGTCTGAGTATTGTTCAATGTTTAATTTATATTCTTCCACACATTTTCATATATATAATATTTATTAATTCATTTATTATACTTTATTGCTGTCTCCCACATTAGCAAGGTAGCGCAAGGAAACAGACAAAAGAATGGCCCAACCCACCCACATACACATGTATATACATACACGCCCACACACATACCTATACATTTCAAATGTATACATACATATACATACACAGACAAATACATATATTCACATGTACATATTCATACTTGCTGCCCTAAGCCATTCCCTTCGCCACCCCTGCCACACATAAAAAGGCACCCCCATCCCCCACATACGTGCGAGGCAGCGCTAGGAAAAAGACAACAAAGGCCACATTCGTGCACACTCAGTCTCTAGCTGACATGTATAACACACAAAAACCACAGCTCCCTTTCCACATCCAGGCCCCACAAAACTTTTCATGGTTTACCCTAGACACTTCACATGTCCTCATTCCATCCACTGACAGCACGTTGACCCCGGTATACCACATCTTTCCAATTCACTCTATTCTTTGCACGCCTTTCACCCTCTTGCCTGTTCAGGCCCTGATTGCTCAATCTTTTTCACTCCATCCTTCCACCTCCAATTTGATCTCCCACTTCTCGTTCCCTCCACCTCTGACACATATATCCATATTATTTTAATTATCATTATTATCTATCCCTGGGGGCAGGGGAGAAAGAATACTTCCCACGTATTCCCTGCATGTCGTAGAAGGCGATTAAAAGAGGGTGTGTGTGTGTGTGTGTGTGTGTGTGTGTGTGTGTGTGTGTGTGTGTGTGTGTGTGTGTGTGTGTGCTGGAAACCCTCACCTCTCATTTTTAGTTTTCCTAACGAGGGAACAGAGGAGGAGGCCAAGTGAGGATATTCCCTCAAAGGCTCGGTCCTCTGTTCTTAACACTACCTCGTTAATGCGGGAAACGGCGAAGTGTGAAAAAAAATTATCATATACGTGCGTGTGTGGGCGTTTATGTATTTGCATGTGTATTAGGTGGGTTGGGCCATTCTTTCGTCTGTTTCCTTGCGCTACCTCAGTAACGTGGGAAACAGCGAATAAGTATAATCAATATAAATAATATTTATTTATTGATCTATATTTATTATACTTAATTGCTGTTTCCCGATCTGCGAGGTAGCACAAGGAAACTGATGAAAAATGGCCCTACCACTGATATACACACACACACATATATATATTTATTTATCTATTTACTTATTTTGTTTTGTCGCTGTCTCCCACATTAGCTAGGTAGCGCAAAGAAACAGACGAAAGAATGGCCCAACCCACCCACATACACATGTATATACATACACGTCCACACATGCACATTACATACCTGTATATCTCAACATATACATATATATATACATACAGACATATACATATATACACATTACATAATTCATGCCGTCTGCCTTTATTCATTCCCATCGCCACCCTGCCACACATGAAATAACAACCCCCTCCCCCTCCCTCATGTGCGCGAGGTAGTGCGAGGAAAAGACAACAAAGGCCACATTTGTTCACACTCAGTCTTTAGCTGTCATGTAATAATGCACTGAAACCACAGCTCCTTTTCCACATCCAGGCCCCACAGATCTTTCCATGGTTTACCCCAGACGCTTCACAAGCCCATGTGCGTGAGGTAGCGCTAGGAAAAGACAACAAAGGCCACATTCATTCACACTCAGTCTCTAGCTGTCATGTAATAATGCACCGAATCCACAGCTCCCTTTCCACATCCAGGCCCCACAGATCTTTCCATGGTTTACCGCAGACGCTTCACATGCCCTGATTCAATCCACTGACAGCACGTCGACCCCGGTATACCACATCGTTCCAATTCACTCTATTCCTTGCATGCCTTTCACCCTCCTGCATGTTCAGGCCCCGATCACACAAAATCTTTTTCACTCCATCTTTCCACCTCCAATTTGGTCTCCCACTTCTCCTCGTTCCCTCCACCTCTGACAAATATATCCTCTTGGTCAATCTTTCCTCACTCATTTTCCCCATGTGACTAAACCATTTCAAAACACCCTCTTCTGCTCTATCAACCACACTCCTTTTATTACCACACACCTCTCTTACCCTTACATTACTTACTAGATCAAACCACCTCACACCACATACTGTCCTCAAACATCTCATTTCCAGCACATCCACCCTCCTCTGCATAACTCTATCCATAGCCGATGCCTCGCAACCATATAACATTGCTGGAACCACTATTCCTTCAAACATAACCATTTTTGCTTTCCGGGATAGTGTTCTCAACTTCCACACATTCTTCAATGCCCCCAAAACTTTCGCCCCCTCCCCACCCTATGATTCACTTCCGCTTCCATGGTTCCATCCACTGCCAGCAGATCCACTCCAGATATCTAAAACACTTCACTTCCTCCAGTTTTCCTCCATTCATACTTACCTTCCAAATGACTTGTCCCTCAACCCTACTGTACCTAATAACCTTGCTCTTATTCACATTTACTCTCAGCTTTCTTCTTTCACATACTTTACCAAACTCAGTCACCAGCTTCTGCAGTTTCTCACACGAATCAGCCACCAGCGCTGTATCATCACGAACAACAACTGACTCACTTCCCAAGCTCTCTCATCCACAACAGACGGCATACTTGCCCCTCTTTCCAAAACTCTTGCATTCACCTCCCTAACAACCCCATCCATAAACAAATTAAACAACCATGGAGACATCACACACCCCTGCCGCAAACCTACATTCACTGAGAACCAATCACTTTCCTCTCTTCCTACACATACACATGCCATACATCCTTGATAAAAACGTTTCACTGCTCCTAACAACTTGCCTCCCATACCATATATTCTTAATGCCTTCCACAAAGCATCTCTATCAGCTCTATCATATGCCTTCTCCAGATCCATAAATGCTACATACAAATCCATTTGCTTTTCTAAGTATTTCTCACATACATTCTTCAAAGCAAACACCTGATCCACACATCCTCTACCACTTCTGAAACCACACTGCTCTTCCCCAATCTGATGCTCTGTATATGCCTTCACCCTCTCAATCAATACGCCCCCATATAATTTACCAGGAATACTCAACAAACTTATACCTCTGTAATTTGAGCACTCACTTTTATCCCCTTTGCCTTTGTACAATGGCACTATGCAAGCATTCCACCAATCCTCAGGCACCTCACCATGAGTCATACATACAGTAAATAACCTTACCAACCAGTCAACAATACAGTCATCCCCTTTTTTAACAAATTAAATTCCACTGCAATACCATCCAAATCTGCTGCCTTGCCGGCCTTCATCTTCCACAAAGCTTTTACTATCTCTTCTCCGTTTACCAAATCATTTTCCCTAACCCTCTCACTTTGCACACCAACTCGATCAAAACACCCTATATCTGCCACTCTGTCATCAAACGCATTCAACAAACCTTCAAAATACTCACTCCATCTCCTTCTCACATCACCATTACTTATCACCTACCCATTAGCCTCCTTCACTTAAGTTCCCATTTGTTCCCTTGTCTTACGCACTTTATTTACCTCCTTCCAAAACATCTTTCTATTCTCCCTAAAATTTAATGATACTCTCTCACCCCAACTCTCATTTGCCCTCTTTTTCACCTCTTGCACCTTTCTCTTGACCTCCTGCCTCATTCTTTTATACATCTCCCACCCATTTGCATTATTTCCCTGCAAAAATTGTCCAAATGCCTCTCTCTTCTCTTTCACTAATAATCTTACTTCTTCACCCCACCACTCACTACCCTTTCTAATCTGCCCACCTCCCATGCTTCTCATGCCATAAGCATCTTTTGCCCAAGCCATCACTGCTTCCCTAAGTACATCCCATTCCTCCCCCACACCCCTTACCTCCTTTGTTCTCACCTTTTTCCATTCTGAACTCAAGCCTCTCCTGGTACTTCCTCACACAAGTCTCATTCCCAAGCTCACTTACTCTCACCACTCTTTTCACCCCAACATTCTCTCTTCTTTCCAATAAACCTCTACAAATCTTCACCTTCGCCTCCACAAGATAATGATCAGACATCCCTCCAGTTGCACCTCTCAGCACATTAACATCTAAGAGTCTCTCTTTCGCGAGCCTATCAATTAGCACGTAATCCAATAACACTCTCTGGCCATCTCTCCTACTTACATAAGTATACTTATGTATATCTCTCTTTTTAAACCAGGTATTCCCAATCACCAGTCATTTTTCAGCACATACATCTACGAGCTCTTCACTATTTCCATTTACAACACTGAACACCCCATGTACACCAATTATTCCCTCAACTGCCATATTACTCACCTTTGCATTCAAATCACCCATCACTATAACCCAGTCTCGTGCATCAAAACTACTAACACACTCACCCAGCTGCTACCAAAACATTTGCCTCTCATGGTCTTTCTTCTCATGCCCAGGTGCATATGCACCACTAATCACCCATCTCTCTCCATCCACTTTCAGTTTCACCCACATCAATCTAGAGCTTACTTTCTTACACTCTATCACATACTCCCACAACTCCTGTTTCAGGAGTAGAGCTATTCCTTCCCTTGCTCTTGTCCTCTCACTAACCCCTGACTTTACTCCCATGACATTCCCAAACCACTCTTCCCCTTTGTCCTTGAGCTTCGTTTTACTCAGAGCCAAAACATCCAGGTTCCTTTCCTCAAACATACTACCTATTTCTCCTTTTTTCTCATCTTGGTTACATCCACACACATTTAGACACCCCAATCTGAGCCTTCGAGGAGGATGAGCACTCCCCGCGTGACTCCTTCTTCTGTTTCCCCTTTTAGAAAAGTTAAAATACAATGAGGGAAGGGTTCCCAGCCCCCCGCTCCTGTCCCCTTTAGTTGCCTTCTACGACACGTGAGGAATGCGTGGGAAGTATTCTTTCTCCCCAATCCCCAGGGATATATACATATACATATCAACATATATGTATACATACATAATATAAACATGTTCATATTCATACTTGCTTGCCTTTCATCCATTATGTATATATTTATATTTACTTATTTACTTTGCTTTGTCACTGTCTCCCCCGTTTGCGAGGTAGCGCAAGGAAACAGATGAAAGAAATGGCCCAACCCACCCCCATACACAATGTACACACACACACGCCCACACATGCAAATATACATACCTATACATCTCAATGTACACATATATATACACACACAGACACATACATATATACCCATGCACACAATTCACACTGTCTGCCCCTATTCATTCCCATCGCCACCTCGCCACACATGGAATACCATCCCCATTCCCCCATCATGTGTGCGAGGTAGCACTAAGAAAAGACAACAAAGGCTCCATTCGTTCATACTCAGTCTCCAGCTGTCACGCAATAATGCCCGAAACCACAGCTCCCAGTCCACATCCAGGCCCTACACAACTTTCCATGGTTTACCCCAGACGCTTCACATGCCCTGATTCAATCCACTGACAGCATGTCAACCCCGGTACACCACATCGATCCAATTCACTCTATTCCTTGCATGCCTTTCACCCTCCTGCATGTTCAGGCCCCAATCACTCAAAATCTTTTTTACTCCATCTTTCCACCTCTAATTTGGTCTCCCCACTTCTCCTCGTTCCCTCCATCTCCGACACATATATCCTCTTGGTCAATCTTTCCTCACTCATTCTCTCCATGTGCCCAAACCATTTCAAAACACCCTCTTCTGCTCTCTCAACCACGCTCTTTTTATTTCCACACATCTCTCTTACCCATACATTACTTACTCGATCAAACCACCTCACACCACACATTGTCCTCAAACATCTCATTTCCAGCACATCCACCCTCCTGCGCACAACTCTATCCATAGCCCATGCCTAGCAACCATACAAAATTGTTGGAACCACTATTCCTTCAAACATACCCATTTTTGCTTTCCGAGATAATGTTCTCGACTTCCACACATTCTTCAAGGCTCCCAGGATTTTCGCCCCCTCCCCCACCCTGTGATTCACTTCTGCTTCCATGGTTCCATCCGCTGCCAGATCCACTCCCAGATATCTAAAACACTTTACTTCCTCCAGTTTTTCTCCATTCAAACTTACCTCTCTCAACCACGCTCTTTTTATTTCCACACATCTCTCTTACCCATACGTTACTTACTCGATCAAACCACCTCACACCACACATTGTCCTCAAACATCTCATTTCCAGCACATCCACCCTCCTGCGCACAACTCTATCCATAGCCCATGCCTTGCAACCATACAACATTGTTGGAACCACTATTCCTTCAAACATACCCATTTTTGCTTTCCGAGATAATGTTCTCGACTTCCATACATTCTTCAAGGCTCCCAGGATTTTCGCCCCCTCCCCCACCCTGTGATTCACTTCTGCTTCCATGGTTCCATCCGCTGCCAGATCCACTCCCAGATATCTAAAACACTTCACTTCCTCCAGTTTTTCTCCATTCAAACTTAGCTCCCAATTGACTTGACCCTCAACCCTAATGTACCTAATAACCTTGCTCTTATTCACATTTACTCTTAACTTTCTTCTTTCACACACTTTACCAAACTCAGTCACCAGCTTCTGCAGTTTCTCACATGAATCAGCCACCAGCGCTGTATCATCAGCGAACAACAACTGACTCACTTCCCAAGCTCTCTCATCCACAACAGACTTCATACTTGCCCCTCTTTCCAAAACTCTTGCATTCACCTCCCTAACAACCCCATCCATAAACAAATTAAACAACCATGGAGACATCACACACCCCTGCCGCAAACAACCTACATTCACTGAGAACCAATCACTTTCCTCTCTTCCTACACGTACACATGCCTTACATCCTCGATAAAAACTTTTCACTGCTTCTAACAACTTGCCTCCCACACCATATATTCTTAATACCTTCCACAGAGCATCTCTATCAACTCTATCATATGCCTTCTCCAGATCCATAAATGCTACATACAAATCCATTCGCTTTTCGAAGTATTTCTCACATACATTCTTCAAAGCAAACACCTGATCCACACATCCTCTATCACTTCTGAAACCACACTGCTCTTCCCCAATCTGATACTCTGTACATGCCTTCACCCTCTCAATCAATACCCTCCCATATAATTTACCAGGAATACTCAACAAACTTATACCTCTGTAATTTGAGCACTCACTCTTATCCCCTTTGCCTTTGTACAATGGCACTAAGCACGCATTCCGCCAATCCTTAGGCACCTCACCATGAGTCATACATACATTAAATAACCTTACCAACCAGTCAACAATACAGTCACCCCCTTTTTTAATAAATTCCACTGCAATACCATCCAAACCTGCGAGGTAGCGTTAAGAACAGAGGACTGGGCCTTTGAGGGAATACCCTCACCTGGCCCAATTCTCTGTTCCTTCTTTTGGAAAATTAAAAAAAACGAGAGGGGAGGATTTCCAGCCCCCCGCTCCCTCCCCTTTTAGTCGACTTCTACGACACGCAGGGAATACGTGGGAAGTATTCTTTCTCCCCTATCCCCAGGGAATATATATATGTATATATATATATATATATATATATATATTTTTTCTTTGTCGCTGTCTCCCGCGTTTGCGAGGTAGCGCAAGGAAACAGACGAAAGAAATGGCCCAACCCACCCCCATACACATGTATATACATACGTCCACACACGCAAAATATACATACCTACACAGCTTTCCATGGTTTACCCCAGACGCTTCACATGCCCCGATCCAATCCACTGACAGCACGTCAACCCCAGTATACCACATCGATCCAATTCACTCTATTCCTTGCCCTCCTTTCACCCTCCTGCATGTTCAGGCCCCAATCACACAAAATCTTTTTCACTCCATCTTTCCACCTCCAATTTGGTCTCCCTCTTCTCCTCGTTCCCTCTACCTCCGACACATATATCCTCTTGGTCAATCTTTCCTCACTCATTCTCTCCATGTGCCCAAACCATTTCAAAACACCCTCTTCTGCTCTCTCAACCACGCTCTTTTTATTTCCACACATCTCTCTTACCCTTACGTTACTTACTCGATCAAACCACCTCACACCACACATTGTCCTCAAACATCTCATTTCCAGCACATCCATCCTCCTGCGCACAACTCTATCCATAGCCCACGCCTCGCAACCATACAACATTGTTGGAACCACTATTCCTTCAAACATACTCATTTTTGCTTTCCGAGATAATGTTCTCGACTTCCACACTTTCTTCAAGGCTCCCAGAATTTTCGCCCCCTCCCCCACCCTATGCATAAACACTCATAAACGCACATATACATATCAACATATACATACACATACATAATATAAACATGTTCATATTCATACTTGCTTGCCTTTCATCCATTCCTGGCACCAACCCACTCAACAGGAAACAGCCTTGCTACCCCCCACTTTAGCAAGGTAGCACCATGAAAACAGATAAAAAAGGCCACATTCATTTTACCACATCTCCCTATCCACATCCAGGCCTGACAGACCTTTCCATGGTTTACCCCAGATGTTTCACATGCCCTGGTTCAGTCCATTGACAGCACGTTGACCCTGGTATACCACATCGTTCCAATTCATTCTATTCACGACCACATTTTTCTGCATCTATCCTAGGAGAAGTTTCACCATCACCTCTTTATCATCTGGAGAATTATCCATTCTCTCCTGTTAACAAATATCAAAGGTTTGTTAAAAACTTTTCAAAAATTTCTTATTGTTTTTCAGAAAGCCTACAGTTTCTATATTCATGGTTCCAAAGTTTTTTTCATGTTACATTTAAAAGATTCATTCCTGCATAACTATATCTCTGACGCCTGTTCCAACTAGAACTACTTCGAAGGGGTGGCCACAATAACAGATTCTCCATAACTAAAGAACTCTATTGCCACTTCTAAGCCTAATGCCTTACCTTAACAGGCCACTGGCATAAAGCAACTCTAGTGGAGTGTTTGAAGATGCTCCAAACTAATAACGTTCCTAATGACAACTTCTATCTAATACTCCTACCTACTACTTCTACATAATGTTTCTACTTAATGCTCCAGCCTAAATGTTCCTATCTTCTACTTCTATCAAATGCTCCTACCATTTTGCCATAAGGGAAGGCTAGCGCACAGTGCTCACCGCAGGAAAATCTAGAGTTATAAAGAATAAGCAACGTGAGTTAAGCATTGTCAGGTGTTATATACAACTAGGAGAGACTGTTTATTTGTGGACAGAATGCCTGTAGTCCACATGTTACTGAGACAGAAAGAAAAGACAGCTACCTCGGTGAGAAGTTATGTAAGACATTATATTTTTTTTCCTTTGCCATACTAAATAAAAGAAGAGGATAAAAACATTTATCCAATAATGAGTATATAGCCAAAGTAGCTGTAGAGGGAACTTGAACTGCAAAAATGAATCTAAAATAAATCATACAGAACATACAATAATGGCTGTAAAAAGTCTAGGGTGTGCAACTTATGCATGGATTAGGCAACTGTGTTACAAGGAATGTGCAAAGTCCTAGTGCAAGAAAGCATAATAAGTATTATCACCTTTTAGGGCTGAGCATAGCTCTCCCTCTCGATTCCAGTAGTAATCATCATCATGAAGCCGAGCTGCTTCATAAAGCAAGGCCACAGCTTCACCAGCTTGAATGCGAAGATCGACGTCTTTACAGCCGAGAAGATCAAACATCTCTCTCATCAATCTGTCATAAAACATGGAATGAACTTTAAATCAATGACTTACAGTAATCTCTTCTTAAATGAATGAAAAAAAGTGAATAAGCTAATTTCAGAATAGAAGAGTAAATGAATTCAGAATAAAGATAGTTCTATATATATATCTATTTTGCTTTGTTGCTGTCTCCTGCGTCAGCAAGGTAGTGCAAGGAAACAGACAAAAGAATGGCCCAACACACCCACATACACATGTATATACATACACATCCACACATGCAAATATACATACCTATACATCTAAACGTATACATATATATATATATATACACACACAGACATATATACACATGTACATAATTCATACTGTCTGCCTTTATTCATTCCCATCGCCACCCGCTACACATGAAATTACAACCCCCTCCCCCCTCATGTGTGCGAGGTAGCGCTAGGAAAAGACAACAAAGGCCACATTTGTTCACACTCAGTCTCTAGCTGTCATGTAATAATGCACCGAAACCACAGCTCCATTTCCACATCGAGTCCACACAGAACTTTCCATGGTTTACCCCAGACGCTTCATATGCCCTGGTTCAATCCATTACCAGCACGTCGACCCCGGTATACCACATCGTTCCAATTCACTCTATTCCTTGCACACCTTTCACCCTCCTGCATGTTCAGGCCCCGATCACTCAAAATCTTTTTCACTCCATCTTTCCACCTCCAATTTGGTCTCCCATTTCTCCTAGTTCCCTCCACCTGACACATATACCCTCTTGGTCAATCTTTCCTCACTCATTCTCTCCATGTGACAAAACCATTTCAAAACATCCTCTTCTGCTCTCTCAACCACACTCTTTTTATTACCACACATCTCTCATACCCTATCATTACTTATTCGATCAAACCACCTCACATCATATATTGTCCTCAAACACCTCATTTCCAGCACATCCACCCTCCTCCACACAACTCTATTCATAACCCACGCCTTGCAACCATTAACCTCTTCTCTGTTTACCAAATCATTTTCCCTAACCCTCTCACTTTGCACACCACCTCGACCAAAACACCCTATATCTGCCACTCTATCATCAAACACATTCAACAAACCTTCAAAATACTCACTCCATCTCCTTCTCACATCACCACTACTTGTTTTCACCTCCCAATTAGCCCCCTTCACGGAAGTTTCCATTTGCTCCCTTGTCTTACGCACTTTATTTATCTCCTTCCAAAACATCTTTTTATTCTCCCTAAAATTTAATGATACTCTCTCACCCCAACTCTCATTTGAAAGCTGGCAAGGCAGCAGGCTTGGATGGTATTGCAGTGGAATTTATTAAAAAAGGGGGTGAGTGTATTGTTGACTGGTTGGTAAGGTTATTTAACGTATGTATGATTCATGGTGAGGTGCCTGAGGATTGGCGGAATGCTTGCATAGTGCCATTGTACAAAGGCAAAGGGGACAAAGGTGAGTGCTCAAATTACAGAGGTATAAGTTTGGTAAAGTGTGTGAAAGAAGAAAGTTAAGAGTAAATGTGAATAAGAGCAAGGTTATTAGGTACAGAAGGGTTGAGGGTCAAGTCAATTGGGAGCTAAGTTTGAATGGAGAAAAACTGGAGGAAGTGAAGTGTTTTAGATATCTGGGAGTGGATCTGGCAGCGGATGGAACCATGGAAGCGGAAGTGAATCATAGGGTGGGGGAGGGGGCGAAAATCCTGGGAGCCTAGAAGAATGTGTGGAAGTCGAGAACATTATCTCGGAAAGCAAAAATGGGTATGTTTGAAGGAATAGTGGTTCCAACAATGTTGTATGGTTGCGAGGCGTGGGCTATGGATAGAGTTGTGCGCAGGAGGGTGGATGTGCTGGAAATGAGATGTTTGAGGACAATGTGTGGTGTGAGGTGGTTTGATCGAGTAAGTAATGTAAGGGTAAGAGAGATGTGTGGAAATAAAAAAGAGTGTGGTTGAGAGAGCAGAAGAGGGTGTTTTGAAATGGTTTGGGTACATGGAGAGAATGAGTGAGGAAAGATTGACCAAGAGGATATATGTGTCGAAGGTGGAGGGAACGAGGAGAAGTGGGAGACCAAATTGGAGGTAGAAAGATGGAGTGAAAAAGATTTTGTGTGATAGGGGCCTGAACATGCAGGAGGGTGAAAGGCATGCAAGGAATAGAGTGAATTGGAACGTTGTGGTATACTGGGGTCGACGTGCTGTCAATGGATTGAACCAGGGCATGTGAAGCGTCTGGGGTAAACCATGCAAAGTGTGTGGGGCCTGGATGTGGAAAGGGAGCTGTGGTTTCGGTGCATTATTACATGACAGCTAGAGACTGAGTGTGAACGAATGGGGCCTTTGGTGTTTTTCCTAGCGCTACCTCGCACACATGAGGGGGGAGGGGGTTGTTATTCCATGTGTGGCGAGGTGGCGATGGGAACAAATAAAGGCAGACAGTATGAATTATGTACATGTGTATTTATGTATATGTCTGTGTGTGTATATATATGTGTACATTGAGATGTATAGGTATGTATATTGTGCGTGTGTGGACATGTATGTATATACATGTGTATGTGGGCGGGTTGGGCCATTCTTTCGTCTGTTTCCTTGTGCTACCTCGCTAACGTGGGAGACAGCGACAAAGCAAAATAAATATAAATATATATGTTTCAAGTACTCATCCTTTCATCACATAAATACTCAACAACCTCTCCTTTGCATGCCTGTTAGTTAACAGATAATACAACAGCTCCTGACTCCCATCCTCACTTACATTGATACATTCACATTTCTGGGTATGTTTGAAGGAATAGTGGTTCCAACAATGTTGTATGGTTGTGAGGCGTGGGCTATGGATAGAGTTGTGCGCAAGAGGACGGATGTGCTGGAAATGAGATGTTTGAGGACAATGTGTGGTGTGAGGTGGTTTGATCGAGTAAGTAACGTAAGGGTAAGAGAGATGTGTGGAAATAAAAAGAGCATGGTTGAGAGAGCAGAAGAGGGTGTTTTGAAATGGTTTGGGCACATGGAGAGAATGAGTGAGGAAAGATTGACCAAGAGGATATATGTGTCGGAGGTGGAGGGAACGAGGAGAAGTGGGAGACCAAATTGGAGGTGGAAAGATGGAGTGAAAAAGATTTTGTGTGATCGGGGCCTGAACATGCAGGAGGGTGAAAGGAGGGCAAGGAATAGAGTGAATTGGATCGATGTGGTATACCGGGGTTGACGTGCTGTCAGTGGATTGAATCAGGGCATATGAAGCGTCTGGGGTAAACCATGGAAAGCTGTGTAGGTATGTATATTTGCGTGTGGACGTATGTATATACATGTGTATGGGGGTGGGTTGGGCCATTTCTTTCGTCTGTTTCCTTGCGCTACCTTGCAAACGCGGGAGACAGCGGAAAAAAAAAAAATTCTTTAAAACTATATGTTTCTGATCATCCTTCCTCTTTCAGCACACTATTAGACAAACTCTTGTCCATATTCTTTTTTACAAGGGACATCCACACATTACATCCTCAACCATCATAACACCCAATGTTGCAATGAAATCTGGTCCTCTGCATCAAAACTACATTGTAATCATACAGCCCCTTTTAAATTGCATTCCTTTCATCCTAACTCCATTCACAGCCAAGTATTAAGCACTAACAATCACCCATCTCTCAGAAGTTGACTTTAATTCTAACCCACAGTTGTGAACTCACTTTCCAACACTTTTTAACGAAGTCCCTGACCTTCGTCAAATGCACCATAACATCAAACTGCTCTACCTCCTTTAATTTTGTTTTGCTGTGAACCAGGTCATCCAGGTTTCTCTCATCAAACATACCCACCATCTTTCCCTTCTTTTCATCTTGATTAAAATCAAGAAGTTCAAACACCTCAACCTGAGCCTTCAAGGACAAATCCTCGCAAGGACCCTTCTGTTCATGTTTCAACCAAATGATCACCCAAATGGAGAGGTTTTCAGCCCATGATTCCCACTTATTTGTTGCCTAGAAGACCATGCAGGACATACTTGGAAAGTGCCATTACTCCTCCTTCCCTGGAATATCCTAAGTATATTTTCTTTCACAGTTCCAGTTTAAAGGTGGTGTTCGTGCTTATTCCAACATAAACACATCAGTTGAATGCCTCAAGGACCTTATGTTTCCAAACTTTGATGCCATATGGATCAAAATCAGTTTCTCTATTATCAAGCTTGTCCACTGTTTCACCTACTGCTCTCCTAATTCCACAAATTTTATATCCTTCTTCGACTATCTAAATTCCTGCCATGAGACTGTGACATCCTCTCACCCGTAAGCTAAGCTCCTCTACCTCAGGGATTTCAACATTCACCATGGGGAATGGATGAATTTCTCCCATACCAATGGTGGAGGGGTCGAAACCCTCACATTCTCCATTCTCAATGATTTACAGCAAACTATCTCCAATCCTATTCATATACATGACTCCTGTGACCACTCCCTTAATAATCTGGATTTGTTCTTCACCTCTAGTGCATCTTGCTGTAAATACACAATCTCATCCCCAATTGGTTTCATCTGATCACACTCTCATAAATGTATCTATTCTAATGGCACCTCCCCCTCCAGCAGCCCCTTCTAAGCATAAATTATCATTATTCATTTTATTTTGCTTTGTCGCTGTCTCCCACGTTAGCGAGGTAGAGCTAGGAAACAGAAGAAAGAATGGCCCAACCCATCCACAAACAAATGTATATATATATACACGTCCACACACGCAAATATACATACCTATACATCTCAATGCATACATATATATACACACACAGACATATACATATATACACATGAACATAATTCATAGTCTGCCTTTATTCATTCCCATCACCACCCCGCCACACATGAAATAACAATCCCCTCCCCTCTCATGTGCGTGAGGTAGTGCTAGGAAAGACAACAAACGCCACATTCGTTCACACTCAGTCTCTAGCTGTCATGTGATAATGCACCGAAACCACAGCTCCCTTTCCACATCCAGGCCCCCACAAAACTTTCCATGGTTTACCCCAGATACTTCACATGCCCTGGTTCAATCCATTGACAGCACTTCGACCCCAGCATACCACATCGTTCCAATTCACTCTATTCCTTGCACACCTTTCACCCTCCTGCATGTTCAGGGCCCGATCACTCAAAATCTTTTTCACTCCATCTTTCCACCTCCAATTTGATCGCACACTTCTCCTCGTTCCCTCCACCTCTGACACATATATCCTCTTGGTCAATCTTTCCTCACTCATTCTCTCCATGTGACCAAACCATTTCAAAACACCATCTTCAGCTCTCTCAACCACACTCTTTTTATTACCACACATCTCTTTTACCCTTTCATTACTTACTAAATCAAACCACCTCACACCACATATTGTCCTCAAACATCTCATTTCCACCACATCCCCTCTCCTCCGTACAGCTCTATCTATAGCCCACGCCTTGCAACCATATAACATTGTTGGAACCACTATTCCTTCAAACATAACCATTTTTGCTTTCCGAGATAATGTTCTCGACTTCCACACATTCTTCAACGCTCCCAGAACTTTCACCCCCTCCAACACCCTATGATTCACTTCCGCTTCCATGGTTCCATCCACTGCCAAATCCACTCCCAGATATCTAAAACACTTCACTTCCTCCAGTTTTTCTCCATTCAAACTTACCTCCCAGTTGACTTGTCCCTCAACCCTACTGTACCTAATAACCTTGCTCTTATTTACATTTACTCTCATCTTTCTTCTTTCACACACTACCAAACTCAGTCACCAGCTTCTGCAATTTCTCACACCAATCAGCCACCAGCACTGTATCATCAGCGAACAACTGACTCACTTCCCAAGCTCTCTCATCCACAACAGACTGCATACTTGCCCCTCTTACCAAAACTCTAGCATTCACCTCCCTAACAACCCCATCCATAAACAAATTAAACAACCATGGAGACAACACACACCCCTGCCACAAACCTACATTCACTGAGAACCAATCACTTTCCTCTCTTCCTACACATACACATGCCTTACATCCTTGATAAAAACTTTTCACTGCTTCTAACAACTTGCATCCCACACCATATATTCTCAATACCTTCCACAGAGCATCTCTATCAACACTATCATATGCCTTCTCCAGAACCATAAATGCTACATACAAATCCATGAGCATAAATACAAGCACATAAATAAAGCTGATTGGAATAACTTATATAACTTCTTTTCTATCTGACATTCCTTGGGTAAATCACTGCCTCTTATGTGGTGATGCTTCCGTCTCTGCCAAACAAATAACAGATGTCATTCTTGCAGGAATGGAAGCATTTATCCCCTCTTCTTCCAAGACTACTGCTTCATCCAATCTATGGTTAAACTGTTCCTGCTCTGAGACCATTCAGACACGAGATCAGGCACATCTAGCATGAAAAAACTCTCCTTCCTCTGGCTCTCATTCAGGTTTTACCATTGCCCATAACTGCTGCAAGCATGTCATCCATGAGGCAAAATGTTCCTTTATTCAAAGAAAGTGCGATAACCTCTCATTGTCATCCACTGATAGGTCTTTCTGGTCTTAAGATAAAGGCATCTCTAACAACTTATGTTGTTCTACCTTTCCCTCACTTTTCCATTCTGATGGTACTATAGCTGTTTCTCCAAATGACAAAGCAACTCTCTCTGGTTCCCATTTCTCCTCTAACTCCACCTTGGATGACTTTAACATTCCTTCACCCCATGATGCTTCTCTCACTAATCCTATGCCTCTTCCCATAATTGCTTTTTGGACTGTCCAAAAAGCACTTCTTTCTGTGGACACAAGCAAGGCTTATAGTTCTGATGGTATCCATTCCCATGTACTGAAAGTGTATACCTCTGAACTTACACCTGTGCTTGCTCATCTGTCCCATTTATCGTAAAACCAAAACTTTTCCTTCTTAGAAACATACCTTGATACATTCCATCCATAAGGAGGGTGACCATTCTGACCCTTCTAAGTATCATCCTATTACTATGACATCTACCATTTCCAGTCTTTGAATCCATCCTCAACTCCCATCTAAGTATCATCCTATTACTATGACATCTACCATTTCCAAAGTCTTTGAATCCATCCTCAACGCCCATATCTTTAAACACCTCAAAAATTACAGTCTTCTCTCTGATCACCATTATGGCTTTTGTAAGGTGAGATCCACTGGTGATATTCTTTCCTATCTTACTAATGTCTGGTTGCCATCTCAAAAAGATTTTAGGGAGTTGTATGTAGTGGCCCTTGATATATCTAAGGCTTTTGACAGTGTGTGGTATTGGGGTCCCATCTCTAAGCTCCCCTCCCTCACTTTGTTCCTTCATATCTAGCTTCCTCTCTAGCTAGTCTAAGTTTGTTGATGGATCAGCCTTCCCCCTTTTCTCAATCAGTCTAGTCCCCTACACTTTTTCTCCTTTTCTTCAACAATTCCCTCTCCTAAACAAATAATCCAATGCACTCATACACTGATGACTCAACACTGCATTCATCCACATAATTCAATTCTAGTCCCTCTTTCACTCGATCTGTATCTTGTCATGACAGTTTCCCCATTAAACTCAGGCTTGGACAGGATATCTCAGTGGGGTACACAATCTTAAGTTATCTCGCATGACAGTTTCCCCATTAAACTCAGGCTTGGACAGGATATCTCAGTGGGGTACACAATCTTAAGTTTAATGCCTCCAAGACCCAATTTCTAACCATCTCTCAACTGAAAACTCCTTAAAACTCTCGTCTCCTCATTGACAGTTCTGTATTTCCACCTCTTGATCCAATGAACACACTTGGTATTACTGTAACATCCACTCTTTCTTGGAAATCCCACCCTACAGGAATAGCTAAATCTGCCTCCAAAAAACTGGGTGTCCTGTTTAGATGTCAAAACCTCTTCTCTTCTAAACAGTTGCTCCATTTATACAGAGGATTGATTTGTCCTTGTATGGAGTACTGCTCTCAAATTTGAGGTGGTTCTACCGGTATCCTTACTTGAAAAAGTCAAGTCGAAAGTGGTCCGACTTATAAACTGTCCCAGGCCAATTTCCAAACTTGACCATCTTGTCCTATGCCACAATACTGGTTCATTTTTCCTCTTCAATAGGTATTACTTTGGTTTTTGCTCCTGAGAGCTGGCTGCTTGAGTGCCCACACCACTAACTAGACCACGCAATACTTGGCAAGCTACTGCATCATGTTACTATTGTGTGGCTACCAGCAACTCAAGGGTAGGCCATTTTAATACCTGCTTCTTTCCTTACACATTGTAGCTTCAGAACTCTACCTTCTCATGTCTTTCCCAATAACTATGACCTGGCACATTTCCATAGACAGGTCTTTAACATTTTCAAAAACTCATAAATACCTTCCCTTGTCTTTTCTTTTTCAGTTTGATAATTCTCTATATTTCAATTAAAGACCGGCCTTGGTGTGGACTTTTCGTCTGTGACTGGAGCCTTCAACACAGGAAAAAAAAATCACACCATTCCCAAGTACATGGAGTGGACTAAAATCATACATATACATTTGTGGAAATTAATGACAGATAAAGCACTCAAACATTACCCTGCAAACATCAAAAGTATATGAATACCCAATTCCTTGAGAAAGCTATGCTCACAAGTATCCTAATTACTCTACTTATTAGTCTTTAAAAGAAACATGAAAATTTCACTCATGCAGACACCAACGGAAGATGCAGGCAAATACAATAACTCATTTCATAAGCATTGTGATAATCAGCTAACTTCATAAACGCACTTGTTTGCCATGCTGTAGACAGATGTGGGGGATATGAGACACATCAGGAGACAAAAGGCACTGAGGGCAGCTGTATGCAATGCTGTTACTGCAGGCTGATGGTTGGGCAGCTCACCATTACCCTGTTGTGGTAAGAAACATTATTCATAAGCTTATTTTAACTTAAGTCATATAAGTTACAAGGGCACATTCAACAGAGTAATCCTGGTAAGGGTTTAAACATGATAAAGACAAGTTTCAACAGGAAACAGATAGTTATCAAAAAAGTTTCCTAAAATGAAAGTGAAAGGTAAGAACAAAAGCAAAACACTTTACTCCCACTATGCACAAGAAATGTATTCCTGGAAAAAATCCAAGCAGAGCAAAATCATTACTTCCATACATGGAGGAAATAAGGATGGATATAAAAAAATTACATATCTAATTCCATCTCTAATGTCCATTCCCTTTGGGAACTCCCTCAAGGGGATGACCACAGATTAATTCTATGAAGATGATCTACAAAAGGAATCTTTACACAGGTTAATACTAAGCATCAATCCATCTTTCCCTACATCAGTAATATCCCATCTTTGTTTCAATCTGCCATAACCATTAACTTTGTAATGGTTTTTAATCATACTTTATCTTTACATGCTTTTGTATGGAAATAATTGCTCTATGATAACACACACACATTACGGTAAGTCCTATAAAGACACTAATTTAAAGAAGACTCAATATACAGAAATCTGACTACGCAACTTCTTCCATAATTCACAGAAAAGTTCGCGCTAATAATGGAAACACAAAGTATCACACACAAGGGAATACAGCTGGGGTACATGTTATTCTGCAGCCTTTTCTCCAAGGTGTGTGTCTTACTAAACAGTGATGGAGGTATACTACTTCCATGTGCATCTCCACAGCATTGTTCTGAAACTTTCAGTGACTTTTAGTGAAAAATAATGCCCTTGTTTTTGGCTCATAAAGACTGAATAATAACCAAGTGATGGTAATAGTGAAGGACTTCCATGCAAACCTACAGGGACTGACTTAGAGATGAAAATTACTGACAAAACAATGGCCTGCTACAGAGCAATATGAATGGAGAGTAAAATGGGCCACCATCCAATTATCTCTACACAGATTTGTCAGCAAGACTGAATGGCCTGCTCTACCAGTCTCCACAACCTTCCACCTCCTATGCTCCAAACCTGCTAGTGCAACCAACAACCTTTGATGCTGACACTGATGTCATGTACTTGTTTCTTAATTCTGATTGTTAGAAGTGTGTGGAGCAGCTTGGAGGTAGGTCAAGACTCAACAAACAACATCCACTGTCCTCAACCAAGGAATGGACACATCAGTGACAGAAGATGGGAAATGGTAAAAGGCAAAGGAGAGATGAAATGGATTTGGTGTAATAATTTTGATGGACTCGTGAGTTTGATAACTGGGTGGTTGATCAATGGATAAGCACATAATTGTAACTGAAAAGGGACGAATGACAATGGAATTTCTTTATACCTGCCTGACAATAAAAGAGAACACTACATGCCACTTATGGTACAGTAAATCAGCCGACCATTCAAAATGTCACAGGAAAAGTTAAACTTTCATGTATGTTAGCCAACATCTTTTAAGAAAGCATAAGTGGATCTCGGCTGGTATTTGAGAGTGAAAATTTGAGAAAGTTTATTTTGTAAGCACACAATGCAATTTGGATGAGATAGTCTACTTGTAAAACAGTCTGGAAAGTCATGATAAAGAATAATGAATTAAAAAAGTGTAAAGATGAACCTTCAAAAAAGTAATCTTGTGGCTATGTTGATCTGATTTAAAGGAATTTGTAGTTCTAGAACCAAATAGCTGGTCTGGACTTTTCAGCACAAACTGGATAACCAAAGCAAAATTATTTACACAATTATAAATTTGTCTTTCTTTTAAAGATATCATAAACTTAAAACTATTTTCACATAATTACATATTTTCACTCAAAAAAAAAACTGGCACTCTACATCAATATCATTTTCCAAAATTTCTCCAATTATTCTATTCCTTCCATTGTTATCAAAATTTCATATTTGACTCAGGGACTTATATTTTTGGCACTCCGCTAACATACATTATAAAGTAACATTGCAATAACAGATATTACATACTGGGACAAGTCGCCTCTCCATTCAGTGATTCAGCGTGGCTATGTTTATGAGGAAATGTATGTGACCTGTGTTCTCTTGCAGTAATACAACCTTTAAAGTACATGAACAACATACTCCTGAGATTTTCCATCATTAAGATTCAACATTAACTGTAGTTCTGTACTTCATAAAGCCACTCAACTATCAACAAAAAATTAAGCACATACAATAAATACCTTTGGCAAAGAGCCTGCAAACACTGAATGTAGTATGTTCATAGCAGAGGTGACATCAGCCAAATCATGACAGGCCAAGAAGGCAGATATGCCTAAAGTGAATGCACATTCTTGTCGCCCAGCCAGTGATCCAGATGGATCAGTCAAAGTAATATTCAATACTGGCTCTAGAGTCTTGTATACCTGTCATAAATAATATAAAACATTACATACCATTCTCCAAAAGAGTGTGTAGAAAAAAAGGAGCAAAGTTCATCTTGTTATATATGCATGTGAATAAATGTTATAACCAATAAAGCTACAGCATATGCAAATATAAAACAAGCCAAGCCCATTCAATATCAGTATTTCCCACAAGAGTCAAAACAGACTGAAAATCATCTACTTTATGTTAAAATATCATAAAATGGATAACATAACGAACATTCATATATCTATTTATTCATCATACTTGATCACCGTTTCCTGCATCAGCGAGGTAGCACCAGGAACCACACAAACAGCCCATCCACTCACATTTATCTATTATCATCCTTGATTACCATTTCCCACGTCAGTGAGATAGTTCCATGAAACAGACGAAGAACGGCCACTCATACACACATTTTTTTTCACACATATTTGCCATTTCCCACATTAGCAAGGAAGCATTAACACAAGACAACTGAGCTTTAGAGGAAATATCCTCACTTGGCCCCCATCTCTGTTCCTTTGTTAGGAAAATTAAAAAACGGGAGGGGAGGATTTCCAGCCCCTTGCTCCTCCCCTTTCAGTCTCCTTCTAAAACACGCAGAGAATATGTGAGAAGTATTCTTTCTCTCCTATTCCCAGGGATAAAATATACACATATATAAATATATACATCCTCGATAAAAACTTTTCACTGCTTCTAACAACTTGCCTCCCACACCATATATCATTAATACCTTCCACAAAGCATCTCTATCAACTCTATCATATGCCTTCTACAGATCCATAAATGCTACATACAAATCCATTTGCTTTTCTAAGTATTTCTCACATACATTCTTCAAAGCAAACACCTGATCCACACATCCTCTACCACTTCTGAAACCACACTGCTCTTCCCCAATCTGATGCTCTGTACATGCCTTCACCCTCTCAATCAATACCCTCCCATATAATTTACCAGGAATACTCAACAAACTTATACCTCTGTAATTTGAGCACTCACCTTTGTCCCCTTTGCCTTTGTACAATGGCACTATGCAAGCATTCCGCCAATCCTTAGGCACCTCACCATGAGTCATACATACAGTAAATAACCTTACCAACCACTCAACAATACAGTCACCCCCTTTTTCAATAAATTCCACTGCAATACCATCCAAACCTGCTGCCTTGCCGGTTTTCATCTTCTGCAAAGCTTTTACTACCTCTTCTCTGTTTACCAAATCACCCTCCCTAACCCTCTCAACTTGCACACCAACTTGACCAAAACACCCTGTATCTGCCACTCTATCATCAAACACATTCAACAAACCTTCAAAATAATCAATCCATCTCCTTCTCACATCACCACTACTTGTTATCACCTACCCATTAGCTCCCTTTACTGAAGTTCCCATTTGTTCCCTTGTCTTATGCACTTTATTTACCTCCTTCCACAACATCTTTTTATTCTCCCTAAAATTTAATGATACTCTCTCACCCCAACTCTCATTTGCCCTTTTTTTCACCTCTTGCTCCTTTCTCTTGACCTCCTGCCTCTTTCTTTTATACATCTACCACTCATTTGCATCATTTCCCTGCAAAAATCGTCCAAATGCCTCTCTAATATCTTTCACTAATAATCTTACGTCTTCATCCCACCACTCACTACCCTTTCTAATCTGCCCACCTCCCAAACTTCTCTCATGCCACAAGCATCTTTTGTGCAAGCCATCACTGCTTCCCTAAATACATCCCATTCCTCCCCCACTCCCCTTGCCTCCTTTGTTCTCACCTTTTTCCATTTTGTATTGTCTCTTCTGGTACTTCCTCACACAAGTCTCCTTCCCAAGCTCACTTACTCTCACCACTCTCTTCACCCCAACATTCTCTCTTCTTTTCTGAAAACCTCAACAAATCTTCACCTTCGCCTCCAGAAGATAATGATCAGACATCCCTCCAGTTGCACCTCTAAGAACATTAACATCCAAGTCTCTCTTTCGTGCGCCTATCAATCAACACGTAATCCAATAATGCTCTCTGGCCATCCCTCCTACTTACATACGTATACTTATGTATATCTCTCTTTTTAAACCAGGTATTCCCAATCATCAGTCCTTTTTCAGCACATAAATCTACAAGTTCTTCACCATTTCCATTTACAACACTGAACACCCCATGTATACCAATTATTCCCTCAACTGCCACATTACTCACCTTCGCATTCAAATCACCCATCACTATAATCCGGTCTCGTGCATCAAAAACCACTAACACACTCATTCAGCTCCTCTCAAAACACTTGCCTCTCATGATCTTTCTTCTCATGCCCAGGTGCATATGCACCAATAATCACCCACCTCTCTCAATCAACTTTCACTTTTACCCATATCAATCTAGAGGGGGATGGGGGTTGTTATTTCATGTGTGGCAGGGTGGTGATGGGAATGAATAAAGGCAGACAGTTTGAATTATGTACATGTGTATATATGTATATGTCTGTGTGTATATATATATGTATACGTTGAGATGTATAGGTATGTATGTTTGCGTGTGTGGACGTGTATGTATATACATGTGTATGTGGGTGGGTTGGGCCATTCTTTCATCTGTTTCCTTGTGCTACCTCACTAATGTGGGATAGAGCGACAAAGCAAAATAAATAAATATAAATAACATAAATGCCCTTACACAAACATATACATATCAACATATACATACATAAAGACAGATACATATATACACAAGCATATATTCATAACTGCTTGCCTTTTATACATTCCTGTCACCACCATGCCCCACAAGAAACAGCATCACCAACCCCTGCTTCAGTGAGGTAGTGCCACGAAAAGAAAAAAAGACCACATTCGTTCACACTCTAACTGTTTCTGTCAGGTGTAATGCACTGAAACCACAACTCCCTTTCCACATCCAAGCCCCACAGACCTTTTCATGGTTTACCCCAAACGTTTCACATGCCCTGATTCAGTCCACTGACAGCATATCTAACCCAGTATACCACATCATTCCAATTCACTCTATTCCTTGCACACCTTTTGTCCTCCTGTATGTTCACGCCTCAATCGCTCAGAATCTTTTTCACTCCATCCTCAACTCAATTCCAACTCCAATTTGGTCTCCCACTTCTCCCTGTTCCCTCCACCTCTAATCTATATATCCTCTTTGTCAATCTTTCCTCACTCATTCTCTCCATATGTCCAAATCATTTCAACACACCCTCTTCTGCTTTCTCAACCACATTCTTTTTATTACTCCACATCTCTCTAACCCTTTCCTTACTTACTTGATCAAACCACCTCACATCACATATTGTCCTCAAACATTTCATTTCCAACACATCATCCCTCCTTCGTACATCCCTATCTATAGCCCATACCTTGCAACCATATGACACTGTTGAAACTACTATTCCTTCAAACATACCCATTTTTTGCTCTCCAAGATAACATTCTCTGTTTCTTCATCACTCCCATAACCTTCGCCCCCTCCCCCATCCTGTGACTCACTTCCGCTTCCATGGTTCCATCGACTGCTAAGTCTACACCCAGATATCTAAAGCACTTCAGTTCCTCTAATTTTTCTCAATTCAAACTTACCTCCCAATTTACTTGCCCCTCAACCCTACTGAACCTAATACTAATAACCTTGCTCTTATTCACATTTACTCTCAATTTTCTTCTTTCACACACTTAACTAAACTCAGTCACCAACTTCTGCAGTTTCTCACCTGAATCAGCCAGCAGCGCTGTATCATCAGCAAACAACAACTGAATCACTTCCCAGGCCCTCTCATCCACAACAAAGTGAATACTCGCCCCTCTCTCCAAAACTCTTGCATTTACCTTGATATCCACTCCATCCATAAACAAATTAAACAACCACGGAGACATCATACACTGACATTCACTGGGAACCATTCACTCTCCTCTCATCCCACTCGCACACATGCCTTACATCCTTGGTAAAAACTTTTCACTCCTTCAAGCAACTTACCTCCCACACCATATACTCTTAAAACCTTCTACAAAGTATATCTATCATCCCTATCATATGCCTTCTCCAGATCCATAAATGCTACATACAAAGCCATCTGCTTTTCTAAGTATTTCTCACATACATTCTTCAAAGCAAACACCTGATCCACACATCCTCTACCACTTCTAAAACCAAACTGCTCTTCCCCAATCTGATGCTCTGTACATGCCTCTCAATCAATAACCTCCCATTAATTTCCCAGGAATACTCAACAACTTATACCTCTGTAGTTTGAACATTCACCTTTATCCCCTTTGCCTTTGTACAATGGCACTATGCATGCATTCTGCCAATCCTAAGGCACCTCACCATGATCCATACATACATTGAATATCTTTACCAATCAATCAACAACACAAGTCACCCCCATTTTTCATAAATTCACTGCAATGCCATCCAAACCCGCCGCCTTGCCAATCGCTCAAAATATTTTTCACTCCAACCTTCCACCTCCAATTTGGTCTTCTACTTCTCCTCGTTCCCTCCACCTCTGACACTTAAATCCTCTGTCAATAAAACATCTTTTTATTCTCATCAAAATCTTAATGATACTCTCTCATCCCAAAGGGGTTAACTTCCTGGAACATCCCATGGTTAACAACTGCAGCTGGCTAGGGACTAGACCAAGCGGAAATGGATGGGTCAGACAAACCTTAAGTCCTATAATGAACACTTAAAGTGTTATAAAGATACGTCATACTTTAAAAACCTCTCTAGCTCTACATTTATAAGTATATCTAAGTGCAAAAAGTAGCAAAATAGTTAAACAAAAGTTTGTACAATATCAGGATCATTCATGAAGTTCCTCAGACAGTGAAATTCACACTAAGAATGATGTACACAAAGAACAAGCAACAAGGCTCACTTATATATTGCCATGCTTAATCTCGCAAAGCTGAGCTAGAAGTAGTCTATGGCTGCTGCAACAATCACCCAATAGGCAGAAAAAATACAGCGAATACTTCAAAATCTATTCAGTTAAAAAAAAAAAAAAAAAAAAAAAAAAAAAAAAAAAAAAGGCAATTTTTATTTCCAACACGTATAATCAAAACTATTTTTATGTTTATCTATTCATTCACATTACTTTGTCGCTGTCTCCCGCATTAGTGAGGTAGTGCAAGGAAACGACAAAAGAATGGCCCAACCCACCCACATACAAACGTACATACATACACGTCCACACAAGCACATGTACATACCTATACATTTCAATGTATACATATATATACATACACAGACATATACATATATACACATGTACATAATTCATACTTGCTGCCTTTATTCATTCATGTCGTTACCCTACCACATATAAAATGACACCCCCCTTTCCCTCCACACAAGGTAGCGCTAGGAAAAGACAACAAAGGCCACATTCGTTCACACTCAGTCTCTAGCTGTTGCGTATAATCCACCGAAACCACAGCTCCCTTTCCACATCCAGGCCCCACAAAACTTTCCATGGTTTACCCCAGATGCTTCACATACCCTGGTTCAATCCACTGACACATGTTGACCCTGGTATACCATATCGTTACAATTTACTCTATACCTTGCACGCCTTTCATCCTCCTGCATCTTCAGGCCCCGATCATTCAAAATCGTTTTCATGCCATCCTTCCTACTCCAATTTGGTCTCCCACTTCTCCTCATTCCTTCCACCTCTGACACATATATCCTCTTGGTCAATCTTTCCTCACTCATTCTCTCCATGTTACCTAACCATTTCAATTTACCTTCTTGTGCTCTCTCAACCACACTCTTTATATTACATCTCTTACCCTTTCATTACTTACTCGATCAAACCACCTCACACCACATACTGTCCTCAAACATCTCATTTCCAACACATCCACCCTCCTCCACACAACCCTATCTATAGCCCACACCTTGTAACCATATAACATTGTTGGAACCACTATTCCTTCAAACATACCCATTTTTGCTTTCCAAGATAATGTTCTCGGCCTCCACACATTTTTCAAAGCTCCCAGAACTTTCGCCCCCTTGCTCACCCTGTGACTCACTTCCGCTTCCATGGTTCCATCCGCTGCCAAATCCACTCCCAGATATCTAAAACACTTTACTTTCTCCAGTTTTTCTCCTTTTAAACTTACCTCCCAACTAACTTATCCCTCAACCCTACTGTATCTATAACCTTGCTCTTATTCACATTTACTCTCAGCTTTCTTCGTTCACACACTTTACCAATCTTAGTCACCAGCTTCTGCAGTTTCTCACCCGAATCAGCCACCAGCGCTGTTTCATCAGCGAACAACAACTGACTCATTTCCCAAGCTCTCTCATCCACAACAGACTGCATACTTGCCCTCTCTCCAAAACTCTTGCATTCAACTCCCTAACAACCCCATCATAAACAAATTAAACAACCATGGAGACATCATGCACCCCTGCCACAAACCAACATTCACTAAGAACCAATCACTTTCCTCTCTTCCTACTCGTACACATGCCTTACATCCTTGATAAAAACTTTTCACTGCTTCTAACAACTTATCTTCCACACCATATACTCTTAATACCTTCCACAAAGCATCTCTATCAACTTTATCACATGCCTTCTCCAGATCCATAAATGCTACACACAAATCCATTTGTTTTTCTAAGTTTTTCTTACATACATTCTTCAAAGCAAACACCTGATCCATACAGCCTCTACCACTTCTGAAACCATACTGCTCTTCACCAATCAGATGCTCAGTAAATGCCTTTACCCTCTCAATCAATACCCTCCCATATAATTTCCCAGGAATACTCAACAAACTTATACCTTTGTAATTTGAACACTCACCTTTATCCCCTTTGCTTTGTACAATGCCAATATGCATGCATTCAGCCAATCCTCAGGCACTTCACCATGAACCATACATGCATTGAATATCCTCACCAACCAGTCAACAAAACAGTCACCCCCTTTTTTAGTAGATTCCACTGCAATACCATCCAAACCCGCCACCTTGCCGGCTTTCATCTTCCGCAAAGCTTTCACTACCTCTTCTCTGTTTAGCAAATCATTCTCCCTGACCCTCTCACTTTGCACACCACCTCGTCCAAAACACCCTATATCTGCCACTCTATCATCTATCACATCCAACAAACCTTCAAAATGCTCACTCCATCTCCTCACATCTCCACAACTTGTTATCACCTCCCCATTAGCCCCCTTCACCGATGTTCCCATTTGTTCTCGTCTTATGCACTTTATTTACCTCCTTCCAAAACATCTTTTTATTCTCCCTAAAATCTAATGATACTCTCTCACCCCAACTCTCAGTTGCCCTCTTTTTCACCTCTTCCACCTTTCTCTTGACCTCCTGCCTCTTTCTTTTATACATCTACCACCCATTTTCACTATTTCCCTGCAAAAATCATCCAAATGCCTCTCTAATATCTTTCACTAATAATCTTACTTCTTTATGCCACCACTCACTACCCTTTCTAACCTGCCCACCTCCCACATTTCTCATGCCACAAGCATTTTTTGCGCAAGCCATCACTGCTTCCTTCCTAAATACATCCCATTCCTCCCCCACTCCCCTTACATCCTTTGTTCTCACCCTTTTCCATTCTGTACTCAGTCTCTCCTGATACTTTTCCCACAAGTCTCCTTTCCAAGCTCACTTACTCTCATCTCTCTCTTCACCCTAACATTCTCTCTTCTTTTCTCAAAACCTCTACAAATCTTCACCTTTGCCTCCACAAGATAATGATCAGACATCCCTCTAGTTGCACCTCTCAGCACATTAACATCCAAAAGTCTCTTTCACACGCCTATCAATTAACATGTAATCCAATAACACTCTCTGGCTATCTCTCCTACTTACATATGTATACTTATGTATATATCTCTTTTTAAACTAGGTATTCCTAATCACCAGTCCTTTTTCAGCACACAAATATACAAGCTCCTCACCATTTCCCTTTACAACACTGAACACCCCATGTACAACAATTATACCCTCAACTGCCACATTACTCACCTTTGCATTCAAATCACCCATCACTATAACCCGATCTCATGCATCAAAACTGCTAACTCACTCACTCAATTGCTCCCAAAACACTTGCCTCTCATGATCTTTCTTCTCATGACCAGGTGCATAGGCACCAATAATCACCCATCTCTCTCCATCAACTTTCAGTTTTACCCATATTAATCTAGTTTACTTTTTTACACTCTATCACATACTCCCAGAGCTCCTGTTTCAAGAGAAGTGCTACTCCTTTCTTTGCTCTTGTCCTCTCACCAACCCCTGACCCAAACCACTCTTCCCCTTTAACCCTGACCTTCATTTCACTCAGAGCCAAAACAACCAGTTTCCTTTCCTCAAACATATTACCTATCTCTCCTTTTTTCTCACCTTGGTTACATCCACACACATTTAGACACCGCAGTCTGAGCCTTCAAGGAGGATGAGCACTTCCCGCATGACTCCTGTTTCCCCTTTTAGAAAGTTAGAATACAAGGAGGGGAGGGTTTCTAGCCCCCCACTCCCGTCCCCTTCAGTCGCCTTCTATGACACGCGGGGAATGCGTGTGAAGTATTTTCTCCCTATCCCCAGGGATAATAATCAAAACTACAGTTGGTAATAACATACTAATCAAGGGATCACTATATTCATTCCATACCTAAACTACTCTCATAATTCCAGCTACCATCAATGCTTTTCATCTTTACTATATATTTTTTTCTATACATATTTGCCATTTCCCGCATTAGCGAGATAGCATTAAGATCAGAGGACTGAGCCTTTAAGGAAATATCCTCACTTGGCCCCTTTCTCTGTTTCTTCTTTTGGAAAATTAAAAATGGAAGGGGAGGATATCCAGCCCCCATGCTCTTATATTAAAAATGGAAGGGGAGGATATCCAGCCCCCATGCTCTTATATTATCATTAAATAGAGCCAGCATATGGATTCAGATATGCATACTTTTTACAGCCCTTTACTTACATCCTTATATTACCAAAGCACTTTGCGTACATCCACTTTTTCTACTTTGCATAACCGCACTTAACTCAAGCTTCTAAAAATGCAAAGATTTAGAGAATCTAACCTCCTCTGCCTCTGGCATCTGCGACAGACTAAGGATAAGGAGGGAAGCCAGTCTTGCAGCAGCCACCTGCTCGGGTCCTCTGCCTTTTCTCAAGGATCGCTCTACTAGGTCACATATCGTTTGCCGATGGTCAAGTAGGAAAGGTAACAACACCCTGTGCATGATAAATGCATCATAAATGTAAATTGTGCTACACACCAAATAGTCCATTAGTACTAATACAAATCAAAATGAACATAGTAATCATTGTTATAATTCTTTTCATGCTTGATCGTCGTTTCTAGCATTAGCAAGGTAGTACATGGAAACAGACGAAGAAAGGCATAATTGCTCACATTCACACACACACATATATATGTATATTATCATTTTTTTTTTTATTATACTTTGTCGCTGTCTCCCGCGTTTGCGAGGTAGCGCAAGGAAACAGATGAAAGAAATGGCCCAACCCCCCCCCCATACACATGTATATACATACGTCCACACACGCAAATATACATACCTACACAGCTTTCCATGGTTTACCCCACACGCTTCACATGCCCTGCTTCAATCCACTGACAGCACGTCAACCCCGGTATACCACATCGCTCCAATTCACTCTATTCCTTGCCCTCCTTTCACCCTCCTGCATGTTCAGGCCCCGATCACACAAAATATATGCATATATAAATACAAACACACACATATTTTATATCATCATATCATATCATACATGATCACTGTTTCCCACATCAACAAGGCAGTGCCAGGAAACAGACGAAGAATGGCCCATCCACTCATGTACATGTATATATACATAAATGCCCACATATACACACACATATGCAGACATATGCATACACACACACACAAACATAAATATACGCACACATACATACATGTATATATATATTTTTTTTTTTTATACTTTGTCGCTGTCTCCCGCGTTTGCGAGGTAGCGCAAGGAAACAGACGAAAGAAATGGCCCAACCCCCCCCATATACATGTATATACATACGTCCACACACGCAAATATACATACCTACACAGCTTTCCATGGTTTACCCCAGACGCTTCACATGCCTTGATTCAATCCACTGACAGCACGTCAACCCCGGTATACCACATCGCTCCAATTCAATCTATTCCTTGCCCTCCTTTCACCCTCCTGCATGTTCAGGCCCCGATCACACAAAATCTTTTTCACTCCATCTTTCCACCTCCAATTTGGTCTCCCTCTTCTCCTCGTTCCCTCCACCTCCGACACATATATCCTCTTGGTCAATCTTTCCTCACTCATTCTCTCCATGTGCCCAAACCACTTCAAAACACCCTCTTCTCCTCTCTCGACCACGCTCTTTTTATTTCCACACATCTCTCTTACCCTTACGTTACTCACTCGATCAAACCACCTCACACCACACATTGTCCTCAAACATCTCATTTCCAGCACATCCATCCTCCTGCGCACAACTCTATCCATAGCCCACGCATCGCAACCATACAACATTGTTGGAACCACTATTCCTTCAAACATACCCATTTTTGCTTTCCGAGATAATGTTCTCGACTTCCACACATTCTTCAAGGCCCCCAGAATTTTTGCCCCCTCCCCCACCCTATGATCCACTTCCGCTTCCATGGTTCCATCCGCTGCCAGATCCACTCCCAGATATCTAAATCACTTCACTTCCTCCAGTTTTTCTCCATTCAAACTCACCTCCCAACTGACTTGACCCTCAACCCTACTGTACCTAATAACCTTGCTCTTATTCACATTTACTCTTAACTTTCTTCTTCCACACACTTTACCAAACTCAGTCACCAGCTTCTGCAGTTTCTCACATGAATCAGCCACCAGCGCTGTATCATCAGCGAACAACAACTGACTCACTTCCCAAGCTCTCTCATCCCCAACAGACTTCATACTTGCCCCTCTTTCCAAAACTCTTGCATTTACCTCCCTAACAACCCCATCCATAAACAAATTAAACAACCATGGAGACATCACACACCCCTGCCGCAAACCTACATTCACTGAGAACCAATCACTTTCCTCTCTTCCTACACGTACACATGCCTTACATCCTCGATAAAAACTTTTCACTGCTTCTAACAACTTTCCTCCCACACCATACATTCTTAATACCTTCCACAGAGCATCTCTATCAACTCTATCATATGCCTTCTCCAGATCCATAAATGCTACATACAAATCCATTTGCTTTTCTAAGTATTTCTCACATACATTCTTCAAAGCAAACACCTGATCCACACATCCTCTACCACTTCTGAAACCACACTGCTCTTCCCCAATCTGATGCTCTGTACATGCCTTCACCCTCTCAATCAATACCCTCCCATATAATTTACCAGGAATACTCAACAAACTTATACCTCTGTAATTTGAGCACTCACTCTTATCCCCTTTGCCTTTGTACAATGGCACTATGCATGCATTCCGCCAATCCTCAGGCACCTCACCATGAGTCATACATACATTAAATAACCTTACCAACCAGTCAACAATACAGTCACCCCCTTTTTTAATAAATTCCACTGCAATACCATCCAAACCTGCTGCCTTGCCGGCTTTCATCTTCCGCAAAGCTTTCACTACCTCTTCTCTGTTTACCAAATCATTTTCCCTAACCCTCTCACTTTGCACACCACCTCGACCAAAACACCCTATATCTGCCACTCTATCATCAAACACATTCAACAAACCTTCAAAATACTCACTCCATCTCCTTCTCACATCACCACTACTTGTTATCACCTCCCCATTTGCGCCCTTCACTGAAGTTCCCATTTGCTCCCTTGTCTTACGCACTTTATTTACTGGTTTAAAAAGCGAGATATACATGAGTATACTTATGTAAGTAGGAGAGATGGCCAGAGAGCGTTATTGGATTACGTGTTAATTGACAGGCGTGCGAAAGAGAGACTTTTGGATGTTAATGTGCTGAGAGGTGCAACTGGAGGGATGTCTGATCATTATCTTGTGGAGGCTAAGGTGAAGATTTGTATGGGTTTTCAGAAAAGAAGAGTGAATGTTGGGGTGAAGAGGGTGGTGAGAGTAAGTGAGCTTGAGAAGGAGACCTGTGTGAGGAAGTACCAGGAGAGACTGAGTACAGAATGGAAAAAGGTGAGAACAATGGAAGCAAGGGGAGTGGGGGAGGAATGGGATGTATTTAGGGAATCAGTGATGGATTGCGCAAAAGATGCTTGTGGCATGAGAAGAGTGGGAGGTGGGTTGATTAGAAAGGGTAGTGAGTGGTGGGATGAAGAAGTAAGAGTATTAGTGAAAGAGAAGAGAGAGGCATTTGTACGATTTTTGCAGGGAAAAATGCAATTGAGTGGGAGATGTATAAAAGAAAGAGACAGGAGGTCAAGAGAAAGGTGCAAGAGGTGAAAAAAAGGGCAAATGAGAGTTGGGGTGAGAGAGTATCATTAAATTTTAGGGAGAATAAAAAGATGTTCTGGAAGGAGGTAAATAAAGTGCGTAATACATGTATATACATACATTAATTCTCCAACTCTTATGTGTAATGGAACAAAACCTCTGCACCCTATCCACAACCAGGTCCCACAGACCTTTCCACGACCTACCACAGACGTTTCACATGCCCTGGCTCAGTCCACTGATGGTACATCAATCCCTGTGTTCCACACAATTCCAATTCACTCTTTCCTGAGCATGCTTTTCACTTTCCTGCATGTTTGGGCCCTGAGCTTTCAAAATCTTTTTCATTCCATCTTTCTATCTCCAGTGTTGTCTCCCCATTCTTATATGACACGTATATCCTCTTTGTCAACCTTTTGTCACTCAATTCTCTATATGTCCAGACCATTTCGGAACACCCTCTTCAGCTCTTTCAACCACACTTTTCGTCATCACACCTCTCTCTAACCCTTTCATTAACTTACCTGATAAAACAACCTCATACCAAATACTGTCCTCAAGCATTTCATTTCTAACGCATCCACCCTTCTCTGAACAGTTTTATCTATAGCCCATACCTTACATACATATGATAATGTCCAGACTATTATTCCTTAAAACATATCCATTTTTACCTTCCCAGATAACAATCTCTCTTTCCACACATTCTTCAGTGCTTCCAGAACCTTTGCCCCTTTACTCCCCCTATCATTCACTTCTGCTTCCATGGTTCCATTTGCTGCCATATCTACAAGGTATCTGAAGCACTTCACTTCCTCCAAGTTTTTTCCATTCTCTATCATACCCTGACTAACTTGTCCCTCAAATCTGCTAAACCTAATACTGTATGGGAAAGTGGTAACAGGGTGGTGGTTTACAATGACCATCAGCCTGAGAAGAAGCAACATGATATCAGGAGTCATAGAGGTTGTGTGGAACAGGTGTCTGCTTTGAAAGTGTGTGTGAACTGCTTTGAGCAAGAGGGTGAGTTGTATGTGGTATTAAGGTCTGGAGAATACACATAACAGGACTGAGAGGTTCTTCTGGCAGAAGTACAGAAGATAAGGGGTACTTAAAAAGTTACTAAAAGCAGCAAGAAGTTTTATCAAGAAAGTTAGGCTTGTCTGCAAGTAGGGGAGTAAGGGAATGAGTAGTTTCCTGTAAAGATTAGCCTAAGTAAAGGATGTGTGAAGTCAGTACTATTTCATCAGTTATGGACAGGATGATAAGGATAAACACAAAGACTATGGAGTAAAGGAGGGTCCATAGTATTCTGGGGTCTGGGGCATGAAATATGAACCAATTCTTGTATCCAAGTGATATGGCTTTGATAGTACACCCCAGAAGCCAGGGAGAGGGTGACATGACTCATGCATAGCTTACATTCAGCAACAAAAATCTATCTTATGCACTGACTCCTTTCTTCACCATACTGTACACAACTCATCCCAAATACACCACACCTGCAAACATATTATCTAACAAATACGGCATATCTTCAAAATGCTCACTTCAACTTTTTTTTTCTTCAATATTTCTTTGTCTATTACCATTTCCTCATCAGCTCTCCTCAATGTCACTCCCATCTGTTCTCTTGCTCCCTTCAAATGTTTTACCTACTTGCAAATTATTTCCATATTCTTTCTAGTGATCACTACCCACTCATTCCTTTGCTTCATCTACCACTTTCTCTTGCACTTCTGCCAATCACTCAAATTACTACACATTCTCAGACAACCATATCCCACCTTTCACACGTCAAACAATTCACCTTGTGTAAGTTATGCTTCCCTGAATGCAGTCAACTCCCCTTTTTATCATCATTGTATGCCACTCATAAGTTATGCTTCCCTGAGTACCCTCAACTCCCTTCTTTCATCTAACATCAGCCTATGCCACTCTTCATTAAAAATGATTCTTGATCGGACTCCTGCAAAGCTTAAAACTATGCAAAAGGACTTTTTACAAGGGTGATACAAAATTCATTCTGGAATAGTTAGATAAACTAATTTATCTTCTACAGGAAAATAGGGTAAAAAGGACTTAGCACCTCCACTACTATGGTCCCTTTAGACAAAAGATTACCTGTGGGCATGGGTATCAGCTTACCATTTCCATAATTAATTCAGAAGGATTTTAAATATAGGTGCTAAAGTAGGGTATATTAAGTAAGATATAAAGAAATGTACAAACTCACATGCTACTAACCTCTTCTGCAAGGCAGTTGTGAGGGCTGTCAGTGCATTGGTGCGAGTGTGTACAGACTTCTCCAAGGCTAGATCCATAGCCTCGCGCACCTTCTGTTCATATGTCTCCATCTCTGATATTCCCTCATCTGCAAATACAGTGCTTGATTATCAGATCCAAAGACCAAATGCTTTCAGCACATAATCTAATCAACATCACCTGTTCTATCTATTCAATGTAAAAGGATACTAGACAATCCTATGTCAAAATATTATCAATACAAGAACTACAGAATAAAAACAATCTCTTCACCTTTTTATTAATTGTTCACTGTTTTCTTAGTTAAGAAGGTAGCACCACCATACATTTCAAAGTACTTGCAATATCAAGACTACTTCTATTCTAACACAAAACAACGTTCTTTGCAGATTCAAAGATACTTACATGGCATTGGCATTACTTTAACAGCAAGTACATCATATTACATCAACTTCATAACTTATTACCATGCAGGCATCTTAATTTGTAAAAAGCATATCAATAAGAAGGGAAAAAGGAAATGCCCTGATTCCTAGGTCAAGTGAAAATATTACAACAAATTTTTTTTTTTTTTTTTTTTTTTTTTTTTTTTTTTTTTTATACTTTGTCGCTGTCTCCCGCGTTTGCGAGGTAGCGCAAGGAAACAGACGAAAGAAAATGGCCCAACCCCCCCCATACACATGTACATACACACGTCCACACACACAAATATACATACCTACACAGCTTTCCATGGTTTACCCCGGACGCTTCACATGCCTTGATTCAATCCACTGACAGCACGTCAACCCCTGTATACCACATCGCTCCAATTCACTCTATTCCTTGCCCTCCTTTCACCCTCCTGCATGTTCAGGCCCCGATCACACAAAATCTTTTTCACTCCATCTTTCCACCTCCAATTTGGTCTCCCTCTTCTCCTCGTTCCCTCCACCTCCGACACATATATCCTCTTGGTCAATCTTTCCTCACTCATTCTCTCCATGTGCCCAAACCATTTCAAAACACCCTCTTCTGCTCTCTCAACCACGCTCTTTTTATTTCCACACATCTCTCTCACCCTTACGTTACTTACTCGATCAAACCACCTCACACCACACATTGTCCTCAAACATCTCATTTCCAGCACATCCATCCTCCTGCGCACAACTCTATCCATAGCCCACGCCTCGCAACCATACAACATTGTTGGAACCACTATTCCCTCAAACATACCCATTTTTGCTTTCCGGGATAATGTTCTCGACTTCCACACATTTTTCAAGGCTCCCAAAATTTTCGCCCCCTCCCCCACCCTATGATCCACTTCCGCTTCCATGGTTCCATCCGCTGACAGATCCACTCCCAGATATCTAAAACACTTCACTTCCTCCAGTTTTTCACCATTCAAACTCACCTCCCAATTGACTTGACCCTCAACCCTACTGTACCTAATAACCTTGCTCTTATTCACATTTACTCTTAACTTTCTTCTTCCACACACTTTACCAAACTCCGTCACCAGCTTCTGCAGTTTCTCACATGAATCCGCCACCAGCGCTGTATCATCAGCGAACAACAACTGACTCACTTCCCAAGCTCTCTCATCCCCAACAGACTTCATACTTGCCCCTCTTTCCAAGACTCTTGCATTTACCTCCCTAACAACCCCATCCATAAACAAATTAAACAACCATGGAGACATCACACACCCCTGCCGCAAACCTACATTCACTGAGAACCAATCACTTTCCTCTCTTCCTACACGTACACATGCCTTACATCCTCGATAAAAACTTTTCACTGCTTCTAACAACTTGCCTCCCACACCATATATTCTTAATACCTTCCACAGAGCATCTCTATCAACTCTATCATATGCCTTCTCCAGATCCATAAATGCTACATACAAATCCATTTGCTTTTCTAAGTATTTCTCACATACATTCTTCAAAGCAAACACCTGATCCACACATCCTCTACCACTTCTGAAACCACACTGCTCTTCCCCAATCTGATGCTCTGTACATGCCTTCACCCTCTCAATCAATACCCTCCCATATAATTTACCAGGAATACTCAACAAACTTATACCTCTGTAATTTGAGCACTCACTCTTATCCCCTTTGCCTTTGTACAATGGCACTATGCACGCATTCCGCCAATATTACAACAAAATACTATTCATATAAGATTTATCTATTTTTCACACAGTGCAAGGGTCACAAAGGTTATGTACATAAAATACATGTAGAAGAAAATCATCCTTATCAGTGGGTGCATCAAAGGACACTCATTTGTGTTATCATTTATTACAAGGAACTGAAAGGTTAGGCATGGAGAAAAAGATTGTATATGATTAAGTCAATCAACTACAACCATGCATTCATGCAGATGTCTGAGGAATGGTGCCAAAGGACAACATACAAAAATTCAAGAAATTATACGAGAAAGAATGCTTAAGAGATAAGGCCCCATGAGTGTGAGAACTCCCTCTACACACAAGTACATGCAATGAATTACACATAGGTAAATACAAGCGATACATTCAACCTCCCAAAACAGATCACTTTACTTTCATAAAATGTACAATAACCTTTCTTTTGACTTCTAATTTTTTTCATCACATACTTTCCTTGAAAATTTTTGAAATCTGGCCTCATGGCATTCTGTGCTTTTGAAACTAAGCTATCTCTTTTTAAACTTAGTCGCTGTCTCCCACATTAGCGAGGTAGTGCAAGGAAACAAACGAAAGAATGGCCCAACCCAACCACATACACATGTATATACATAAACGCCCACAGACGCACATAGACATACCTATACATTTCAATGTACACATTTTTTTTTTTTTTTTTTATACTTTGTCGCTGTCTCCCGCGTTTGCGAGGTAGCGCAAGGAAACAGACGAAAGAAATGGCCCAACCCCCCCCCCCATACACATGTACATACACACGTCCACACACACAAATATACATACCTACACAGCTTTCCATGGTTTACCCCAGACGCTTCACATGCCTTGATTCACTCCACTGACAGCACGTCAACCCCTGTATACCACATCGCTCCAATTCACTCTATTCCTTGCCCTCCTTACACCCTCCTGTATGTTCAGGCCCCGATCACACAAAATCTTTTTCACTCCATCTTTCCACCTCCAATTTGGTCTCCCTCTTCTCCTCGTTCCCTCCACCTCCGACACATATATCCTCTTGGTCAATCTTTCCTCACTCATTCTCTCCATGTGCCCAAACCATTTCAAAACACCCTCTTCTGCTCTCTCAACCACGCTCTTTTTATTTCCACACATCTCTCTTACCCTTACGTTACTTACTCGATCAAACCACCTCACACCACACATTGTCCTCAAACATCTCATTTCCAGCACATCCATCCTCCTGCGCACAACTCTGTCCATAGCCCACGCCTCGCAACCATACAACATTGTTGGAACCACTATTCCTTCAAACATACCCATTTTTGCTTTCCGAGATAATGTTCTCGACTTCCACACATTTTTCAAGGCTCCCAAAATTTTCGCCCCCTCCCCCACCCTATGATCCACTTCCGCTTCCATGGTTCCATCCGCTGACAGATCCACTCCCAGATATCTAAAACACTTCACTTCCTCCAGTTTTTCTCCATTCAAACTCACCTCCCAATTGACTTGACCCTCAACCCTACTGTACCTAATAACCTTGCTCTTATTCACATTTACTCTTAATTTTCTTCTTCCACACACTTTACCAAACTCAGTCACCAGCTTCTGCAGTTTCTCACATGAATCAGCCACCAGCACTGTATCATCAGCGAACAACAACTGACTCACTTCCCAAGCTCTCTCATCCCCAACAGACTTCATACTTGCCCCTCTTTCCAAAACTCTTGCATTTACCTCCCTAACAACCCCATCCATAAACAAATTAAACAACCATGGAGACATCACACACCCCTGCCGTAAACCTACATTCACTGAGAACCAATCACTTTCCTCTCTTCCTACACGTACACATGCCTTACATCCTCGATAAAAACTTTTCACTGCTTCTAACAACTTGCCTCCCACACCATATATTCTTAATACCTTCCACAGAGCATCTCTATCAACTCTATCATATGCCTTCTCCAGATCCATAAATGCTACATACAAATCCATTTGCTTTTCTAAGTATTTCTCACATACATTCTTCAAAGCAAACACCTGATCCACACATCCTCTACCACTTCTGAAACCGCACTGCTCTTCCCCAATCTGATGCTCTGTACATGCCTTCATCCTCTCAATCAATACCCTCCCATATAATTTACCAGGAATACTCAACAAACTTATACCTCTGTAATTTGAGCACTCACTCTTATCCCCTTTGCCTTTGTACAATGGCACTATGCACGCATTCCGCCAATCCTCAGGCACCTCACCATGAGTCATACATACATTAAATAACCTTACCAACCAGTCAACAATACAGTCACCCCCTTTTTTAATAAATTCCACTGCAATACCATCCAAACCTGCTGCCTTGCCGGCTTTCATCTTCCGCAAAGCTTTTACTACCTCTTCTCTGTTTACCAAATCATTTTCCCTAACCCTCTCACTTTGCACACCACCTCGACCAAAACACCCTATATCTGCCACTCTGTCATCAGACACATTCAACAGACCTTCAAAATACTCATTCCATCTCCTTCTCACATCACCACTACTTGTTATCACCTCCCCATTTACGCCCTTCACTGAAGTACCCATTTGCTCCCTTGTCTTACGCACCCTATTTACCTCCTTCCAGAACATCTTTTTATTCTCCCTAAAATTTACTGATAGTCTCTCACCCCAACTCTCATTTGCCCTTTTTTTCACCTCTTGCACCTTTCTCTTGACCTCCTGTCTCTTTCTTTTATACTTCTCCCACTCAATTGCATTTTTTCCCTGCAAAAATCGTCCAAATGCCTCTCTCTTCTCTTTCACTAATACTCTTACTTCTTCATCCCACCACTCACTACCCTTTCTAAACAGCCCACCTCCCACTCTTCTCATGCCACAAGCATCTTTTGCGCAATCCATCAATGTACACATACATTTACATATATACACATGTACATATCCACACTTGCTGACTTCATCCATTTCCATCACCACCCCGCCACACATGAAAATGGCATCCCCCTCCCCCTGCACGCATGCGAGGTAGCGCTAGGAAAAGACAACAAAGGCCACATTCGTTCACACTTAGTCTCCAGCTGTCATGTTTAATGCACCGACACCATAGCTCCCTTTCCACATCTAGGCCCCACAAAACTTTCCAATGTTTACCCCAGACACTTCACATGCCCTGGTTCAAGCCATTGACAGCACATTGACCCTGGTATCCCACACTGTTCCAATTCAGTCTATACTTTGCACGCCTTTCACCCTCCTGCATGTTCAGGCCCAAATCACTCAAAATCTTTGTCACTCCATCCTTCCACCTCCAATTTGATCTCCCACTTCTCCTCATTCCCTCCACCTCTGACACATATATCCTCTTTGTCAACCTTTCCTCACTCATTCTCTCCATCTGACCAAACCATTTCAATACACCCTCTTCTGCTCTCTCAACCACAATCTTTTTATTACCAAACATCTCTCTTACCCTTTCAATACTTACTCCATCAAACCACCTCACACCACATATTCTCAAACATTTCATTTCCAACATATCCACCCTCCTCCGTCTCGCAACCATATAACATTGTTGGAACAACTATCCCTTCGAACATATCCATTTTTGCTTTCCGAGATAATGTTCTTACCATCAACAAATTCTTCAACGCTCCCAGAACCTTCGCCCCCTCCCCCACCCTGTGACTCACTTCTGTTTCCATGGTTCCATCCGCTGCTAAATCCACTCCGATATCTAAAACACTTCACTTCTTCCAGTTTTTCTCCATTCGAACTTACCTCCCAGTTAACTTGTCCCTCAACCCTACTGAACCTAACAACCTTGCTATTATTCACATTTACTCTCAGCTTCCTTCTTTCACACACTTTACCAAACTCAGTCACCAGTTTCTGCAGTTTCTCACCCAAATCAGCCGCCAGTGCTGTATCATGAGTGAACAAAAACTGACTCGCCTCCCAAGCCCTCTCATCCACAGCAGACTTCATACTTGCCCCTCTCTCCAAAACTCTTGCATTCACCTTCCTAACAACCCCATCCATAAACAAATTTAACAACCATGGAGACGTCACACACCCCTGCCACAAACCAACATTTACCAAGAACCAATCACTTTCCTCTCTTCCTACTCATGCACATGCCTTACGTCCTTGATAAAAGCTTTTCACTGCTTCTAGCAACTTACATCCCACACCATACTTACTTAATACCTTCCACAGAGCATCTCTATCCACTCTTATCATATGCTTTCTCCAGATCCATAAATGCTACATACAAATCCATCTGCTTTTCTAAGTATTTCTCACATACATTTTTCAAAGCAAACACCTGATCCACACATCCTCTACCACTTCTGAAACCACATTGCCCTTCCCCGATCAGATGCTCAGTAAATGCCTTTACCCTCTCAATCAATACCCTCCCATATAATTTCCCAGGAATACTCAACAAACTTATACCTCTGTAATTTGAACACTCACCCTTATCCTCTTTGCCTTTATATAATGGTACTATGAATGCATTCCCCAATCCTCAGGCACCTCACCATGAACCATGCATACACTGAATATCCTTACCAACCAGTCAGCAACACAGGCACCCCCTTTTTTAATAAATTCCACTGCAATACCATCTAAACCCGCCACCTTGCTGGCTTGCATCTTCTGCAAAGCTTTCACTGCCTCTTCTCTGTTTACCAAACCAATCTCCCTGACCCTCTCACTTCGCACACCTCGACCAAAACACCCTATATCTGCCACTCTATCATTAAACACATCCAACAAATCTTCAAAATACTCACTCCATCTCCTTCTCACTTCACCACTACTTGTTATTATCTATGCATTAGCCCCCTTCAGTGATGTTCCCATTTGTTCTCTTGTCTTACGCACTTTATTTACCTCCTTCCAAAACATCTTTTTATTCTCCCTAAAATTTAACGATACCCTCTCACCCCAACTCTCATTTGCCCTCTTTTTCACCTCTTCCATCATTCTCTTAACCTCCTACCTTTCTCTTTTATACATCTCCCAGTCATTCGCACTACTTCCCTGCAAAAATCATCCAAATGCCTCTCTCTTCTCTTTCACTAACAATCTTACTTCTTTATTTCACCACTCATTATCCTTTCTAATCTGCCCACCTCCCACCTTTCTCATGCTACAAGCATCTTTTGCACAAGCCATCACTGCTTCCCCAAATACATCCCATTCCTCCCCCACTCCCCTAACTTAATTTGCTCTCACCTTTTTCCATTCTGCACTCAATCTCTCCAGGTACTTCCTCACACAAGTCTCCTTTCCAAGCTCACTAACTCTCACCACTCTCTTCACCCCAACATTCTCTCTTCTTTTCTGAAAACCTCTACAAATCTTCACCTTTGCCTCCACTAGATAATGATCAGACATCCCTCTAGTTGCCCCTCTGAGCACATTAACATCCAAAAGTCCCTCTTTCACGCATCTATCAATTAACAAGTAATCCAATAATGCTCTCTGGCCATCTCTCCTACTTACATATGTATACTTATGTATATCTCTCTTTTTAAACCAGGTATTTCCAATCACCAGTCCTTTTACAGCACACACATCTACAAGCTCTTCACCATTTGCATTTACAAGACTGAACACCCCATGTACACCAATTATATCATACCCTTAACTGCCACATTACTCACCTTCGCATTCAAATCACCCATCACTATAACCTGGTTTCGTGCATCAAAGCTGCTAATAACACTCACTCAGCTGCTCCCAAGACACTTGCCTCTCATGGCTGGGTGCATAGACACCAATAATCATCAATCTCTCTCCATCCACTTTCAGTTTTACCCATATCAATCTAAAGTTTACTTTCTTACACTCTGTCACATACTTCCTTTGCTCGTCCTCTCACCAACCCGACGTTAATCCCAAGACATTTCCAAACCACCCTTCACCTTTACCCTTGAGCTTCATTTCACTCAGAGCCAAAACTATGATGAATCATTCTATTGTAATTGCCAACTGTTTTACACATATAGTAAACCTATACTTTAATACAAAAGATACAAAGACATTCATCACATGCTGAGAATGAACATTAAATATCATGGGCACAATTCCAACTATCAATATGTACTGGCAAAAAACAGAATCAAAATAAGTGGCTATATATCACTACCTCACTGATGCGGGAAACGGCGTTCAAGTATAATATAAAAACAATATCTAAAAAATTTCATCATCATCAAATGGAAACAACATAAGATACCTGATGCAGCCAATATAAGGCTTAAAGAAAGCGTAATCTAGTAGGTCGTCATGCATCACCACACACCATTTCAACACTAAGAAAGCATTTCAGTAGCAAAGTAAAAGCTAAACGAGAATAGCACAAGTGATAACAGCCAAGTGGTCTGCATTTAAGACAAAAGCATACAAGAAAATCTTGTTAATAACCAGCATGTCAGCACATACCTTCTGTGAGTTGAGCAGTGGAGTCCGTATGGTCACTACCGACACTTGCAGTGTCCTCTTCATCACCAGCAGCACCTTTAATGAGAATTCCATTGAGAAGTTTCTCCTTTTATCACCAATACCTTAAATACTATCCCACTTTGAGTTAGGGTACAATTACCTTCTACACATAATCAACAGCTGGGTTCAACCTACCATCCCATGAATGAATGGTAAACATCTGCAACAAGCATTGTCCACAATTTGTTGTAAACAATAATGAAAAATGAATGATAATGCTGTATAGTATGTAACCAAAAAATACCTCAATTCTTTTGATTGTCTTATAATAAGAACTTAATTCTTACTTCACACAGCACCAGTCAAAAGATAAATAATGGGGAAAAAAAGTAACCTGACCATTTCAGCCAACTAACACTTTCACCAACATAAGATTCTTGGTGATGCCAAGATGAAGGTATTCCTCAATCTAAAAGGTTTAACTTTATCAAAAAGGAAAAAAAAAATTGTTGCATGAAAAAGATAAGAAAAAATGTTTAAAGATTTATGCATTTCTAATCAAACCTGAAAACTTAAAAATGCTATACAAAGCAATCAATAAAAGCTTTATCTTTCTATGCTTTCTATGTGCCTCTTGAGGAGCAATCAAAACAACTACCTCCAAAATGTAGTACTCTGCCAAGAACTTCATTTACCACCATAAGTGTGGCACAGCAACAAATTCTCATTTATGTTTGTTGGAAAACATATAACAGAAAAGTGAGCAAAGAATTGTTACAGACAAAATGAAGAGACATTAAAATAAACTGAAAAACATCTACTGTGCATCTCTTTTAACCCTTTTGCAAGGTATCTGGATTTCACTACCATTCCTCATTGTCATTTTGCCAACAAAATATGAAAATATAAAATTAGGTCTTTTATATCTATTTTTCATCCTGAAAAGCCAATGAGGTTTCCATAAATAACATAAAAATTCCTCAAAAATAACAAGGAAAATCATGACTTAAATGACAAGTTAAAAATGTGATAAGTAGCTGAATTAAATCAGTTAATGCTTTAGTATAAAAAAGGAATACAGAGGTCCCTTGCTTGATGCAACAGTAACAACCGCAGTCCTGAGTATCCACACTCAAGGTAATGAACAGGGTTCTCTTGATTTGCATGTTTGATTTACGCCACTTTCAGAACAATGCGCATGGTTCATTTACACATTTTTTTCATTTACATTGGCTTCTTTGGAATAATGTGAACATCATTGGCCAGCAGCACAGTAGTGTGGCATTGCCAGCACTGCATGAAAAGTGCACGTACATGGCATGGATTCATCCTAGAATCATGGAGTGCTACAATAAACTGTATGTTACATGCTTTTGTCCCTTGCATCATGCCACCAAAGCATCTTCTGGTACTCATGGTGAGGTTGAGATGGATACACTCGAATGCTATGAGAAATGAATGAACAGCTGATATTAAATGTACGCTTAGATTCAATTAATCAACATTATGTACTATTCGTGATAGTGCAGAAAAGATCAAAAAGTGCCAAAAGTGGAACATTGATATGTCCATCTAGGATCTCACATTCACATACTTCAATTATGGAGAGAATAGAATAAATACTATGGACATGGACTGAACACCATACTCATGAAAATGTTCCAGTCAGCATGCTTATAAGATCCAAGGCTCAGAGTATATCTGAAGGCAGTGAAAGTAGCAGCAGTAGTGAAGGTATTTCGAGCAAATTCTGGCTGGTTTGCACATTTAGGAAATCTTTTACACATCAAGATGACTGGTGAGGCTGCTTGTGTGGATGTCATCGCCACTGAAAATTTCTTGGGGCACCTCAAGACCTTCATCAAGAAAGGTGGTTAATTTCCTAAGGAGATTTTTAACATGGACATGACCAGATCATTTTGGAAAAGATTGCCTTCAAGAACATACATTTTCCATTAAAAGAGGCCTTCACTAAGATTCAAAGCTGTCAAGGATCGCCTAACACTGCATGTGGTGATGCTGGTGGTTGGGAGACAATGCTAAAGATGATTATAAGCTTAAAACAATCAAATGGTCTACCATCCAGAAAATGCCAGGGCCCTTATGGGACATGAAGCAATTTTTGCCTGTATTAACATTCTGATCAAAATGGATGGCTAACATGCAAAGTTTTCCATGATTATTTTGCTCCAAAGCTCCATGTTCAGCTGAAGGTGTACTGTGCAAAGGAGAACTCAAGTTTCCAGATACTTCTTAATGATAATACCTTTGCCCATCCACCTTCACTACAAGACCTTAACAACATCAGAGAAGCCTCTTTTCTACCAAACACTACATATCTTATCCAGTCAATGGGACAGTGTTTTTATTTACTTTCAAGGCCTACTATCTATGGAGAACATGTTTGCAAAACTTGCGAGGTTACCAACAATGATCAGATGACTATTAAGAAATTTTGGGAGTCCTTCACCACCAGTGATGCCATCATGGTCATTGAGTGAGGCTTGGAAGGAATTCATTAGTGTTTGTAAGAATGGAGTGTGGCAGAAACCCTGCCCTTAGTTCATTCATTGATTCTGTGGTTTTGAGGTCAATACTGAAGTATCAAGAACATGTGAACACAATGCTGAAATGGCAAAAGAAAAAAGTCAGCTTTTATGAAGCCCAGGTGGGCAATGTGAAGGAGTTACCAAAATTGCACAAGGAAGAGCTCTCAAATGAAGGTCTTCAACTGGAGAAGGAACACATGGAGGACATAGTAGTAAAAGGGAGGTTGAGCAAGTGCATTCTCTCACTGGCAAGAGATTTGCTGAAGCACTTCATCATAATGACCTTGCTCTTGCACCCTATCTAACAAGGATGACTCAAACACTAAATGCAGTTCTGAGGTGTCCTGAAAATCCTTGCTGACATCAAGTGCTATAAAGAAATCCACCATAAGATGATGATGGGGGATAAGCAGACAACAGGAGATTTCCTTAACATCTACCAAAGCATCAGGTGTGCTCTCTTCCAAGGACAATTTTCCCTTTCTATGTACACTGCAGGGATACTGGAACAAATGGCATTAACAGGGTTGCATTTTGTCAGCATAATGTAAAAGAAAATGCCTTTCTGTTAACCACATATCCATAAGGATTGGTGCCCATGATCCCGTTTTGTGCAAAATTTCCTTTCACAGCCTTCCAACAAATTCCATCAATACCAGGTCCTTGATTTTGACACATCAACTTGCAACATTTTGGACTCATGATACTTTAAATTCATTTTGTCCCTGTCACTCCCATGGTATTGGCAGTCCAATTTAACATAGTCTTTCAGATCCAGTTCCATATGCAATCAGGCTGTGTGCATCTGTGGGCAGAACCTTCGGCCTTATGGCAGTGGCTGGTAGTTCATTCTGACGTTCCCTGGGTTACAGCAGAAGGAATGAGGAGGGATGGAGATTAAGTAGAAAAGGCTAAAATTGAAATGTCTCAAACTGAGACATAATATAAATACGAGACTATCACACAAAACAGGAAAGGATGGGACCACTAGAATACAATATTTATAACGCAGACAAAGCTTACTGTGAGGAAACTCTTCTTTGAACATAAAAGTGTCAACCTCTAAAACAATCTAAACTTGGACATGCTCAACTTTCCAAGTGTGTCTGTTTTCAAAAGAAATGGTCAAAACTGTGGTCACGATTTAATAAATTAAAAGCGAATCTTATAACACATCTCTGGACTTGGCAAGAACAAAGCCCAGAACCAGAACAATGATGCAGATTTGATGTTACAAGCTTGCCCTTTGGAGATCAGAGCCTGTCCTCAACAGACCTTTTCTTGCCAAGGAAGGCACATTTTGGTATGCTCGCATACCAAAGTCTGTAACATTTACTGGACTAAGAAATTTTCGCCAGAATCCCTCGAGATAGTAAGCAAAATTCTGTTTCCAATTTATTCAAGTATGACCGACTTTAAACAACCACATAATTTCTGTATAACATTATCAGGAGATAGTAAGATTAGCCTTCATTACTTCTTATAAATATTTATGTAACTAGGATAAAAATTCGTAAAAAAACAATGAAAGTATTATCCCAGCTGGACACAATTACTGAGACCTACAGCCCTTGCATCAATACCTTCATCTTCAATACTGCTGTATCCCGACGAACCCTGCTACACTTCCCGGCAGGAGTCCTAGATCAGCAGCAGGGACCATAGCAGCCCAACACTACCAGAAAACATTAGTCCTCACCCTGAGTGGCCACAGCCGCAGCTGCTCTCCTCGACTTCTTCTCTCTCGGCATATTTCCCGGCACGTAGAGGTTAGTCCAGCTGGCTCTGTATCACTTCACGAAGGAAGAGTCTTGGGATTCCTAAAACAACACCAATGAATCGTCTGAGAGAAGAATGAGAAAAATTGTAGCTCTAATACCATACGCATCGTGTTCAAGCGCTGGACTGGATCGTGAATTTCACGATATGGCGGCCGGACGTGATCGTCCGTGTATCTTCTGTTGTCGTCAATCCATATTTTGTCTAATTTTTTCCATGAAACTTAATACTCTTTAATAATATTTCTTGTCATAAACTACATTACAGTTTCTTCTTTTCCTGGTACATATAAATTCTCATAAAAGAATTTAGTATGAGGTAATGTTCAGGTATACAAATTAGGTTTACATACTATAAATTGTCTCTGAAATATAATGTGTGTTTTCCTATGAAACTGTATGTACTTAAAATCGTTAAGATATGATAATTTATAGTCAAGAAAGGCCATAAGAAACAATCTTAATTCATCAATCAACAAATTTGATAATTATCGTACATGACGGCAATCGATGACGATGGTGCCAAGGTTGAACACAAGGCCAGCCAGCTAGACCGCCCAACACGACACTTATACCCAAGTTTTTGAGTTTCCGGACAATATAGTTGTACCACCAGGAAGTGTACTCCGTAGAGCTCAAGGATAATTTTCATCACGCCCTTTTCCTGTCTGGCACAAACGAAACATACTTACGAGGGTGGGGAATCATTGCAGGCGGGAGCGGGGGATTTGAATCATTCCCCTTCTAACTCCTCGATTGCGTCATCAGTGGTAAGGAAAGTGAAGTGATTATGGAACAGAAAAACTCGGTCTCGATTAATATAATTTATTCAATAGTTAAATATCCTTAAAATCAACAATATAATGATAAGAAAAATAAATCCTATGTAATTATAACCCACTGGACGTCAACCGCCATCAGCACAAAAGATTGGCGCAATCTTGGTGAACTGGGTAAGAACACTAACATATTTTTGGTGATACCTGTGTTCATCTTAAATATAATGCTTTCTGCCTTAGTTACTAGTAAACTATCGATGGCCACAAATTCGTCAAAGGATGTGCAACGGGTACACTGCACCGTACAAAGTCATCCCTTGTATGAATGGAGTCTTTTCCAAAGAACTGGATCTCAACATATGATCCAAATATGATCAAGACTCCTCGAGTTTACAGGCACATAACTCTTTTCGTAATGGGCCTTTCTTATTTATGCACCATTACACATCATATATCTATACATTCCCCCTAAATCAAGGTCAGGCCAGATAAAATAAAGATAGCACTCATTCTTCAGGAAAGGATAGACGTCTCAGTAAAATCAAAAGGAAAACATGTACACAGTCAAGGTGTGGTAGGAACGTAGTCAATAAAATTAGCCTTTGACTTATCAGTTCTCACATATTAATAGATTAGAATGGTAGCCCTCTGTAATGTTATATTTTACTGCGTGTTACAATTTCTAGCCGAATAACCTTTGAGCAGTTGATAACCATTACATCAACCCACAACGTTAGGCTACACTCAACCCTGCCGAGTGCTGCTGAGCTAGGAAAAAACACAGGTGCCACACAAGCAGCAAGTTCCCGGGAGCAGAAGCCACCGTAACTGTGACGCAACACAGATGTAACAGGGGTAACAAAGGGTTCATTAATCTATAGGGAATTGATAAGCTATTTGGTTAGGAACGCTATTACAGGTGAGGGTATACAAGGCCACGGAGAGCCACCGCACACCCAGGGGCAATCTTGTTGGGCTCTCTCTCTCTCTCTCTCTCTCTCTCTCTCTCTCTCTCTCTCTCTCTCTCTCTCTCTCTCTCTCTCTTAGAGAATCTACTAAAAGGATCCTGAATCAGGACAGCAGAAGCATCGGGAGGAACACAGGTCCCAGGCTGTGCCCACGGCAAACATTCAAGCTCCCCCTCTCCCCCATCCCGATTGAACAGGAAGTTGGCAATGTTCTCTCATTCAGTTTTTTGAAGAACTTAAAAAAGGAAAAAATCCTAAGTTAGTACATCAAAGAGTTCACAAACAAAGCAAAATGCCTTAGTAATGCAATGATGAAATAATGGCGAGCGTTTTCGTAATTCATCACGGGATCAGGTGGAGGGTTTACATGGGGTGAGTTCATATCCGCTCTCGACGGACCCAAGACCCAGGGGACAGCGTCATCCCCCACCAGTCTATACATACCTGGCAACAACCTTCCAAACAAAGGAAAATCACAGCACCAGCCGTTTTTAGCTCATAGTGAAAATGTCATGAATTAAATCAATGTATACGAAAATATTAATCAAATCTATAAAGTAACAAAAATACATTACTCGAAGTAGTATTACTCCATTCTTAATGTCACCCACCTATCTGTCCACCCTGTCTGTGTTTGTGGTACTGCAGTTCCTTCTAAAATGCATGTCATATACAGTGTTACGATAGGGTGTGAGGACGAGCATTTTAGCTCTAAATTTACGGTTGGAAGAATCGAGGGGGATTGAAAAATAAAACTCAACCCCAGGTTCTTGGACGGACCCAACAAAGTCAGTGATCCCACGTCCGCCACCCACTCAGAGCAGAAGGTAAGATAAACCACAGTCACTTGCAGTCAAGTTACAGAGGAAAACATGTCCAAAAGTTCTGGGATGAAGTCAGATCAAGTAACAATTTTTTTTCGTAAAGAAATGCCGACCAACTCCGAAATGAGAGAGGCAGAAGTCAGTGTACCTAGGCAGCCACACCTTGCCGTACCTAATTTTATAAATACCCTCCCGTACTGGTTGGTATACATCTTTATTTTTGTTCTTGGCAAGGCAGTTTATGCAATAGCATTCGTAACCCAAAACGATAGGTAGTAGTGCTCTCTGGTTAACCACGAACAATTGTTATTTACCGTCAGGAATTAAGAATACAGATGCATATCACTACATCGCATATTTAGAAGTAAAATACTGATGTTAGCAACCTCGAGTTAAACGTGTGTATCTTGTACATGAGAACTCGCCGCCTCATCGTATACGCATTCAAGGTTTAAATCTATCTGAAGCCTCTAGCTATTTCTAGAACAATAAGCTAGAGGTGGATTGGGTAAATCAACAGAAAGGTGAAGGAATACAAATAATTCATATGCATGATAACTTTGTTTTGTGTTAATGTCACTTTTTTGCTACATTAGTCTCTCTTTCCTTCCCATGGCAATTTATTTCGCTTAATGTACCCTCATCGTTCTAATATTTCAATAAATTCTTTTCATTCTTACGTCCCTGGTCATCTTGTTGAGGTTAGGCATACAAGATGTATGCAATGTAACTTCCATGGATACTAAGGTAACGTGGCGTAACGTGAATGACGGCAACAAATTATAATCTACAATATTCATACTTAGTAATTGTGATTCCTTGTTTTTTTTGGTCGATTATCTTTTCATTATTGTTAGATTTCACCAATGCTCTTCCGATCACTTCAAAGGCGCGTTGGTCTTGATAATATCCCTGGAAATATAAATTATATTACATAATCTAACCTAACTTCCAACCGTATTTAAGTTTGTAAAAGTCCGAGGCTTCAGTATTCTGGAAATTTCATTTCATTACATGATTCAGTCCTGAAAAATGAGATAACATGATGATGAGTAAATTGAGATGTATCTTTAATACGACTGCAGCTTGCAAAGCTGCGCCGCAATCAGTAGTAGGAAAATTATGAGAAGCGGAGGGGGGATTGCACTGAAGATGATGCAAACCCGCCGAAGATGACTTTCGAGCGGTTTTGATATTATATAAATATATATCTATATGTATATAATATATATATATATATATATATATATATATATATATATATATATATATATATATATATATATATATATATATATATATAATCATACTCAATCGCCGTCTCCCGCAGTAGAGAGGTAGCACAAAGAAACAGGAAAGAATGGCCCACCTCACCCACATACACACACCCGCACACGCACGTATACATACCTATACATTTCAACGTATACATACAGACATATAGATATATACACATGTACATATTCATACTTTCTGCCTTCATCCATTTACGTTGCCACCCCGCCACACATGAGATAGCATCCCCCACCCCCGCGAGGTAGCGCTGGGAAAAGACAACAAAGGCCATATTCGTTCACACTCAGTCTCTAGTCCCTTTCCACATCCAGGCCCCACAAAACTTTCCATGGTTTACCCCAGACGCTTCACATGCCTTGGTTCAATCTATTGACAGCTCGTCGACCCTGGTATACCACATCGTTCCAATTCACTCTCACCCTCCTGTATGTTCAGCCCCGATCACTCAAAATCCTTTTCACTCCATGCTTCCACCTCCAATTTAGTCTCCCGCTTCTCCGCGTTCCCTCTACCTTTGACACATATCCTCTTTGTCAATCTTTCCTCTCTCATTCTCTCCATGTGACCAAACCATTTCAACACCCTCTTCTGCTCTCTCAACCACACTCTTTCTATTACCACACATTTCTCTTACCCTTTCGTTACTTACTCGAACAAACCACCTCACACCACATTGTCCTCAAACATTTCATTTCCAACACATCCACTCTCCTCCGCACAACCATATCTATAGTCCACGCTTCGCAACCATATAACATTGTTGGAATCACTATTCCTTCAAACATACCCATTTTTGCACTTCGAGATAACGTTCTCGCCTTCCTAACATTCTTCAACGCTTCCGGAACCTTCGACCCCTCCCCCACCCTGTGACTCACTTCCACTTCCATGGTTCCATCTAAAACACTTCACTTCCTCCAGTTTTTCTCCAATCAAACTTACCTCCCAGTTAACGTGTCCCTCAACCCTACTGAACCTAATAACCTTGCTCTTATTCACATTTACTCTCAGCTTTCTTCTTTCACATACTTTACCAAACTCAGTCACCAGCTTCTGCAGTTTCTCACCTGAATCACCCACCAGCGTTGTATCATTCGCGAACAAATGACTCACTTCCCAAGCCCTTTCATCCACAACAGACTGTATACTTGCCCCTCTCTCCAATACTCGCATTCACCTCCCTAACCACCCCACTCATAAACAAATCAAACAACCATGGAGACATCACGCACTCCTGCCACAAACCGACATTCACTGGGAACGAAATCACTTTCCTCTTCCTACTCGTACACATGCCTTACACCCTCGGTAAAAACTTTTCACCGCTTCTAGCAACTTACCTCCCACACCGTATACTCTTAATACCTTCTACAAAGCATCTCTATCAACCCTATCAAATGCCTTCTCCAGATCCATAAATACTACATACAAATCCATCTGTTTTCTAAGTATTTCTCACATACATTCTTCGAAGCTAACATCTGATCCACGCATCCTCTACCACTTCTGAAACAACCATGCTCTTCCCCAGTCTGATGCTCTGTCCATGCCTTCACCCTCTCAATCAATAGCCTCCCATATAATTTCCCAGGAATACTCAACAAACCTATGCCTTTGTAATATGAACACTCACCTTATCCCCTTTGCCTTTGTACAATGGCACTATGCATGCATTCCGCCAATCCTTAGGCACTTCACCAGGAACCATACATACAATTAATATCCTTACAAACCAACAATCAACAACACAGTCACCCCCCCCCCCTTTTTTTTTTATATAGATTCCACTGCAGTACCATTCAAACCCGCTGCCTTGCTGGCTTTCATCTTCCGCAAAGCTTTCACTACCTCTTCTCTGTTTACCACACCATTCTCCCTGACCCTCTCACTTTGCACACCACCTCGACCAAAACACCCTATATCTGCCACTCTGTCATCAAACATTCAACAAACCTTCAAAATACTCAGTCCATCTCCTTCTCACTTTACCACTACATGTTATTACCTTCCCATTAGCCCCCTTCACCGATGTTCCCATTTGTTCTCTTGTCTTACGCAATTTATTTGCTTCTATCCAAAACATCTTTTTATTCTTCCTTAAATAAAATGATACTCTCACACCAACGCTCATTTGCCCTCTCTTCACCTCTTGCACTTTTCTATTGACCTCCTGCCGCTTCTTTTACATATCTCCCAGTCATTTGCACTACCTTTCTGCAAAAATCGTCCAAATGCCTCTCTCTTCTCTTTCACTAACAATCATCTTCATCCAACAACTCACTACCCTTTCTAATCTGCCCACCTCCCAACTTTCTCTTGCCACAAGCATCTTTTGCTCAAGCCATCACTGCTTCCGTAAATACATCCCATTTCTCCCTCACTCCCCTTGCGTCATTTGCTCTCACCTTTTGCCATTCTTCACTCGATCTCTCCAGGTATTTCCTCACACAAGTCTCCTTTCCGAGCTCACTTACCCTCACCATTTTCTTAACCCCAAGTTTCTTCTTTTCTGAAAGTCTCTGCAAATCTTCACCTTCGACTCCTCAAGATAATGATCAGACATCCCTCCAGCTGCCCCTCTCAGCACATTAACATCCAAAAGTCTCTCTTTCACGCGCCTATCAGTTAACACGTAATCCAATAACGCTCTATGATATATATATATATATATATATTTTTTTTTTCTATACTTCGTCGCTGTCTCCCGCGTTTGCGAGGTAGCGCAAGGAAACAAACGAAAGAAATGGCCCCCCCCCCCCCCATACACATGTATATACATACGTCCACACACGCAAATATACACACCTACACAACCTTCCATGGTCTACCCCAGACGCTTCACATGCCCTGATTCAATCCACCGACAGCACGTCAACCCCGGTATACCACATCGCTCCAATTCACTCTATTCCTTGCCCTCCTTTCACCCTCCTGCATGTTCAGGCCCCGATCACACAAAATCTTTTTCACTCCATCTTTCCACCTCCAATTTGGTCTCCCTCTTCTCCTTGCTCCCTCCACCTCCGACACATATATCCTCTTGGTCAATCTTTCCTCACTCATCCTCTCCATGTGCCCAAACCACTTCAAAACACCCTCTTCTCCTCTCTCGACCACGCTCTTTTTATTTCCACACATCTCTCTTACCCTTACGTTACTCACTCGATCAAACCACCTCACACCACACATTGTCCTCAAACATCTCATTTCCAGCACATCCATCCTCCTGCGCACAACTCTATCCATAGCCCACGCCTCGCAACCATACAACATTGTTGGAACCACTATTCCTTCAAACATACCCATTTTTGCTTTCCGAGATAATGTTCTCGACTTCCACACATTCTTCAAGGCCCCCAGAATTTTCGCCCCCTCCCCCACCCTATGATTCACTTCCGCTTCCATGGTTCCATCCGCTGCCAGATCCACTCCCAGATATCTAAAACACTTCACTTCCTCCAGTTTTTCTCCATTCAAACTCACCTCCCAATTGACTTGACCCTCAACCCTACTGTACCTAATAACCTTGCTCTTATTCACATTTACTCTTAACTTTCTTCTTCCACACACTTTACCAAACTCAGTCACCAGCTTCTGCAGTTTCTCACATGAATCAGCCACCAGCGCTGTATCATCAGCGAACAACAACTGACTCACTTCCCAAGCTCTCTCATCCCCAACAGACTTCATACTTGCCCCTCTTTCCAAAACTCTTGCATTTACCTCCCTAACAACCCCATCCATAAACAAATTAAACAACCATGGAGACATCACACACCCCTGCCGCAAACCTACATTCACTGAGAACCAATCACTTTCCTCTCTTCCTACACGTACACATGCCTTACATCCTCGATAAAAACTTTTCACTGCTTCTAACAACTTTCCTCCCACACCATATATTCTTAATACCTTCCACAGAGCATCTCTATCAACTCTATCATATGCCTTCTCCAGATCCATAAATGCTACATACAAATCCATTTGCTTTTCTAAGTATTTCTCACATACATTCTTCAAAGCAAACACCTGATCCACACATTCTCTACCACTTCTGAAACCACACTGCTCTTCCCCAGTCTGATGCTCTGTACATGCCTTCACCCTCTCAATCAATACCCTCCCATATAATTTACCAGGAATACTCAACAAACTTATACCTCAGTAATTTGAGCACTCACTCTTATCCCCTTTGTACAATGGCACTATGCACGCATTCCCGCCAATCCTCAGGCACCTCACCATGAGTCATACATACATTAAATAACCTTACCAACCAGTCAACAATACAGTCACCCCCTTTTTTAATAAATTCCACTGCAATACCATCCAAACCTGCTGCCTTGCCGGCTTTCATCTTCCGCAAAGCTTTCACTACCTCTTCTCTGTTTACCAAATCATTTTCCCTAACCCTCTCACTTTGCACACCACCTCGACCAAAACACCCTATATCTGCCACTCTATCATCAAACACATTCAACAAACCTTCAAAATACTCACTCCATCTCCTTCTCACATCACCACTACTTGTTATCACCTCCCCATTTGCACCCTTCACTGAAGTTCCCATTTGCTCCCTTGTCTGACGCACTTTATTTACCTCCTTCCAGAACATCTTTTTATTCTCCCTAAAATTTAATGATAGTCTCTCACCCCAACTCTCATTTGCCCTTTTTTTCACCTCTTGCACCTTTCTCTTGACCTCCTGTCTCTTTCTTTTATACATCTCCCACTCAATTACATTTTTTACCTGCAAAAATCGTCCAAATGCCTCTCTCTTCTCTTTCACTAATACTCTTACTTCTTCATCCCACCACTCACTACCCTTTCTAATCAACCCACCTCCCACTCTTCTCATGCCACAAGCATCTTTTGCGCAATCCATCACTGATTCCCTAAATACATCCCATTCCTCCCCCACTCCCCTTGCTTCCATTGTTCTCACCTTTTTCCATTCTGTACTCAGTCTCTCCTGGTACTTCCTCACACAGGTCTCCTTCTCAAGCTCACTTACTCTCACCACCCTCTTCACCCCAACATTCACTCTTCTTTTCTGAAAACCCATACAAATCTTCACCTTAGCCTCCACAAGATAATGATCAGACATCCCTCCAGTTGCACCTCTCAGCACATTAACATCCAAAAGTCTCTCTTTCGCACGCCTGTCAATTAACACGTAATCCAATAACGCTCTCTGGCCATCTCTCCTACTTACATAAGTATACTTATGTATATCTCGCTTTTTAAACCGGGTATTCCCAATCATCAGTCCTTTTTCAGCACATAAATCTACAAGCTCTTCACCATTTCCATTTACAACACTGAACACCCCATGTATACCAATTATTCCCTCAACTGCCACATTACTCACCTTTGCATTCAAATCACCCATCACTATAACCCGGTCTCGTGCATCAAAACCACTAACACACTCATTCAGCTGCTCCCAAAACACTTGCCTCTCTTGATCTTTCTTCTCATGCCCAGGTGCATATGCACCAATAATCACCCACCTCTCTCCATCAACTTTCAGTTTTACCCATATTAATCGAGAATTTACTTTCTTACACTCTCTCTCTCTCTCTCTCTCTCTCTCTCTCTCTCTCTCTCTCTCTCTCTCTCTCTCTCTCTCTCTCTCTCTATATATATATATATATATATATATATATATATATATATATATATATATATATATATATATATAGACAATATATATATATATATATATATATATATATATATATATATATATATATATATATATATATATATATATATATATATGTGGAAGTCGAGAACATTATCTCGGAAAGCAAAAATGGGTATGTTTGAGGGAATAGTGGTTCCAACAATGTTGTATGGTTGCGAGGCGTGGGCTATGGATAGAGATGTGCGCAGGAGGATGGATGTGCTGGAAATGAGATGTTTGAGGACAATGTGTGGTGTGAGGTGGTTTGATCGAGTAAGTAACGTAAGGGTAAGAGAGATGTGTGGAAATAAAAAGAGCGTGGTTGAGAGAGCAGAAGAGGGTGTTTTGAAATGGTTTGGGCACATGGAGAGAATGAGTGAGGAGAGATTGACCAAGAGGATATATGTGTCGGAGGTGGAGGGAACGAGGAGAAGAGGGAGACCAAATTGGAGGTGGAAAGATGGAGTGAAAAAGATTTTGTGTGATCGGGGCCTGAACATGCAGGAGGGTGAAAGGAGGGCAAGAAATAGAGTGAATTGGAGTCATGTGGTATACAGGGGTTGACGTGCTGTCAGTGGATTGAAGCAAGGCATGTGAAGCGTCTGGGGTAAACCATGGAAAGCTGTGTAGGTATGTATATTTGCGTGTGTGGACGTGTGTATGTACATGTGTATGGGGGGGGGGGGGGCATTTCTTTCGTCTGTTTCCTTGCGCTACCTCGCAAACGCGGGAGACAGCGACAAAGTATAAAAAAAAAAAAAAAAAAAAAAAAATAATATATATATATATATATATATATATATATATATATATATATATATATATATATATATATATATATATGCCCCTGATGGCAATATTGATAAAAAATAAAAAGAATCATTCTTTATAAGCTACTTTCAAGCACTAAATTGTTTGTTTTTTCCGTGATATCAATCACTGACCTACGTAGGTACCCTGTGGCCATATGAGTTGGGGAAAAAAATCGTATGCGCTGTGGTGGTTAGACTTAAAGAATAGAATATTAGTTAGGAAAACTATAAACACACTATGAAGAGTTGTACATTTATGTCTGAAAGGGTTTCGAGAAGACAACAGAGACATAATATTTAAGGACGCTCTACTATACTGACTGAGGTTCGTCTAGATGAGAAATGGCGAAAAAAAACATGGCAATGTCTGAGCAGTATTCCACACGATGACAAAGGAACCTTTTGTACAGCTTAAACGAAGCACAATCTCCATTTTTTCTATTTTTAGGAAGACTTTCTTTTTCAGTGACAGATCCAAAGAAGGATAAGACCTTGGAAAATACAAACTTTGTTCCTAGAGTGTGTGTTGTGGGGAAGCAAGACCAGTGGGGAGCCATTACAAGTATCTGTTGTAGGAGTCCACTACTTAACCACTATTCATTTCCAGGACTGTCTGGGTTAGGTACTGGAGCCAGCAGTTAGTCGTATGACTGGTCACTGCTTCGCCAGGTTATTCTACGTTCCTATGGTTTTATGAATCAAGAATTACATATAACTTGCAAGGGAAATCATTGCGGTCACTTGTGTATGGAGCGGGCAAGGTGAGGAGGGCAGCCCCATCGCCCGTCGTTACACTGGGAAAAGAAAATCCCGAAGCCCGACATGTTGGTTGCGTCTGACGCACCATAGTGAAGTGTTACGGCCAGCAGATGTGAAGCATTCATGGCTAGTAATCTAATATGTTTTCGTAGGCGAGGGCTGAGAGAAGGACACAAAAACATAAGGTACACAACTATGTTGTAATTTTGTGAGGGGGAAGGGCAGATCATGAGCGATACGCTCCCTGTAGTGCAGGGAGCAGAGGAAAGGCATTGAAGGCATGTGTCCCGCGGTGCTCCTGGAGGGTTGAGTCACTGCCTGGTATAGTAGGACTGATGCAGGGATGGACGTCCCTCACGCCATGTTGCTGTCATGATAGGAACCCATTTAAGGTTAGGGCCGCAACGAGGGGCTTTGTAAAGACACTGGCAGTGTCATTACTACACACTTATGTAAGTACCTTTGTGCGTTACGAGGAGAGCGAGTTGTACGCTTGGGTTGTCCCATCTATTAACTATGTATGTATGTATTACGGCATTACTCCTGTGTGTACACACATACATAGTCTTTGATTCAGCGACCTACGGTCAGTAACGCTAACCGTTACTCAGCTAGTGGTAACGATTGGTATCATATAACGCTAGCAAGAAATCACAGGGCTGTGGAGGTCGTCAGTAACAAGTAGAAATGACAAGCAAATGTGACTGACGGTCGATTCAGGAAGGAGGCTGGCAGGGGATGATAGACTCTGTTTCTCAATTGTTTATTGCCCCCTTTTATCAAAAAAAAATCATGTCAGCTTTCATATCAAAATTTTACTGTGTCAAATAATCATACGAATTTCTTTGATGATCAGTTAATCAGTCCCAGCTGTATTGTAGGGCATATACTGGGGTGGAGGAGAGAGTATGTCTGTAATGTAGGCAAGATCATCAGGAGACCATAGAAGTGATGCGGAAGAATGGATAACCTCGTCAGGTAGACACACAGGGACGCCCGTCACTCATGATGGGTGTGCGCAGCTGCTCCCGTAAAAAGGCTTATAACAGCTCCGGTAAAAAGGCTTATAGCAGCTCCCGTAAAAAGGCTTATAGCAGCTTCCGTAAAAAGGCTTTCATAAGCTATCTCCATGCTCCACTTGAAGGGCACGCGAAAGTGGTATGAAGCAGTAAGTGAACCTGAAGATGACTTTTGATACCAAATAATTCATTTGAACCTATTCATCATTTGAAAAGGTAATGTTAAGGCCACTGTATGTTTCATTAATCTGTATATCTTAATATGGTTCACAGTATCAAAATCAGGAAATTGCTTACAGTGGAAACAAAAATTTGATTTGACTGATTGTATTTGAATATAAAATAGGAAAATTTTGACCGCTATTAATTGGAATGGAGGACCCCACAGTTTTAAGCAAATATCCGTTTTGAAGATTTTATTTTAAGAATGAGAATGTAATGTTTCCCTTTATTACATAGACTGACAAGCTAGAAAAAAAAAAGTTGCGATGTATGACCTCTCTGGCTGTCCAAAAGATATGGAAATCGGACTTACTGAAAAGTTTGGAGTAATCTTTGACACTCATATACCCAGTCATGTATTAAATTTAGGACACCTATCAGTTATAATGGAAAAGGAAGGAACAATATACAGGGTAAAATGATAAAGACACCACTTTCATAGGCTTGGATCCAAGACAAACACTGAAATGTATTCCTAATACAAAAATATTCATGGAAGCCCAGTTCTCTGCTGAACGTCATACAGTGCCCATATAACTGGGTCTTGGTTTGCGTACTGCTCAGACTCATACTCATATTAAATTCATGTTTTAACAACAGTAGCCACTGTTGCATTAGTTGGAATAGAATGATATTCCTAGTTAAACCCTAGTTACATGCACCAAACATGATAAACCAGCGAATATTTCTTGGGACTACATGAAGCGTGTCGGTTGAGCACTGTGGTACGTTGAGGGAGCCTGATAGGACTTAAAATAGCATCTGTCAGCAGATATAATCAAACTGAATTACGTATGACATACGAAGGGTAACTATAAATAACGATTAATATCATTGGTACATACAAAACTAAGAGATGAGGATTGTATTGTGAGGGGTTTGGTTTGGACGCTGGCCAGAATATGGCAGACGCTTAAAAAGGTAAATGTTTAGGGTATCCTTACTTTATTCAACTGGTTGTTTTATGGCTAGGATGGGGTCGTCCCTTCCACCCTAAGCCAGTGTTTCTGCTCTGTGCACGTACTACATATTGGGAAGGGTGAGGCAACACTCCTTTGTGTTATACTGTCTAAACTTACACGATAGTGGTAATGATTAGAATTTTGTAGAATAAGTCTAATCCTTTATTAATCTCTCGACAGAAAAAAGTAATTGTATGGTTGTGTATATATACATAATAGTTTCATTGAGTAACATTAGTGAATGATGAAATAATCATATGAGTTTCACCATCTTACTAAAACGCTTTCAGGTTTATAATGACGAAATTCTCTCTACCAGGCTATCTAGATCTGTGTCATCAAACAAAACTTACTGGATTATTGTTATCAGTTGTTTAATGTTCTGAAACCAAAATATATTAACTTCTATATAACAAATATATGTTAGCAATTGAATTTGATATGTAGATAACAGATAATACCGCTGAGTTCTTTTAAGATACAAAGTGTTGTGGGATAATACTATTGTTTAGAGTTATTCCTTCTTGTCTTAGCGAGTTAATAATTCCATCTTGAACATTCATCATCCACCCTCAAGACTCCCCTTCCCCTTCCCCCAGCTCCAGTGACCAGACCCAGTAGTATTTGGACCAGGCCCAAATAATAAAGGAGTGGGTTTATATAACCCTCAAGCCAGAGGCCGTTCATGGGTGGCGTGTACACGTGTTGTAACCATGGCCTCAGGTACACAGGTTGTCACACACCACCACATCAGCTGTGGGGTGACTCATCAGTACTCTACTTCATGCCGATGATCATCCTCATAATTCACATTATACTAATAATCGGCGTTTGACTCATTTATAATATGAAGTAGTGATATGTCTGATATTAATTTACTGAGTGCGTGAATGAATTCCCTTTATGTATATTTAGCCTCAAGGGTACATATATATAGAAACCTTATATAGTCGTTTTCTCTGTCTGTGTTCATATTTGTGTTCATATTTCAAGGTGTAATTTATATATATTTGTTCAGTTAACCAGGTTATCAGGCCTTGCAATGAACATCGGTTAACAGACCGGTGAGCTTTAGAATTTACAATTGACAGGATTATTTTTGAACCACTGTCTCATTCAGGCAACCTTGAGACATGATGCTTTATCATTTGGTGGTACAGTCAAGTTGTTCTTTATGATCTGTTACTGGGTGAGTAAATATGTCTCCTGTGATAAGAAACAGTTGGTGATTAAATCTGATAAACTTCATTATCTGGTCTGTCTGCCGCTGATAATTTAGGGGTATGTCTACTCCTGAGTTAGGATGTGATACGTATTTTAGGATTGCTAATGATATTACAATTAGTTTTTAATGTCAGTTTCTTAAATGTTTGAAGGACATTTGTAGATTTTGATGTGGTATAGATGTTTGAAGAATATGGAACTTTTCAGGAAATCTACAGCAATACTGAGTGATTGTCTGAATTAAAGGTGGCCGGCTTGTAGGTCAGTGAACTACCAACAAATTGCTCTCAATTATGGGGTTCATTTCTCGGTACACCACTGTAATGGTGGTCCAACATGATGATTAATATGATTTCTGTTTATTACTCTTATGTTGCCTTTTCTTTTAATCTTATAGATGTTTATTTTGTCTTTGCTGTTTTGTTTGGATAGATACACACTAACCTATGTCCTGACAGGTACATGATTTAATTGATGGCTTATTGCTTATTGCTTTGTATCATTAATTTATATGTGAAAATTTGATTTGCATTATTATCACTGATATCAACATGCAATATTTCACCTGATCTTACCAAATCTCATAAAACCTAAGCTAATAGGGCTTCATCTACTTAATAACACTCACCAAACCTAATGTTATAAAACTTTACTTAATCCAGACTCACAAGAGCTGACCTAAGCTAACCTTATGAAACCTCACATAACCTCTCATAAAACATCAAATATCAGCCCAGAAATTCTGATCTAACCTAACTCCATGGAGCCTATACACACACAAGTGATGTGTTCTTGGAAGGTTGTAATTACTTATTTTCCATCAGTATAATTGTTGCTGTTCATTTGAAATTAATTGATTCTCATGTGTGAGGTAGCTTCTCATGAAATTTCTGGTTTAGACTTAAAAGATAACAAGCGCCACCCTTAAACCCACATACATAAAACATCCATTGAAATTTTATTCATCTTTATTAAATGATGATGAGATGGAGTGAGGTAGAATTTGATTTTTTTCTGGTATGATGTGATGTTTAGGGAAGATTTTATTTACTCACCCGTATATTACATATGCTTTGAAGCTTTTAACACTTTTGGAGTAATTAATCAGTAAACAATAACCTGATTTAATCTAGTGCAGTTTGATTAAATGTATTCCTGATAATATGATTGTTTGTTTATTCTTTAATAATGAAAATATAGCTTGTTTGATTTTAATGTAGTAAAAACAACATACAAGTATGGAATGATGTAAGAACCTAAAGTTCTAATTTCCTAAACCTTTTAATTTGTTTTGTGTTTTGGACTGAACTAGGTTAAGTTGAAAAGCACAAATAATGTATTTTACAATTAAACAAGGCTCAAGTTATAAGTTGGCTAAAAATGTCCTGAACTTTGCAATCCATTAATTTCATATAAACTTTCCTGTACATGAGCTCTATGAATAGTATTTAGCTGTATCTATCTATCTATCCATCTCTGTCTATCTATCTATCTATCTATCTATCTATATATATATATATATATATATATATATATATATATAAACAGGTTCTTGGAGCAATGATGAGTGTGTGCAAGAGGTCTTCATCTGGGAGGGGAGAAATGGGTATGCTTGAAAGTATAGTAGTCCCATCCAAGTTGTGTGGATGTGTGTCAAGGGCTGTAGATATGAATTTGCAGAGGAGGATGAAGGTGTTGCTGTGAGAGGGTCCTAGTGTTGCTAAGGATTTCTTTGTAAAGGCTCCAGCAGCCCAAGTTGTGCTACTTCCAGTAGCAGGGAAGTGTAGACTCCACTGGAGTGAGTTCTTTGAAGAGACTACTCTTAATGATACAGCCTCATCACAATGATTTTTCATTTTTTATTCAACCTTGAGGAAGGGGATACTGGTATCATACACAGACACATTTTTTTTTATACTCAGTCACCATTTCCTACATTAATGAGGTGATGCTAGGAACAGATGAAAAAGGCTGCATCAGCTCGCATCAGTTCTTTAGCTGTCTTGTCTAATGTACCAAAACCACAGCACCCTATTAAGAACCAGGCCCCACAGACCTTTCCATGGTTCACCTTAGATGCTTCACATTCCGTGGTTCAGTCATGGACAACATGTTGACACCAGTATACCACATCATTCCATTTCATCTTCTCATACATACCTTTCACCTTCCTGCATGTTCAGGCCCCAATTGCTGAAAATAATTTTCACTCCATCCTTCCATTTCCAGTTTGGTCTTCTTGTTCTCCATGCTCTCTCCATTTCTGAAAAAAATATCCTATTTTTCAACCTTTCCTCACTCATTCTCTCTATATATCCAAACCATTTCACCACTCTCTCTTCAGCTCTCTCAACTACTTTATATTATTTATTGCCACACCTCTCTTACCCTATCCCCAGGGGATAGGGGAGAAAGAATACTTCCCACGTATTCCCTGCGTGTCGTAGAAGGCGACTCAAAGGGGAGGGAGCGGGGGGCTGGAAATCCTCCCCTCTCAATTTTTTTTAATTTTCCAAAAGAAGGAACAGAGAAGGGGGCCAGGTGAGGATATTCCCTCAGTGGCCCAGTTCTCTGTTCTTAACGCTACCTCGCTAACGTGGGAAATGGCGAATAGTTTGAAAAAAAAAAAAAAAGTTTTGACCTCTCTTACCCTTTCACTACTTACTCAGTCAAACATCCTCACACTACACATTGTCTTCAAACATTTAATTTCTAATGCGTCCAACCTTTTCTGCATAGCCTTATCAATAGCCCGTGTCTCGCATCCATATAATATTGTTGGAAGTTGGGGTTGAGACCTTGAAAAGCAGTTAGGTTTGATTACTTTGCCTTCTGATGTTTTCCTTTATCTGTCTGTCTGTATATCTCTCCCTTCATTATTCTTCCACTGTATTTCCCCATGTCACAGGTGGTCGCTCTCTTATAACAACCCCATTAATTGTACTATCATGCATTCTTCTTGTTAACTCCTGATCTTGCATTCTTTTCACATGCCCCAAAACACATGAAAGTATTATGTTCACCCTCTCCACCACTCCATAATTCATTTACTTTGCATTCCCTGCCATACCAAATATTTTGTACACCCCCTTCATTGCATTCTTCATTCCATGGAGAATCTCATACCAAATGCTCCTTTCAAATAGCTCATTTCCACAAAATGAGCCTTTGTGACTCATCCCATGTCTTTGGCTGCTTAGGTAAGGGTCAGGAGCACTATGCTATCCCTTATTCCTTTCTTCACTTTCATACTTACACTTCTACCCTTGATCATTCTACAAGGGACCCAATTGCTCTTCTACCCTATGTTGTTCTCTCCCTTATCCTTCCTTCGATATTACCAAGCTTATCCAAGATATCTCTCAAATACTTAAATTTTGTCACCACTTCCACTCTTTCTCCAACAATATCTATCACAAAGTTTAGTACACTTTCTTCTCTGACTCTGTAGGCATTTCAGAAAAGCTGTACTTTCACTGTGTTTTCTTTCATACACCAATACTTGTCTTTTACTTGCATGTACCTTCAGTCATCTATGCTTACACACACATCATAAAACACAACTTTCAGCAACTCCTCTTCACTCCCAGCAAAGAACACAGTATCATCTGCAAACATCCTTGTCACTAACCACAATGCCTCACCACCACACACCATCTCTATACACCTCTTCCTGAGTTTTGCTTTCATCTCTCTTACCACTCCATCTACGTATGAGTTAAAAAGCCATGGTGACAGCACATAGCCATGCCTCAAACTCATATCTTTTGGTCCTCTATTTCCTCAAGAATCCTAGTTGTTATTATTTGTAATCACCCAACAACATAAACTTCTTGTGTTGCACTCTCAGCCTGTATTGGCAAACATTACTTTTTATTCATTTTGTTGATATCATTGCAAATTTTAAGTCGTTCGTTTCAAACATTTTGAATTCATATTTATTTATTTATTTATTTATTTTGCTTTGTCGCTGTCTCCCGCGTTAGCGAGGTAGAGCAAGGAAGCAGACGAAAGAATGGCCCAACCCGCCCACATACACATGTATATACATACACGTCCACACATGCAAATATACATACCTATACATCTCAATGTACACATATATATACACACACACAGACATATACATATATACACATGTACATAATTCATACTGTCTGCCTTTATTTGTTCCCATCTCTGCCCCGCCACACATGGAATAACAACCCCCTCCCCCCTCGTGTGCGAGGTAGCGCTAGGAAAAGACACCAAAGGCCCCATTCGTTCACGCTCAGTCTCTAGCTGTCATGTAATAATGCACCGAAACCACAGCTCCCTTTCTACATCCAGGCCCCACACACTTTGCATGGTTTACCCCAGTTGCTTCACATGCCCTGGTTCAATCCATTGACAGCACGTCGACCCCGATATACCACATCATTCCAGTTCACTCTATTCCTTGCATGCCTTTCACCCTCCTGCATGTTCAGGCCCCGATCACTCAAAATCTTTTTCACTCCATCTTTCCTCCTCCAATTTGGTCTCCCACTTCTCCTCGTTCCTTCCACCTCTGACACATATATCCTCTTGGTCAATCTTTCCTCACTCATTCTCTCCATGTGCCCAAACCATTTCAAAACACCCTCTTCTGCTCTCAACCACAGTCTTTTTATTTCCACACATCTCTCTTACTCTTACATTACTTACTCGATCAAACCACATCACACCACACATTGTCCTCAGACTTCTCATTTCCAGCACATCCACCCTCCTGCGCACAACTCTATCCATAGCCCACGCCTCGCAACCATACAACATTGTTGGAACCACTATTCCTTCAAACATACCCATTTTTGCTTTCTGAGATAATATTCTTGACTTCCAAACATTCTTCAAGGCTCCCAGGATTTTCACCCCCTCCCCCACCCTATGATTCACTTCCGCTTCCATGGTTCCATCCGCTGCCAGATCCACTCCCAGATATCTAAAACACTTTACTTCTCCAGTTTTTTCTCCATTCAAACTTACCTCCCAATTGACTTGACCCTCAACTCTACTGTACCTAATAACCTTGCTCTTATTCACATTTACACTTAACTTTCTTCTTTCACACACTTTACCAAACTCAGTCACCAGCTTCTGCAGTTTCTTACACCAGCGCTGTATCATCAGCGAACAACAACTGACTCACTTCCCAAGCTCTCTCATCCACAACAGACTGCCTACTTGCCCCTCTTTCCAAAACTCTTGCATCCACCTCCCTAACAACCCCATCCATAAACAAATTAAACAACACACCTCTGCCGCAAACCTACATTCACTGAGAACCAATCACTTTCCTCTCTTCCTTTGCCCCTCTTTCCAAAACTCTTGCATCCACCTCCCTAACAACCCCATCCATAAAGAAATTAAACAACACACCTCTGCCGCAAACCTACATTCACTGAGAACCAATCACTTTCCTCTCTTCCTATACGTACATATGCCTTACATCCTCGATAAAAACTTTTCACTGCTTCTAACAACTTGCCTCCCACACCATATATTCTTAAAACCTTCCACAGAGCATCTCTGTCAACTCTATCATATGCCTTCTCCAGATCCATAAATGCTACATACAAATCCATTTGTTTTTCCAAGTATTTCTCACATACATTCTTCAAAGCAAACACTTGATCCACACATCCTCTACCACTTCTGAAACCACACTGCTCATCCCCAATCTGATGCTCTGTACATGCCTTCACCCTCTCAATCAATACCCTCCCATACAATTTACCAGGAATACTCAACAAACTTATACCTCTGTAATTTTAGCACTCACTCTTATCCCCTTTGCCTTTGTACAATGGCACTATGCAAGCATTCCGCCAATCCTCAGGCACCTCACCATGAATCATACATACCTTAAATAACCTTACCAACCAGTCAACAATACAGTCACCCCTTTTTTAATAAATTCCACTGCAATACCATCCAAACCTGCTGCCTTGCCGGCCTTCATCTTCCGTAAAGCTTTTACTACCTCTTCTCTATTTACTGAATCATTTTCCCTAACCCTCTCACTTTGCACACCACCTCGACCAAAACACCCTATATCTGCCACTCTATCATCAAACACATTCAACAAACCTTCAAAATACTCACTCCATCTCCTTCTCACATCACCACTACTTGTTATCACCTCCCCATTAGCCCCCTTCACTGAAGTTCCCATTTTCTCCCTTGTCTTACACACTTTATTTACCTCCTTCCAAAACATCTTTGTATTCTCCCTGAAATTTAATGATACTCTCTCACCCCAACTCTCATTTGCCCTCTTTTTCACCTCTTGCACCTTTCTCTTGACCTCCTGCCTCTTTCTTTTATACCTCTCCCACTCATTTGCATTTTTTCCCAGCAAAAATCGTCCAAATGCCTCTCTCTTCTCTTTCACTAATAATCTCACTTCTTCATCCCACCACTCACTACCTTTTCCAATGACCCACCTCCCACACTTCTCATGCAACAAGCATCTTTTGCGCAAGCCATCACTGCTTCCCTAAATACATCCCATTCCTCCCTCACTCCCCTTACCTCCTTTGTTCTCACCTTTTTCCATTCTGTACTCAGTCTCTCCTAGTACTTCCTCACACAAGTCTCCTTCCCAAGCTCACTTACTCTCACCACTCTCTTCACCCCAACATTCTCTCTTCTTTTCTGAAAACCCCCACAAATCTTCACCTTCGCCTCCACAAGATAATGATCAGACATCCCTCCAGTTGCGCCCCTCAGCACATTAACATCCAAAAGTCTCTCTTTCGTGCATCTATCAATTAACACGTAATCCAATAACGCTCTCTGGCCATCTCTCCTACTTACATATGTATACTTATATATATCTTGCTTTTTAAACCAGGTATTCCCAATCACCAGTCCTTTTTCAGCACATAAATCTACAAGTTCTTCACCATTTCCATTTACAACACTGAACACTCCATGTATACCAATTATTCCCTCAACTGCCACATTACTCACCTTTGCATTCAAATCACCCATCACTATAACCCGGTCTTGTGCATCAAAACCACTAACACACTCATTCAGCTGCTCCCAAAACACTTGCCTCTCATGATCCTTCTTCTCATGCCCAGGTGCATATGCACCAATAATCTCCCATCTCTCTCCATCAACTTTCAGTTTTACCCATATCAATCTAGAATTTACTTTCTTACACTCTATCACACACTCCCACAACTCCTGATTCAGGAGTAGTGCCACTCCTTCCCTTGCTCTTGTCCTCTCAACAACCCCTGACTTTACTCCCAAGACATTCCCAAACCACTCTTCCCTTTACCCTTTAGCTTAGTTTCACTCAGAGCCAAAACATCCAGGTTCCTTTCCTCAGACATGAATTCTTATTTTGAAGAATTGGGGTCTGCAGTGCATCCTATTTTTTATCATGGAAACCATTATTAACCTTAAGTAATTTCCCTTTGAATGCCACTTTCCAGAAACACTCCCCTATTGAAGAAGAGAAAAACAAATATTGATGATACAGATTTTTAAGAGGCTTGTCTTATGAGTACTGTAAATGTCCTTAGTTACATGAAGATGATAATTATAAGTTGACATTTACACTAATGATAAAGGTAATATTTTCATTTTCAGGGAACATGAAAGTTGCAGCCAATTTGTCATTCATGTTTGGTGAGGCAGGTGGACTGCTGTCTCGTTACAGAGCTGCAAGAAATGCAGGATTTTTAGTAGTTGAGTGTGCCTTTCCTTACTCAGTTCCTGCACAAGATGTTGCAGCAGCATTGCAAGAAACAGGACTTAAACAAGTTCTTATCAACTCTGATCCTGGTAGGTATCATAATGTTAACATATATCTGTTGATAAGCACCTTGTATTTGTTATTGCAAACAAAATGGAGACTTCTAAACATATGGAGAAAAAGTGGAGGAAGTTAAATCTTTTAGATATCAGGGAGTTGACGTGGCAGCAAGTGGAACCATGGAAGTGGGAATGAGTCATAGGGTGGAGAGGGAGTGAAGATTCTAAGAGCACTAAAGAATGCATTGTAAGAGAGAATGTTATTTTGGTGGGCTTGAATGGGTATGTTTGAGGGAATAGCAGTCCCAACAATATTATATGGGTGTGGCATTGGCTATATATAAGATTGTAAGGAGGAAGTTGGATGTGGTGGAAATGAAATAATTGAGGACATTATGTGGTGTGAGATGGTTTGATCAAGTAAGTAATGTAAAGGTAAGAGATATATGTGTGAATAAAATGAGTGTGGTTGAGAAAGCAAAAGATGGTGTGTTGAAATGGTTTGGACATATGTAGAGAAGGAGTGTAGAAAGGTTGATAAAGAGGATATATGTATCAGAAGTGGAGGGAACAAGAACAGGGAGGCCAAGTTGGAGATGGAAGGATGGAGTGGAAAAGAATTTGAATGATTGGGGCCTGAACATGGAGGAGGGTGAGAGGCATGCATGGAATTGACTGAATTGGAACAACATGGTATATTGGGGTAAACATGCTGTCGTTAGACAGAACCATAGCATGTGAAAAGCCCAGGGTAAACCATGGAAAAGTTTGTGGGGCCTGGATGTGGAGAGGGAGCTGTGGTTTCAGTGCATTACACAATATAACATATATAGGGAAGAGTATTGTGGTTTCAGAAGTGGTAGAGGATGTGTGGATCAGGTGTTTGCTTTGAAAAATGTATGTGAGAAATACTTAGAAAAACAAATGGATTTGTATGTAGCATTTATGGATCTGGAAAAGGCATATGATAGGGTTGATAGAAATGCTTTGTGGAATGTTTTAGAGTATATGGTGTGGGAGGTAAGTTGCTAGAAGCAGTGAAAAGTTTTTACTGAGAATGTAAGGCTTGTGTATGAGTAGGAAGAGAGGAGAGTGATTTGTTCTCAGTGAATGTCGGTCTGCGGCAGGGGTGTGTGATGTCCCCATGGTTGTTTAATTTGTTAATGGATGGGGTTGTTAGGGAGGTAAATGCAAGAGTTTTGGAGAGAGGGGCGAGTATGCAGTCTGTTACGGATGAGAGGGCCTGGGAAGTGAGTCACTTATTATTTGCCAATAATACAGCTGATTCATGAGAGAAACTGCAGAAATTGGTGACAGTTTGGAAAAGTGTGTGAAAGGAGAAAGTTGAGAGTAAATGTCTTGTCAATTAGTCATTTAGCAGGATGAGAAAGGAGGAACAAAAGAGTTTGAAAAGAGTATTGTGGATAGGGCAGATGAAAATCCACAACATTTCCATAAGTTCATGATAAATCATTTCTCAGATGACCAGTGAATGAAGATAAGGGATTCAGAGGAAAATAAAAGAGGATGATGTAAGGATATGTGAGGAGCTGAATAATAAGGGCAAAAGTGCTTTCACAGTGAAAGACACCATAGCCCAAACATGAGTGAATTGGAATGGGGAGGAGGTTTTGGATATCGTTGACATATGTAGAAGAGACAGTAATGGAATACTAAAAAGACATGACTCACATAAAGCTCATAGTCTTGATGAAATATTATCATATGTGCTAAAGATTGTGTGCAGATATGCTTGATAAACCACTTTAATTACTATTTAAGATGTTATTAGAGAGAGGCAAAGTGCCAAGGGAATGGAAAATGACGTATGCCATACCTATATTTTAGAAATGAGACGAGGTGTTGAACTGCCTACCAGTCTCACTAACGAGTGTGCTATGTAAGATTCTGCAGAAGGTTAATAAAAAGCAAGCAGATGACTTTCTATCTATCTGTCTATCTTTTTTTTTTTTTTTTTTTTTTTTTTTTTTTATACTTTGTCGCTGTCTCCCGCGTTTGCGAGGTAGCGCAAGGAAACAGACGAAAGAAATGGCCCAACCCTCCCCATACACATGTACATACACACGTCCACACACGCAAATATACATACACAGCTTTCCATGGTTTACCCCGGACGCTTCACATGCCTTGATTCAATCCACTGACAGCACGTCAACCCCTGTATACCACATCGCTCCAATTCACTCTATTCCTTGCCCTCCTTTCACCCTCCTGCATGTTCAGGCCCCGATCACACAAAATCCTTTTCACTCCATCTTTCCACCTCCAATTTGGTCTCCCTCTTCTCCTCGTTCCCTCCACCTCCGACACATATATCCTCTTGGTCAATCTTTCCTCACTCATTCTCTCCATGTGCCCAAACCATTTCAAAACACCCTCTTCTGCTCTCTCAACCACGCTCTTTTTATTTCCACACATCTCTCTTACCCTTACGTTACTTACTCGATCAAACCACCTCACACCACACATTGTCCTCAAACATCTCATTTCCAGCACATCCATCCTCCTGCGCACAACTCTATCCATAGCCCACGCCTCGCAACCATACAACATTGTTGGAACTACTATTCCTTCAAACATACCCATTTTTGCTTTCCGGGATAATGTTCTCGACTTCCACACATTTTTCAAGGCTCCCAAAATTTTCGCCCCCTCCCCCACCCTATGATCCACTTCCGCTTCCATGGTTCCATCCGCTGACAGATCCACTCCCAGATATCTAAAACACTTCACTTCCTCCAGTTTTTCTCCATTCAAACTCACCTCCCAATTGACTTGACCCTCAACCCTACTGTACCTAATAACCTTGCTCTTATTCACATTTACTCTTAACTTTCTTCTTCCACACACTTTACCAAACTCCGTCACCAGCTTCTGCAGTTTCTATATCACTGATATAGTGGCCATGGCAGAAGAGTCTCCTTAACTTTTGAACTCATGTGCCATTCTGCCTTTAGTGCCTCACCCTCATCAAGCCACTGGCAGAGGGCAACTTGAGCAAAGTGTTTTCAGAGGCCCCTGCCTAATGTTCCTACCAACTACTTCTTCCTAATATTTCTATGTAGTTTACCAGACTAGTATTCCAAATTACTGCTTCTACCTAATACTCCCAGCTAATGCTGCTTCCTTCTACTTCTATCCAATGTTCCTACCTACTACTTCTATCTATTGCTCCTGCCATTTTGCCAAAAGATAGTGCTAGCACAAAGCACTCTGGAGGAAAATCTAGAGTTGTGAAGAATGAGTTGTTTGAGTTAGGTGTTTTCAAAGTGTTATTTGTGCCAAGGAGAGATTGTATGTTCGTGGACAGAATGCTAGCAGTCTACTTGTAGGTGAGGCAGAAAGAAAAGGCACCTTCATGGGTTAAAGGAGTGCAACCTGACAACCTCTGAAGTGCAGGCTCATCACGCAGTTGTCACTAACCCTCCCAATACCCTGGCGGGAAGCACCATTATTATACCTCACTGATTGGTAGCTTCCTACACAGATGACTTTCTGTAGTGGAGAAATTTCCTAATTGAGAGACATCATGGTTTTAGGGAAAAGTGGTAATGTGGAAGTAACTTCTTAAAGTTTTATGAGAGAGTGAGCTGTGCTGGACAGAAGTGAAGGATGTGTGGGATGTCTGTATCTGGATTGTCAGAAAGCATTTGACACCAGGTTACATGGAAGGTTTCATGTGCTGTATGTTTGATACTCTTCCAGCTAGTTATATGCTGTACATGGTTAGGACTGAAGAGGTTGTTTCACTCCCTGCCCACTATGAGGACCTCTGACATGAAAAACAAAAGATTAACATTTTAGCATGACTTTCTTTACTTTCTTTACTCTGACTCCTACAAAAGAGTGTTGCATCTCTTGTTTTTCTGGCCCTCTACGATATGATTTCCCCTCATGTCCAAGCCTTGATGGAGGCACCTTTACCTGTGATCATTTGTGTTACGATAAAAAAGTATGGTTAAAAGCCTTTAGCTTTCTTAATTTCATGCTGTGTGTGGATGATTTAGGAAAATTGTAATAACTATATCATCTGTTACATGTAGAAAGCTCATAAATCTATATTATTTTTCATGAAAATGTTATTTATGATTGCAAGAAATTAATTTTCTGAAACTGATTAACTTTTAGGGGACACACAAGCTGGAGAGCTAGGGTTTGCAGCTATTCCAGGGAAGGAGGTGCGTTTCCGAGAAAGTCTTGAACGATCAATATCATATGCAAAGACCCTCGGCTGTCACAAGTGAGTCCTTCTTTTCTTCACCCTTAGACTTTCTTTTGTTTTTATAAAAACTAGGAAGATGAACATGCAAAATTCCTATGTTCAGTTTTGCAGTATCATCTTTCCTTCACTGTTTTGGATACAATTGGGACACTTTGTATCTTCTTATAAAGTTCTGACAAACTTGAATGTAAAGGTAAATTTGAAATATATTCATCTCTGTGAAAAACCATTACATATCTTTTTTGCAGGTTGCACATAATGTCTGGACGTCGGAGTGCAGAACATGATGAGAGTGCACATGTTACGACACTGGAAGCCAACCTACGGCATGCTGTCAGCCGTCTTGTTGAGGAAAACATCACTGGCCTCATTGAGCCTATCAATCCAGTGTCGATCCCTGGCTACTTCCTCAATAACTATGACACTGGTAACATGTCAGCCTTAGTAAGGATACTGATTTCAGGATTGTATTGTTACTATTCAGTATAAAACTGTGATGTCCTTGTAATATACAGCTGAATCATGGTTTAACAGATTGGAAGCAGCCACATCTTTTGTTTGTAAATGATGCTTTTCGGTTGCTAAACCAGAAAAGAACTTTTGGAGAATGGTATGTTATTGTGATTATTTGTGCAGGAGATTTATTACAAAGCAAATGCATTGAGGACAAATTTTTGTTTTTGAAATATATGGGCAGTCACTGAGTAGTATCAATTTTAAAGAAGAATTACAGTTTGTCAGCTAGTTTTGTTGTACAGTACAGAGTCACACTGCATATTTTGGTGAATGGAAGAGTTTTAGTGTAGTGTATTTGAGAAGCTTACATTATGAAGTGTTTATTCCAACTCCTATGTATGAAAGTGAAATTTTTCAGCGATGAATATGCATTAAACTGTGTGTATGTAGGCATTATTAGGTTGTGCTTTAATTGCGAAAGAGAAACTTTTGGATATGAATGTGCTGAGAGAGGCAACTTGTGGGATATCTGATCATTATTTGTTGGAGGTGAGGGTAAAGTTTTGTAAAGAGGTAATGACATGGGTAGGAGGAGAATGACAAAAGTGAGAGAGCTAGAAAAAGATGCTTGTATGAAGAGGCACCAGGAGAGATTGAGTGTAGATTGGTAAAAGGTGAGAATGAATATAGTGGTTTCCCACATGTTACCAGATGCTACAGCCCAGACTTTTTTCCCCACACTGGTCAGTCATTGTAGGGATGCCAAGTAAACCTGTTCAAAAAGTTTGACACTTTAGAAAGATTAAGAAAATCCTTAGTATTTATATTTGCTTGTAACGAAAACACTTTAAGAAATACCTTACATCACATTTTGTATGCCTAACAGTACTCTTAGTGTACCTAATACTGTTTGCATAGAAGTGGAGTAGCACAAGTTAAGGACTCATGACACATATAAAAAGTGCTTCACCTGGTTTAGTTGTATATCATTTTATGTAAAAATCATGTTCTAGTTAACTGTGATAACAAACTTTAATTTGTTTATGGATGGGATGGACAGGGAGGTAAATGCAAGAGTTTTGGAGAGAGGGGCAAGTATGCAGACTGTTAGGGATGAGAGGGCCTGGAAAGTGAGTCAGTTGTTGTTTGCTGATGATACAGCTCTGGTGGCTGATTCGAGTGAGAAACTGCAGAAGTTGGTGACTGAGTTTGGAAAAGTGTGTGAAAGAAGAAAGTTGAGAGTAAATGTGAATAAGAGCAAGGTTATTAGGTTCGTTAGGGTGGAGGTACAAGTTAATTGGAATGTAAGTTTGAATGGAGGAAAATTGGAGGAAGTTAAGTGTCTTAGATATCTAGAGTGGACGTAGCAGCGAATGGAACGATGGAAACAGAAGTGAGTTGCAGGGTGGGGGAGGGGATGAAGGCATTGGGAGAATTGAAGAATGTGTGGAAAGAGAGAACATAATCTCAGAGAGCAAAAATGAGTATGTTTGAAAGAATTGTTGTTTGAAGAATATTATACAGTTGCATTGCATGGCATGGGCTACAGATAAGGTTGTACAGAGGAGGGTGGATACGTTGGAAATGAAATGTTTGAGGACAGTATGTGGTGTGAGGTGGTTTGATCAAGTAAGTAATTAAAGGGTAAGAGAGATATGTGGAAATAAAAAGAGTGTGGTTAAGAGAGCAGAGGAGGTTGTTTTGAAAAGGTTTGGACATATGGAGAGAATGAGTGAGGAAAGATTGACAAAGAGGATATATGTGTCAGTGGTGGAGCAAATAAGGAAAAGTGGAAGACCAAATTGGAGGTGGAAGGACTGAGTGAAAGAGATTTTGAGTGTTCGAGGCTTGAACATACAGGAGGGGAAGAGGTGTGCAAGGAATAGAGTGAATTGGAATAATGTGTTACCGGGGTCAACCTGCTGTCAGTGGATTGAATCAGAGCATGTCAAACATCTGGGGTAAACCATGGAAAGATCTGTGTGGCTTTGATGTAGATAGGGAGCTGTGGTTTTGGTGCATTACATATAACAGGTAGAAACTGAGTGTGAACAAATGTGGCCTTTTTTGTCTGTTTTCCTGGCACTACCTTGCTGAAGTAGAGGGTAGCGATTCTGTTTCCTGTGGGGCGGGGTAGCACCTGGAATAGAAGAAGGCAAGCAATTATGAATATGTACATGTGTATATATGTATATGTCTGTGTATGTGTATATATATGTATGTATATGTGTGTATGTTGATATGTATATGTATGTATATGTGCATTTATGTACATATATGTGTATATGAGTGGATGGGCCTTTCTTCCTCTGTTTCCTGGCGCTACTATTTCATGTGTGGTGGGGTGGCGATGGGAATGGATGAAGGCAGCAAGTATGAATATGTACTTGTGTATATATGTATATGTCTGTGTATATATATGTATGTGTATGTTGAAATGTATATATGTGTGTGTGGACGTTTATGTATATACATGTATTTGTGGGTGGGTTAGGCCATTCCTCGTCTGTTTCCTTGTGCTACTTCGCTAATGTGGGAGATGGCGATTAAGTATAATGAATATAAAATGATAAATGATTTATTTCTCTGAAGTGCTTTTTAGTGTGGTAGTTTTATCAGGACTGATATCAATTAAACTTTATAGCTGTGTCTGTGATAGAGAAGATCAATTCTCCAAATCTGCGACTTCAGCTTGACATCTTCCACCTTCAGATGATATGTGGAAATGTGTCCAACAATATTAAGAAGCTTATGCCTATAACTGGTTAGTTCTTAGTGTCTTGAATGAATGATCAGAGTAATATATGAATTTAGATGTTAAAAATGGCTTAAGATATCTTTGCTGAGTGAATTTTAGGTCTTTTGGCAAAGAACTACATTTTCCCCTTACACCAGGAGGAAAAATACAGTACAGAGGCTTCCCAACTTTGTAAGGGTAACTTTCCTGATAATGGTGTGTTAGTCAAAATTTCCGCAAGTCGAAAAACCATATAATTTAACCCCAAAACCCCATCATGTGGAATAGTTGAGCCTCCCTTCCCTGTTTACTTGTTTGTTTTCTCTAGTACAGCATTGTGTGGGTACCTGTTTTCTATTCCCTTGTACGCTGCACACTGTACTTTACTTGCCCACCACAGTTTTTTTTTTATGTTAAAGGCTCCAGTCTTAGACAAAATTCCACAGTAAGACTGGGCCTTAATTGAAAGAAAGTGAGAATTATGAAGTGGAAATTAAAAAGACAAGGGGAAAGTGTTTATGAATTTTTGAGATGTGAAAGACCTGTCTTTTGAAATGTGCCAGATCATAGGAATTGGGAAAGACATGAGAAGGTAGAGAATTCCAGAGCTTTGATGTGTAGGGAAAGAAGTAGGTATCAAAACGGCCCACCCTTGAGTTGCTGATGGCTACACAATAATCATGTGATGTAGCAGCTTGCTGAGTATTGCGCGGTCTAGTTAGTGGTGGGGGGACACAAGCACCCAGCCCTCGTGAACAAAAACCAAAGTAATACCTTTAGAAGAGGGAAAGTGAACCAACTTTGTCGCATAGGGCAAGGTGGTCAAGTTTGGAAGTTAACCTGGGACAGCTTATAAGTTGGACTGCTTTCGACTTGACTCTGTCAAGTAAGGATACAGAGCTAGAGCCACCCCAAACTCCAGACTGCAACACTAGAAGACTTGAAACACCACTCTTAGCAGGAGATAAATGGGAAAGAAATTACTAACTGACAAAAAGAAATTCAATGAAAGCTTTGATTCAACGTGATGGAGATGCACACGGAATCACTGCAACTGTGTCCCTATTTATTTCAGACATGTGCCTTAGAGAAGAGGCTGCCCACCTAATGCATTCCTCCACCATATTCTTTCAATGTGCACTACTTGGTGTTTCCATTACTAATGCTAATTTTTCTGTCTCAATAAAATCTGCATTTGAGTTATGGAAGAATTTGCTTGAAGTCAGATTTCCATATGTTGTGTCTTACAAATTGGGTAGCCTCTGTACTCAATAACATTTTGATAAGATTTGGGGCCACCCTCCTGGTCTTTACTTTTATCAAATTTAAGAGAAATAATGTACCAGATAATTTGCTAATGTTTGAGGGCTACTTTTTTAGTAGTGGATAGGGGACAGTGGTTTCAATGTATTTCTCATAACAGGTAGAGAATGGATGTGAACAAATGTTGCCTTTCTTCATCTGTTCTTGGCTTTACTTGCTAACATAGGAAATGGTGAACAAGTATGAAAAAATATGTATATATTCATACTTGATTTTGATTGTAGTTTACTGCATTAGTGAGGTATTCCGTGGAATAGATAAAGGAAAGCTGCATTCACTTATTTCCAATCTCTAGCTGTCATATGTATTGCACTGAAACCACAGTCCCCTATCCACAACAAGGCCCCTGAGTTTGGAAAGAAGTCAAAGAGTATTTTGTAATTTCCACAGGACACGTGCAAATAGCACAGGCTCCTCACCGACATGAGCCTTCATGCAGTGGCGAGCTTGACTATGTTTTCATTTTCAGCAAGTTGCAGGAGGCAGGTGAGTGGAACACAAAGTAGAGCATTCTTTGTGAATAGTTTTAATATTAAGAAACCAACCATGTCATCAGACAGCTTATTCATCATTGATAAATTACATTAGAGGTATAGGTAACTTTCACTTGGCTGTTTTACTGTAGTCATCTGATGGAGATGGAAGTATTTGTTCCTTCAAAACTGAATTTCCAAATATAGGCTTTGCAGTACCAAAGCCCTCATTATCCTTTGAGTGATAATATGACTTGAAATTAGTTTGTGCTGAGATGGATGATATGAAAGCATTGATTTATGAGAAATGTGAATTTGAGTAATGCCCTCACATGAACTTTACTTTCCTTGCCTTTTTTGTACTAAAGACTTTGATTATTACTTATCATCATTTTGAAAAATACATAGTAGAGGTATTGTATTCAGATTAAGATATGTTAGAGCTTTGATAAAGATTCTCTATGGTTTTTTTAGATACAAGAAATGATGATGAATTGTGAATGGTCAATAAAAGAATCTTGTTGCAATTTTTTAGGCACATGGTGGTTGAGTGAATTGAGCAGTTAGTTCATAAGTTTGGGGTTTGGGTCTTGCTTGTGCTTAATTTGTAAAGTACCTACAAAATTCACTCAGCAGTGAATGGGGAATGAAAGTTACTGTAATGTTCAGCCAGCCTCATAACATCACTTTGTACCGGATGCTTGAAACTGGACTCTGTTAGATGAAATATAAATGACAGTTGTAATAGGAACATACTGTAAGTATTTCCTCCTGTCTAGAGGAGTCTTGAATATTTTAACTAAGGTACAATTTTTTTTTGTTCATGTATTCAAGTACATGTGTAATTTTCTAATCTACAGTTATTAAGATTATCTAAAAGTTTTTTTTTTTTTTTTTTTTTTTTTTTTTTTTTTTTTTTTTTTTTTTTATACTTTGTCGCTGTCTCCCGCGTTTGCGAGGTAGCGCAAGGAAACAGACGAAAGAAATGGCCCAGCCCCCCCCCCCCCATACACATGTACATACACACGTCCACACACGCAAATATACATACCTACACAGCTTTCCATGGTTTACCCCAGACGCTTCACATGCCTTGCTTCAATCCACTGACAGCACGTCAACCCCTGTATACCACATGACTCCAATTCACTCTATTTCTTGCCCTCCTTTCACCCTCCTGCATGTTCAGGCCCCGATCACACAAAATCTTTTTCACTCCATCTTTCCACCTCCAATTTGGTCTCCCTCTTCTCCTCGTTCCCTCCACCTCCGACACATATATCCTCTTGGTCAATCTCTCCTCACTCATTCTCTCCATGTGCCCAAACCATTTCAAAACACCCTCTTCTGCTCTCTCAACCACGCTCTTTTTATTTCCACACATCTCTCTTACCCTTACGTTACTTACTCGATCAAACCACCTCACACCACACATTGTCCTCAAACATCTCATTTCCAGCACATCCATCCTCCTGCGCACATCTCTATCCATAGCCCACGCCTCGCAACCATACAACATTGTTGGAACCACTATTCCCTCAAACATACCCATTTTTGCTTTCCGAGATAGTGTTCTCGACTTCCACACATTTTTCAAGGCTCCCAAAATTTTCGCCCCCTCCCCCACCCTATGATCCACTTCCGCTTCCATGGTTCCATCCGCTGACAGATCCACTCCCAGATATCTAAAACACTTCACTTCCTCCAGTTTTTCTCCATTCAAACTCACCTCCCAATTGACTTGACCCTCACCCCTACTGTACCTAATAACCTTGCTCTTATTCACATTTACTCTCAACTTTCTTCTTCCACACACTTTACCAAACTCAGTCACCAGCTTCTGCAGTTTCTCACATGAATCAGCCACCAGCGCTGTATCATCAGCGAACAACAACTGACTCACTTCCCAAGCTCTCTCATCCCCAACAGACTTCATACTTGCCCCTCTTTCCAGGACTCTTGCATTTACCTCCCTTACAACCCCATCCATAAACAAATTAAACAACCATGGAGACATCACACACCCCTGCCGCAAACCTACATTCACTGAGAACCAATCACTTTCCTCTCTTCCTACACGTACACATGCCTTACATCCTCGATAAAAACTTTTCACTGCTTCTAACAACTTGCCTCCCACACCATATATTCTTAATACCTTCCACAGAGCATCTCTATCAACTCTATCATATGCCTTCTCCAGATCCATAAATGCTACATACAAATCCATTTGCTTTTCTAAGTATTTCTCACATACATTCTTCAAAGCAAACACCTGATCCACACATCCTCTACCACTTCTGAAACCGCACTGCTCTTCCCCAATCTGATGCTCTGTACATGCCTTCACCCTCTCAATCAATACCCTCCCATATAATTTACCAGGAATACTCAACAAACTTATACCTCTGTAATTTGAGCACTCACTCTTATCCCCTTTGCCTTTGTACAATGGCACTATTTTACTAAATTTCTGATAAATTTTATAAAAAGATCAGAAGCTATCCAAGAAAGAAAATGGTTAGCTTAGAGTCCATGAATCAGAAGTAAGGTGATAGTAAGTGCTTATGAATATACTGAATATAGTAGAGAGGTCTCCATTACAAGATTGATTTTCTTGTAAAGTAGGTATAGGCAAGGAATCATGGGCTCAACTCCTATCAACACTTCTGACATCTAACCCTAACCACTTAACCCACTTCCAGTCACCAGCTAATCTATCCTTTCCATGTTGATAGGTGCCATTCCATTGTTCATGAGCTAGGTTCCAAACTACATTTACATAGAATTATTTGCCTCTTCACTTGACACCTCAGTTATTACACAAAAAATCTGTGAAATTATGAAGAATTTTATGAGACAAAAAATGAAGAGAAGTGGAAACATAAGATCATTTAAAAAAATGACAAGATTTAACATTTTGATACATCAAGGCACATGTGTTGGATCACGTATCTCTTAGCATCTTGAGGTAGTTTGCTTTTGGATTGCTATGATTCTTACTCGTTTCCATCTATTTATATCATTGATGCCCCTTCCCTCCAGGAACCTCCTCAAGGGGATGGTCACAACAAAATAGTCTCCATAACTGGAGGACACCAGTACTGCTCTTTAGCCTTTATTGCCTCACCCTTAACAGGTCACTGGCAGAAGGCAACTCTAGCACATTGTTTTACACATCTAAAAACCAAATGTTCTCTTCTTCTTGGAAGTATGTCTTGGCATAACCCAATTAAAAAAATGGAGACTCATCTAACCATTGCCCTGTCACTCTCATGAGTAGTCTCTGAAGTCTTCAAACTCTTCACAACTTTCTTCTTAAACACTTAAGAACCTATTCCCTTCCTACGTACTGGTAGGGATTTTGGTGAATTTGTCATGGTCCTAAACTCCTCTAAAGCATGTGGTCAGGAGTGGCACAAGCCTTTTCAAGCTATTCTTTCTTTTTTTGAATAATTACGAATAAAACTGGAAAATTATGGATTATTGCATATTATATTTGGAAGTAAGTTGGTAAGTTGTTAGAAGCAGTGAAAAGGTTTTATCGAGGATGTAAGGCATGTGTACGTGTAGGAAGAGAGGAAAGTGATTGGTTCTCAGTGAATGTTGGTTTGCGGCAGGGGTGTGTGATGTCTCCATGGTTGTTTAATTTATGTATGGATGGGGTTGTTAGGGAGGTAAATGCAAGAGTTTTGGAAAGAGGGGCAAGTATGCAGTCTGTTGTGGATGAGAGAGCTTGGGAAGTGAGTCAGTTGTTGTTCGCTGATGATACAGCGCTGGTGGCTGATTCATGTGAGAAACTGCAGAAGCTGGTGACTGAGTTTGGTAAAGTGTGTGAAAGAAGAAAGCTGAGAGTAAATGTGAATAAGAGCAGGGTTTTTAGGTACAGTAGGGTTGAGGGACAATTCATTTGGGAGGTAAGTTTGAATGGAGAAAAACTGGAGGAAGTGAAGCGTTTTAGATATCTGGGAGTGGATTTGGCAGGAGATGGAACCATGGAAGTGGAAGTGAATCGTAGGGTGGGGGAGGGGGCGAAAGTTCTGGTAGCGTTGAAAAACACGTGGAAGTCAGAGAACGTTATCTTGAAAAGCAAAAATAGATATGTTTGAAGGAATAGTGGTTCCAACAATGTTATATGGTTGCGAGGTGTGGGCTATAGATAGAGTTGTGTGGAGGAGGGTGGATGTGCTGGAAATGAGATGTTTGAGGACAATATGTGGTGTGAGTTGGCTTGATCGAGTAAGTAATGTAAGGGTAAGAGAGATGCGTGGTAATAAAAAGAATGTGGTTGAGAGAGCAGAAGAGGGTGATTTGAAATGGTTTGGTCACATGGAGAGAATGTGTGAGGAAAGATTGACCAAGAGGATATATTTGTCAGAGGTGGAGGGAATGAGAAGAAGTGGGAGACCAAATTGGAGGTGGAAAGATGGAGTGAAAAATATTTTGAGTGATCGGGGCCTGAACCTGCAGGAGGGTGAAAGGCTTGCAAGGAATAGAGTGAATTGGAACGATGTGGTACACCGGGGTCGATGTGCTGTCAGTGGATTGAACCAGGGCATGTAAAGTGTCTGGGGTAAACCATGGAAAGTTTTGTGGGGCCTGGATATGGAAAGGGAGCTGTGGTTTTGGTGCATTATACATGACAGCTGGAGACTGAGTGTGAATGAATGTGGCCTTTATTGTCTTTTCCTAGCGCTACCTTGTGCACATGCGAGGGGAGGGGGTTTTCATTTCATGTGCGGCGGGGTGGCGACGGGAATGAATAAGGGCAGACAGTATGAATTATGTACATGTGTATATATGTATATGTCTGTGTGTGTATATATATGTATACGATGAGATGTATAGATATGTATATGTGCTGTGTGTGGACATGTATGTATATACATGTGTATGTGGGTGGGTTGGGCCATTCTTTCATCTGTTTCCTTGCGCTGCCTCGCTAATGTGGGAGACAGCGGCAAAGTATAATGAATATGAATATATATTTGGAATATATGGTGTGGGAGGCAAGTTGTTAGAAGCAGTGAAAAGTTTTTATCGAGGATGTAAGGCATGTGCACGTGTAGGAAGAGAGGAAAGTGATTGGTTCTCAGTGAATGTAGGTTTGCGGCAGGGGTGTGTGATGTCTCCATGGTTGTTTAATTTGTTTATGGATGGGGTTGTTAGGGAGGTGAATGCAAGAGTTTTGGAAAGAGGGGCAAGTATGAAGTCTGTTGTGGATGAGAGCTTGGGAAGTGAGTCAGTTGTTGTTCGCTGATGATACAGCGCTGGTGGCTGATTCATGTGAGAAACTGCAGAAGCTGGTGACTGAGTTTGATAAAGTGTGAAAGAAGAAAGTTAAGAGTAAATGTGAATAAGAGCAAGGTTATTAGGTACAGTAGGGTTGAGGATCAAGTCAATTGGGAGGTAAGTTTGAATGGAGAAAAACTGGAGAAAGTAAAGTGTTTTAGATATCTGGGAGTGGATCTGGCAGTGGATGGAACCATGGAAGCGGAAGTGGATCATAGGGTGGGGGAGGGGGCGAAAATCCTGGGAGCCTTGAAGAATGTGTGGAAGTCGAGAACATTATCTCGAAAAGCAAAAATGGGTATGTTTGAAGGAATAGTGGTTCCAACAGTGTTGTATGGTTGCGAGGCGTGGGCTATGGATAGAGTTGTGCGCAGGAGGATGGATGTGCTGGAAATGAGATGTTTGAGGAGAATGTGTGGTGTGAGGTGGTTTGATCGAGTAAGTAACGTAAGGGTAAGAGAGATGTGTGGAAATAAAAGAGCGTGGTTGAGAGAGCAGAAGAGGGTGTTTTGAAATGGTTTGGGCACATGGAGAGAATGAGTGAGGAAAGATTGACCAAGAGGATATATGTGTCGGAGGTGGAGGGAACGAGGAGAAGTGGGAGACCAAATTGGAGGTGGAAAGATGGAGTGAAAAAGATTTTGTGTGATCGGGGCCTGAACATGCAGGAGGGTGAAAGGAGGGCAAGGAATAGAGTGAATTGGATCGATGTGGTATACCGGGGTTGACGTGCTGTCAGTGTATTGAATCAGGGCATGTGAAGCGTCTGCGTAAACCATGGAAAGCTGTGTAGGTATGTGTATTTGCGTGTGTGGACATATGTATATACATGTGTATGGGGGTGGGTTGGGCCATTTCTTTTGTCTGTTTCCTTGCGCTACCTCGCAAACGCGGGAGACAGCGACAAAGCAAAAAAAAAAAAAAAAAAATATTTGGAAGTGGAATGGAAAGTTGTGAACTTATGCAAGTCTTGTTGGTGTAATGACCTTTAAGAAAGTATGATCACTGGCAGAGACTCATTTACTAAGGAAAATTCATGGAATGATAGTAATGATGTTTGAAGGTAAAGGGCAGTCTGCATGCAGTGTGTAAAGGGTATCGGCTTTCTGAGTATGAGTTGTTCAGCAACTCAAAATATTAAAAACCACAAGGGTTCCAGAGAGGGGAAAACAAGGTGAATTTGGAGAAAAGAGTGATTTTGTAATTCATTTCCTTCACATGAAGATATTACTTGAGAATTTATTTGAATTGTGGATGTTTGTGGATGAAACCTTTCTTGATCTACAAAAGGCTGATGATAGAGATAATGAAGAGTATTCTGGAATATGTCAAATGTATGGCATGGTGGGAAACTAGCTGAAAACAGTTGAGTGCATTTGTCAACTATGGGTGACAAATGTATCAGTGAACTGACTGATTGGTTTTAGAATAAACTTGGAATATGAGTGCATAGAATTTTATTAAAATTCTTAATGCATAGAGTGATGGCATGTGAAAGAGTTGGCCTGTTCCCAATTGGAACTTCCTCAAGGGTTGGCCACAGCAATAGAGTGAATAACTAGTGATCTCCAGTGCTGCTTCTTAGCCTTTTGTGCTTCACCTTAACAGGCCACTGGTAGAGGGCAACTCTTGCGTTGTGTTTACAGAGCTGTTGAATAGAATTTTTTGGAAGAGGTTGGGAGATATGAATATTGCAACATATGGATGACAGTATTGAAATAAGTAGAATATACAAGCAGTAGAGAAGGACTTAGGGAATGTGTAGAAAAAAATGTGAATTGAAATAAAGTTAGTTATATATGGGAAAGTAGATGTTACATGAAGTTGCCAAGATAGCCGTATGGATTGTAAAAAGTGTAAGGATAAGTATGATGGGGAAAGTGAACAGTCAAATGTGGGTAGGTTTCATGAAAGTTTTGCCATCAGCTCAGTTATATTACTAATACTTGGGCTTCTTGACCCTAGATATATGGCAGGTACAGGGTCTCTTGACTGAAGAATGGGCAGGAGGATGTAAAACGCCTATGTAATTCTTTGAGAAGTGAGTGTATAGATGTGATGGTAGATACTGACAAAAGAATGACCCATGATGTAAAGAACATACATGATGATAAATTTTTTTAAGAGGTGAATGCAAAGATCATTGTAGATAGAGTATGAAGTTAGGAAATCAAGAAGGTTTTTATTTACAAAGTATTTGTAGATGGAGTACAAAAGTGATGTGGGTATAAGGAGGAAATGATTAGAACAGAATAAATGTAATATATGTAGAGTAAAACTGTATGAAAAGGTGAATGGCAGAAAGAGGGAGTATCTATGTATGGGGAACCATAAGAGAGTATTCTACTAAATGTATGGTGGCTGTGCTGTGTGGAAAAGGTTCTGCTTTTATATGAAGTCTTATCATGTTCATTTGTATGCAGGATACAGTGAGTATGTAGGCGCAGAATATACTCCTTCAACAAGCTCCAGCGACTCCTTACAGTGGATGGATCAGTGTGGTTTGACTTTCTAGAGGCAGAGAGAAGCTGCATTTACCTTTATCAGAACAATGCAGTAAAAATGGTGAAACACACATAGCTTTTAATTATCCTATGTTGTATTTTAGACTAGATTACTTGTCTGGCAAAAAAGAGTTAGGGTAAAGATATGTTTATACTAGACATGAAGCTGTTAAGTCTTTTCCTTTGTTTTTTATTTCTATTGCATTAATCATCTTTTTCATCAAAAGCTGTTATTCTTGCATGAACCTTTGAACAGTCATTAAAAAAATTATTTGCTATTCCAGTATTCTGAACCCATAATTATTTGCTGAAAAGAATTTTTTTATGGTCAAGCAACAAGTCATTGCTGTGCTGGAAAATCACATCAGTAGTGATCTGCTTCTGTAATTACAAAGACATTTTTTCAATCAACCCAGATTTCTTTACTATTATCTGTCATTAACATATTCTGAAAAGATTTATGCTGAATGATATCTTGACTTCCCTATCTGATGGTCCACTTCTGTAATTTGTGTATGTAAACTATAAGGCACATCCCTCTCTTAGGGGTCTTTATATCCTACTATAACTATGTTTCCTGTGTGTTACGGAAAACTGGTTATGGTGAATTATGTGAAAACTTCCTGAAGCTTGTAGAAATATAAAAGATAGGCATATTCATATGCAAAAAATTTACCAGTGCATCTCGTACTTTTTCTTTTAAAGAATCACACAATTTTTCTTCTTTTTAAAGATAAGGATTCTCCAAGCAACTAGCATCATCCAAGTACTTAAGTAAGAATAATGAAGAATGCACTGAGCATGAAAAAGGCACAGATAAACAAACATTCACAGAATTGCGGTGAGCATGGAAAACACAAATTGGAGCACACAATTTTTTTTCTATCATGTATCTTGCATTCACTACTTTGCTTGTTCCTTTCCCACACTACTACAGAAGTACTTCATCTTTATTTTTCTGATACCTTTTTGAGTTAACTTGCTTTTAGGTCCTGTCATTGATTAATTCAGTTCTCAAAGAACTGCTATGTTACTATTATCAAACCCATTAATGAACTGAAGAATATTGTAAATTTAGTTGTGTTGAAGTCCATTAACCATATATGTGACCAATCCTGGAGTCAGTGAAGCTCTTTTCTAGGTTCTACAGTAATGATTACTTCTTATTTCTCTTATCAAAATCATTCTTAGTTATGATTTAAGTCTTGGCAGTTCATTTGCAGTGATCAAAAGTGACCTAAACAATCCATAATGCTTGATTTCTTTCCTCTGAAGTCATGCTACTTCTAACTTTAGGTGATCTCTTGTGTGGCAGCACATCTGAGTATTACATCTGAAATGCTCAGGATCAAGAGGTCTTCAGAAAGTTGATGTATGTAATAATTGAAAACCATTTACTACACTAAAAAAAATTTCAAGTACCCTGCCTATTGTAGTATATAATTACATGAGGAAATGAACTTTTTAAATCATTCCTCTACACACGCAGGGTACTTTTGTTCTTAAATATATTTTATGCATTTTATCCCATGAACTCGTGTGCTGCAATCAACATAGTCCACTGAGTGGCTGATAGAATTAGATGTGAATGGAGTAAACCTGTAATAATCACTAGTGACCTAAAATCAAGTAAATAGCACATGAAAGCAGTAAAAAGAGCGAATAAGCTTCTTGGATTCATAAATAGAGCTTCCAGATTTAAGGAAATTATTCTTACTCTTTACAGTTCACTGGTGCTTCTCCATCTTGAACATTGTGTTCAGTTTTGGTTACCCTTCTAGAAAAAAAAAGACAAACTGGAAGGGAAGAGTACAGCATCAAGCACCAAAATAATTCTTAGACTGCGAAACAAATTATATGAAAGCTGACTAAATGACCTTAATCTACTTGAGGAAAAATGTTCAGAGATGATCTCACAAAGGTGTTCAAAATCATCAAAGGCTTCGAAAATCTAGATACAACAAGCAACTTTATACATACTTGATTCATCTGATGTCAAGTTTAGTAATGGATATAAATTGTGGACAAATGTTTTACCTTAAATAAGATGAAGTACTTTTCCTTCGTTAGGATCGTCAATATATGGAATGATATACCAATTATGAAATAGTTTTTCTTTAACAGGATTTGTTATAAATGGAATGATTTACCAATTAGTGGTAAAAAAAAAAATATATGGACATGTTGAAGAACAAATTAATATTTTGCCTCAAGTTCATCAGTCATTATTTATGCCTTCATAGTTTCATTAATAGTCTGCAGGTTTTACTCCTTGAATGATCTGTATACCATTCTACTTTTATTACACCTGTGTATAGGGCAGTTGATTTAATGTTTGGTGTCAGATTCAAGTTAGAAACTACAGAAGTTGGTGACTAAGTTTGAAAGTGTATGTGAAAGGAGAAAGATGAAAGTCTGTGAACAAAAGCAAGGTTATTAGGTTTAAACCAATTAATTAGGTTGTGAGTTGGAATGGAGAAAAATTGGAGGGAGTGAAGTGTTTTAGATACTTAGGAGTGGGCATGGCAGAGAATGGAACCATGGAAGAAGAAGCAAGTCATAGGGTAGGGGGGAAGGCAAACATTCTAGGTGCATTGACAAGCATGTGGAAAGATAGAGCATTATCTCCGAGGGCAAAAATGGATATTTTCAAGAAATACTAGTCGCAACAATATTATATGGGTGGGAGGCATGGGCTGTAGATAAGGCTGTGTATAGTAGGGTGGATGTGTTGAAAATGAAATGTTTGAGGACAATATGTGGTGTGAAGTGGTTTACCTGAAAAAGAGCATGATTGAAAGAGCAGAAGAGGGTGTGCTGAAATGGTTTGGACATATGGAGAGAATGAGTGAGGAGAGGTTGACAAGAGGATTTGTGTCAGAAGTTGAGGGAACAAGGATAACCGGAAAACCAAACTGTAAATGGAAGGTTGAAGTGAGAAAGATTTTGAGCGATTGAGGCCTGAACGTGCAGGAGGGTGAAAGGTGAGCATGAAATAGAGTGAATTGGAAAGATCTGGTATACTGGGGTCAATGTGCTGTCAGTGGAGTGAACCAGGGCATGTGAAGCATCTGGAGTAAACCATGGAAAGGTCTGCTGGGCCTGGTTGTGGATAGGGAGCTGTGGCTGTGGTGCATTACACATAGCAGCTACCTCGCTGATGAGGGGTACAGTGATCAAGTATAATAAAGGAATGATATGCATATTATTATCATTATTATTATTTTTTTTCTTTTTTTTTTTTTTTGCCGCTGTCTCCCACGTTTGCGAGGTAGCGCAAGGAAACAGACGAAAGAAATGGCCCAACCCACCCCCATACACATGTATATACATACATCCACACACGCAAATATACATACCTACACAGCTTTCCATGGTTTACCCCAGACGCTTCACATGCCCTGTTTTAATCCACTGACAGCACGTCAACCCCGGTATACCACATCGATCCAATTCACTCTATTCCTTGCCCTCCTTTCACCCTCCTCCATGTTCAGGCCCCGATCACACAAAATCTTTTCCACTCCATCTTTCCACCTCCAATTTGGTCTCCCACTTCTCCTCGTTCCCTCCACCTCCGACACATATATCCTCTTGGTCAATCTTTCCTCACTCATTCTCTCCATGTGCCCAAACCATTTCAAAACACCCTCTTCTGCTCTCTCAACCACGCTCTTTTTATTTCCACACATCTCTCTTACCCTTACGTTACTTACTCGATCAAACCACCTCACACCACACATTGTCCTCAAACATCTCATTTCCAGCACATCCATCCTCCTGTGCACAACTCTATCCATAGCCCACGCCTCGCAACCATACAACATTGTTGGAACCACTATTCCTTCAAACATACCCATTTTTGCTTTCCGAGATAATGTTCTCGACTTCCACACATTCTTCAAGGCTCCCAGGATTTTCGCCCCCTCCCCCACCCTATGATTCACTTCTGCTTCCATGGTTCCATCCGCTGCCAGATCCACTCCCAGATATCTAAAACACTTTACTTCCTCCAGTTTTTCTCCATTCAAACTTACCTCCCAATTGACTTGATCCTCAACCCTACTGTACCTAATAACCTTGCTCTTATTCACATTTACTCTTAACTTTCTTCTTTCACACACTTTACCAAACTCAGTCACCAGCTTCTGCAGTTTCTCACATGAATCAGCCACCAGTGCTGTATCATCAGCGAACAACAACTGACTCACTTCCCAAGCTCTGTCATTCACAACAGACTTCATACTTGCCCCCCTTTCCAAAACTCTTGCATTCACCTCCCTAACAACCCCATCCATAAACAAATTAAACAACCATGGAGACATCACACACCCCTGCCGCAAACCTACATTCACTGAGAACCAATCACTTTCCTCTCTTCCTACATGTACACATGCCTTACATCCTCGATAAAAACTTTTCACTGCTTCTAACAACTTGCCTCCCACACCATATATTCTTAATACCTTCCACAGAGCATCTCTATCCACTCTATCATATGCCTTCTCCAGATCCATAAATGCTACATACAAATCCATTTGCTTTTCTAAGTATTTCTCGCATACATTCTTCAATTGGGAGGTGAGTTTGAATGGAGAAAAACTGGAGGAAGTGAAGTGTTTTAGATATCTGGCAGCGGATGGAACCATGGAAGCGGAAGTGGATCATAGGGTGGGGGAGGGGGCGAAAATTTTGGGAGCCTTGAAAAATGTGTGGAAGTCGAGAACATTATCTCGGAAAGCAAAAATGGGTATGTTTGAAGGAATAGTGGTTCCAACAATGCTGTATGGTTGCGAGGCGTGGGCTATGGATAGAGTTGTGCGCAGGAGGATGGATGTGCTGGAAATGAGGTGTTTGAGGACAATGTGTGGTGTGAGGTGGTTTGATTGAGTAAGTAACGTAAGGGTAAGAGAGATGTGTGGAAATAAAAAGAGCGTGGTTGAGAGAGCAGAAGAGGGTGTTTTGAAATGGTTTGGGCACATGGAGAGAATGAGTGAGGAAAGATTGACCAAGAGGATATATGTGTCGGAGGTGGAGGGAACGAGGAGAAGAGGGAGACCAAATTGGAGGTGGAAAGATGGAGTGAAAAAGATTTTGTGTGATCGGGGCCTGAACATGCAGGAGGGTGAAAGGAGGGCAAGGAATAGAGTGAATTGGAGCGATGTGGTATACAGGGGTTGACGTGCTGTCAGTGGAGTGAATCAAGGCATGTGAAGCGTCTGGGGTAAACCATGGAAAGCTGTGTAGGTATGTATATTTGCGTGTGTGGACGTGTGTATGTACATGTGTATGGGGGGGGGTTGGGCCATTTCTTTCGTCTGTTTCCTTGCGCTACCTCGCAAACGCGGGAGACAGCGACAAAGTAAAAAAAAAAAAAAAAAAAAAAAAAAAAAAAAAAAAAAAAACCATTCTTCAAAGCAAACACCTGATCCACACATCCTCTACCACTTTTGAAACCACACTGCTCCTCCCCAATCTGATGCTCTGTACATGCCTATTACTTATTTATTTATTTATTTATTTTTTTTTTTCGCTGTCTCCCGCGTTTGTGAGGTAGCGCAAGGAAACAGACGAAAGAAATGGCCCAACCCACCCCCATACACATGTATATACATACGTCCACACACGCAAATATACATACCTACACAGCTTTCCATGGTTTACCCCAGACGCTTCACATGCCCAGATTCAATCCACTGACAGCACGTCAACCCCGGTATACCACATCACTCCAATTCACTCTATTCCTTGCCCTCCTTTCACCCTCCTGCATGTTCAGGCCCCGATCACACAAAATCTTTTTCACTCCATCTTTCCACATCCAATTTGGTCTCCCTCTTCTCCTCGTTCCCTCCACCTCCGACACATATATCCTCTTGGTCAATCTTTCCTCACTCATTCTCTCCATGTGCCCAAACCATTTCAAAACACCCTCTTCTGCTCTCTCAACCACGCTCTTTTTATTTCCACACATCTCTCTTACCCTTACGTTACTTACTCGATCAAACCACCTCACACCACACATTGTCCTCAAACATCTCATTTCCAGCACATCCATCCTCCTGCGCACAACTCTATCCATAGCCCACGCCTCGCAACCATACAACATTGTTGGAACCACTATTCCTTCAAACATACCCATTTTTGCTTTCCGAGATACTGTTCTCGACTTCCACACATTCTTCAAGGCTCCCAGAATTTTCGCCCCCTCCCCCACCCTATGATCCACTTCCACTTCCATGGTTCCATCCGCTGCCAGATCCACTCCCAGATATCTAAAACACTTTACTTCCTCCAGTTTTTCTCCATTCAAACTCACCTCCCAATTGACTTGACCCTCAACCCTACTGTACCTAATAACCTTGCTCTTATTCACATTCACTCTTAACTTTCTTCTTTCACACACTTTACCAAACTCAGTCACCAGCTTCTGCAGTTTCTCACATGAATCAGCCACCAGCGCTGTATCATCAGCGAACAACAACTGACTTATTTATTTATTTATTTATTTATTTTGCTTTGTTGCTGTCTCCCACGTTAGCGAGGTAGCGCAAGGAAACAGATGAAAGAATGGCCCAACCCACCCACATACACATGTATATACATACATGTCCACACACGCAAATATTATTATTATTATACATAACCGCTGTCTCCCGTGTTAGTGAGGTAGCGCAAGGAAAAAGACAAAAGAATGGCCCAACCCACCCACATACACATGTTTATACATAAACGCCCACACACGCACATATACATACCTATACATTTCACTGTATACATACCTATACATATACAGACATATACACATGTACATATCCATACTTGCTACCTCCATCCATTCATCCATACACATACATACTATTATTATACTTGATCACTGCCTCCCACATTAGTGAGGTAGTGCCAGGAAACAGACGAAGAAAGACCCATCCACTCATATACACATTTATTTATTTATTTTGCTTTGTCGCTGTCTCCCACGTTAGCAAGGTAGTGCAAGGAAACAGACAAAAGAATGGCCCAACCTACCCACATACACATGTATGTACATACACATCCACACACGCAAATATACATACCTATACATCTCAACGTAAACATATATATATACACACAAAGACATAAACATATATACACATGTACATAATTCATAGTCTGCCTTTATTCATTCCCATCACCACCCCGCCACACATGAAATAACAACCCCCTTCCCCCTCACGTGCGCAAGGTAGCGCTAGGAAAAGACAACAAAGGCCACACTCGTCCACACTCAGTCTCTAGCTGTCATGTAATAATGCACCGAAACCACAGCTCCCTTTCCACATCCATGCCCCACTGAACTTTCCATGGTTTACCCCAGATGCTTCACATGCCCTGGTTCAATCCATTGACAGCACGTCGACCCCAGTATATCACATCGTTCCAATTCACTCTATTTCTTGCATGCCTTTCACCCTTCAGCATGTTCAGGCCCTGATCACTCAAAATCTTTTTCACTCCATCTTTCCACCTCCAATTTGGTCTCCCACTTCTCGTTCCCTCCACCTCTGACACATATATCCTCTTGGTCAATCTTTCCTCACTCATTCTCTCCATGTGACCAAACCATTTCAAAACAACCTCTTCTGCTCTCTCAACCAAACTCTTTTTATTACCACACATCTCTTTTACCCTTTCATTACTTACTCGATCAAACCACCTCACACCACATATTGTCCTCAAACATCTCATTTCCAGCACATCCACCCTCCTCTGCACAACTCTATCTATAGCTCATGCCTCGCAACCATATAACATTGTTGGAACCACTATTCCTTCAAACATACCCATTTTTGCTCTCCGAGATAATGTTCTCGCCTTCCACACATTCTTCAATTCTCCCAGAACTTTGCCCCCTCCCCCACCCTATGATTCACTTACGCTTCCCTGGTTCCATCCACTGCCAAATCCACTTCCAGATATCTAAAACACTTCTTTTCCTCCAGTTTTTCTCCATTCATACTTACCTCCCAATTGACTTGTCCCTCAACCCTACTCTACCTAATAACCTTGCTCTTATTCACATTTACTCTCAGCTTTCTTCTTTCACACACTTTACCAAACTCAGTCACCAGCTTCTGCAGCTTCTCACACAAATCAGCCACCAGCACTGTATCATCAGCGAACAACAACTGACTTCCCAAGCTCTCTCCTCTACAACAGACTGCATACTTGCCCCTCTTTCCAAAACTCTCGCATTCACCTCCCTAACAACCCCATCTATAAACAAATTAAACAACCATGGAGACATCACACACCCCATGCCACAAACCTAAATTCACTGAGAACCAATCACTTTCCTCTCTTCCTACACATACACATGCTTTACATCCTTGGTAAAAACTTTTCCCTGTTTCTAACAACTTCCCTCCCACACCATATATTCTTAATACCTTCCACAGAGCATCTCTATCAACTCGATCATATACTTTCTCCAGATCCATAAATGCTACATACAAATCCATTTGCTTTTCTAAGTATTTCTCACATACATTCTTCAAAGCAAACACCTGATCCACACATCCTCTACCACTTCTGAAACCACTCTGCTCTTCCCCAATCTGATGCTCTGTACATGCCTTCACCCTCTCAATCAATACCCTCCCATATAATTTACCAGCAATACTCAACAAACTTATATGTATAAGTACATATACATACATATATATATGCATATATACACATTGGAAAGGATCACAATTTTGCGCATGATCAAGATATTCCTATGAGTCCACGGGGAAAATGAAACACGAAAAGTTCCCAAGTGCACTTTCGTGTAATAATCACATCATCAGGGGAGACACAAGAGAGGAATATAACAGTCAGTTGATATACATCGAAGAGACGAAGCTAGGACGCCATTTGGTAAACATGTTTACCAAATGGCGTCTTAGCTTCGTCTCTTCGATGTATATCAACTGACTGTTATATTCCTCTCTTGTGTCTCCCCTGATGATGTGATTATTACACGAAAGTGCACTTGGGAACTTTTCGTGTTTCATTTTCCCTGTGGACTCATAGGAATATATGCACATGTACATATTCATACTTGCTTGCCTTCATCCATTCCCAGCACCACCATGCCTCATGCCCCACAGGAAATGGCATCACCAACCTGCCTCAGCGAGGTAGCCTCAGGAAACAGATGAAGAAAGGCCACATCCGCTCACTTTCATTCTCTAGCTGTCATGTGTAATGCACCCAAACCACATTATCTTGTGGAGGTGAGGGTTGAAGATTTGTATGGGTTTTCAAAAAAGAGGAAACAATGTCAGGAGAAGAGAGTGGTGAGAGTCAGCAAGCTTGGAAAGGAGACTTGTGTGAAGAAATACCAGCAGAGATTGATGTAGAAAGGCAAATGGTGAGAGTAAATGAAGTAAGGGGAGTAGATGAGGAATAGGAGGTATTAAGGGAAACAGTGATGGCATATGCAAGAGATGCATGTGGCATGTGAAAGGTGGGAGGGTAGTGAATGGTGGGATGAAGAAGTGAAGTTGCCCGTGAGAGAAAAGAGACGCATTTGGATGGTACGAATGGGGAAGGAATGCAAATGACTCGGAGGTGTATAGGAGAAAGAGGCAAATGAGAGCATGGGTGAGAGACTATCATTAAGGGAGAATAAAAAGATGTCTTAGGAGGTAAATAATGTGTGAAAAACAAGAGATCAGATGGGTACATCTATGAAGGGAGCAAAAGGGAAAGTGATAACAGGTAGTGAAGAAAAGGAGGAGATGGAGTGAATATTTTGAAGGACTGCTAGATGCATTTGATGACACAGTGGCCGATGTAGGGTGTTTTGGTCGGGTTGGCATGCAAAATGAGAGAGACATGGAATGAGGTTTGGTGAAGAGAGAAGAGGTGATGACAGCCTAGCAGATGATGAGAAGTGGTGGGAGTAGATGGTATTGTAGTTGAATTTATCATAAAAGTTGTTGATTGGTTGGCACCAATATTCAATGTATATAAATCTGGTGGAGTGCCCAAGTGCATGTATGGTGTCATTGTATAAAGGCAAAGGAGAGAAAGGTGAGTTTTCAAACTACAGAGGTATATATTTGTTGAGTATACTTGGTAAGTTGTATGGGAGGGTATTGATTGAGAACGTGAAGGCAGGTACAGAGCATCAGACTGGGAAGGAGCAGTGTGGTTTCAGAAGTGGTACAGGATGTGTGGATCAGGTGTTTGCTTTGAGGAATGTGTGAGAAATACTTAGAAAAACTGATGGATCTGTATGTGGCATTTATGGATCTGAAGGCACATGATAGGGTTGATAAAGAGATGCATCATGGAAGGTCTTTAAGAATATATGGTGTAGGTTAGCTGCTAGAAGCCGATAAGTTTATATCAAAGGCTTGTGTATGAGTAGGAAGAGAGGAGAGTGAAGGTCAGTGTGCAGCAGAGGTGTGTGATGTCATCTTAGTTTTTCAATTTGTTTATGGATGGGGTGGTGAGGGAGGTAAATACAAAAGTCTTGGAGAGAGAGGTGATTATGCAGATTCTTGAGGATGAGAGGGTCTGGGAAGTGAGACAGTTGTTCTCTGATGATACAGCACTGGTGGCTGATTTGAGAGAGAAACTGCAGAAGTTGGTGACTGAGTCTGGAAGAGTGTGTGAGAGAAGAAAGTTGAGAGTAAATGTGAATAAAAGCAAGGGCATTTATTAGGTTCAGTAGGGTTGAGGGAAAACTTCGTTGGGATGTAAGTTTGAATGGAGAAATATTGGAAGAAGTGAAGTGCTTTAGATATCTGGGAGCGGACTTGGCAGCAAATGGAACCATGGAAGCGAAAGAGAGTTATAGGGTTGGGGAGGGTATGAAGGCTCTGGAAGTGAAGAGAATGTGTGGAGAGAGAGAAGGCAAAAATGGGTATGTTTGAAGGAATAGTTGTTCCAACAGTATTATATGGTTGCGAGGCATGGGCTATAGACAGGGTTGTGCTGAGGTGGTGGATGTGTTGGAAATGAAATGTTGAGGACAGTATGTGGTGTGAGGTGGTTTGATTAAGTAATGAAAGGTTAAGAAAGATTTTTTTTTTTTTTTTTTTTTTTTTATACTTTGTCGCTGTCTCCCGCGTTTGCGAGGTAGCGCAAGGAAACAGACGAAAGAAATGGCCCAACCCCCCCCCCCCCCATACACATGTACATACACACGTCCAGACACGCAAATATACATACCTACACAGCTTTCCATGGTTTACCCCAGACGCTTCACATGCCTTGCTTCAATCCACTGACAGCACGTCAACCCCTGTATACCACATGACTCCAATTCACTCTATTTCTTGCCCTCCTTTCACCCTCCTGCATGTTCAGGCCCCGATCACACAAAATCTTTTTCACTCCATCTTTCCACCTCCAATTTGGTCTCCCTCTTCTCCTCGTTCCCTCCACCTCCGACACATATATCCTCTTGGTCAATCTCTCCTCACTCATTCTCTCCATGTGCCCAAACCATTTCAAAACACCCTCTTCTGCTCTCTCGACCACGCTCTTTTTATTTCCACACATCTCTCTTACCCTTACGTTACTTACTCGATCAAACCACCTCACACCACACATTGTCCTCAAACATCTCATTTCCAGCACATCCATCCTCCTGCACACATCTCTATCCATAGCCCACGCCTCGCAACCATACAGCATTGTTGGAACCACTATTCCCTCAAACATACCCATTTTTGCTTTCCGAGATAATGTTCTCGACTTCCACACATTTTTCAAGGCTCCCAAAATTTTCGCCCCCTCCCCCACCCTATGATCCACTTCCGCTTCCATGGTTCCATCCGCTGACAGATCCACTCCCAGATATCTAAAACACTTCACTTCCTCCAGTTTTTCTCCATTCAAACTCACCTCCCAATTGACTTGACCCTCACCCCTACTGTACCTAATAACCTTGCTCTTATTCACATTTACTCTCAACTTTCTTCTTCCACACACTTTACCAAACTCAGTCACCAGCTTCTGCAGTTTCTCACATGAATCAGCCACCAGCGCTGTATCATCAGCGAACAACAATTGACTCACTTCCCAAGCTCTCTCATCCCCAACAGACTTCATACTTGCCCCTCTTTCCAGGACTCTTGCATTTACCTCCTTTACAACCCCATCCATAAACAAATTAAACAACCATGGAGACATCACACACCCCTGCCGCAAACCTACATTCACTGAGAACCAATCACTTTCCTCTCTTCCTACACGTACACATGCCTTACATCCTCGATAAAAACTTTTCACTGTGTGGAAATAAAAAGTGTGGTTGAGAAAACAGAAAAGCATGTGTTGAAATGGTTTGGACATATGGAGAGAATGGGTGGGGAAAGGTTGAGAAAGAGGATATGTCAGAAGTGGAAGGGAGATGGAGAACCAGGAGACCAAAGTGGAGATGGAAGGAGAGAGTGAATAAGATTTTGAGTGATCGTGGCCTGAACATGCAGAAGGGTGAAAGGCATGCATGGAATAGAGTGAATTCGAATGATGTGATATACTGGGGTTGACGTGCTGTCAATGAACTAAACCAGGTTATGTGGAACATCCAGGGTAAACCACGGACAGGTGGATAGGGAGCTGCGATTTCGGATAACAGACTGCATACTTGCCCCTCTTTCCAAGACTTGCATTTACCTCCCTCACCATCCCATTCATAAATAAATTAAACCACCATGGTAACATCACATATCCCAGCTGCAGATAAATCTTCACTTGGAACCAATCATTGTCCTCTCTTCCTACTCATACACACGCCTTACACCCTTGATAAAAAATTCTCACTTCTAGCGGCTTACCTCCCACATCATTTATTCTGAAGACCTTCCACAAAGCATCACTTTCAACCCTATCATATGCCTTCTCCAGAACCATAAATGCCACATACAAGTCCATCTGTTTTTCTAAGTATTTCTCACATTCTTTAAAGCAAACACCTGATCCACACATCCTCTAACAGTTCTGAAACCACACTGCTCCTCCCCAATCTGATGCTTTGTACATTCCTTCACCCTCTCAATCCATACCCTCCCATACAACTTATCAGGTATACTTAACAAACTTATACCTCTGTAGTTTGAACACTAATTATCCCCTTGCTTTTATAGAATGCACTATACATGCATTCCCCCCCAATTCTCAGGCACCTCACCATGATCTATACATACACTGAACATCCTTACAACACAGTCACCACCCCTTCTTAATAAATTCATCAGCAGTACCATCCACTCCAGTCACCTTGTCATATTTCATCTTACTCAAGGCTTATACTACCTCTTCTCCTTCATCAAACCAGTCTCCATGACACTTCGCATACCATCCTGACCAAAACAATCTACATCTGTCACACTATCATCAAACACTTTTAACAATCCTTCAAAATGCTCACTTCATCTCCTCCTCAATTCATCACTACCTGTTTTCACTTCCCCTTTTACCCCATTAACCAATGTTCCCATTTATTTTCATTTATTTATTAAACTTTGTCGCTGTCTCCCACATTAGTGAGGTAGCGCAAGGAAACAGACGAAAGAATGGCCCAACCCACCTACATACACATGTATATACATACACGTCCACACATGCGCAAATACATACCTATACATCTCAACGTGTGCGAGGTAGCGTATTCCCTGCGTATTCCCTGCGTGTCGTAGAAGGCGACTAAAATGGGAGGGAGCGGGGGGCTGGAAATCCTCCCCTCTCGTTTTTTTTTTTTCCAAAAGAAGGAACAGAGAATTCGGCCAGGTGAGGGTATTCCCTCAAAGGCCCAGTCCTCTGTTCTTAACGCTACCTCGCTAATGCGGGAAATGGCGAATAGTTTGAAAGAAAAGAAAAGATTTCATGTGTTCATTATTTCTCAGGTGAGAGGTAGTATCCCGAAACATGACTAAGCCTTAGAGGATGAAAGATCCTCATTTGGCTCTTTCCTCTGTTCCTTCTTTTAGAAAGTAATACAGGAGGGAAAGATTTCCAGCCCCAACTCTTAGCTACTTCCTCTTCCACCTTTATGAGGTTTTCCTACAGCACTTAGGAAGCTGTCCACAACCACTGGTCGGGACCACAGGTTTTAAATTGTTAGAATGCTGCGTATGCATCTATGTACAGAGAGTGCAAGGCAATCGAGTAGGAAGAGGTTGGCGTCTTCTTTATGGTAGTAATATCATGGCCATGAAGGATCTTGGTATATGTTAAAATTGTTTGTAGTGATGGGTGATATCCACAGTGCGAGCAGGTGAGAGTGACTGAAGTTTGTCTTGGGAGTGTGGCTTGTGATGGGTTGAGTTTTGAGTTGGGAGGTTGTTCAGTGCTTGTTGGATCATATCATTGTGCTGTGTTACAGTTTTTGCAGGTGAGGGGATATGTGAATAGATGTTACTGGTGAGTATGTGTGTGTGGGAGGGGAGGAGGGTATTTCTACATGTGGGTTATGGAGTGGTTTGGGTGGTTGGGGTCTAGGTGCTGTTGCGTAGAATTCAGTCGGTGCCAAGTGTTGAGGGGAGGCTGTACTGGGAGGATCTTTGTAGAAAAGCAGTGGTGCTGATAAACACTCACGCTCAGAAATGCATCCTTGGCCTTAATCAAGATACATCTGGAGAAAAATGGGAGAAGCCAGGCACAAATTCACTCACTCAGTCATGGAGACAACTGCTTGGATGCATAGGCCCTAGGTTGCCACAGACCTTGTAGCAGGATGTACAGCATTCCTCCCACTTATTCAATTCCATATATGTTGCATGCCATTTGAATCTTGATATTATATCTAATGACTCAAAATTTGATTTTGATGAATTTTCAAAACATATGATGCATAACTCATTATTGGAGTGAGGATTTAAGCTCTGAAATGACATACAATGTGGCACTGGAACTAGTGTCAATGTTGAAATTGACCAACTACATACCTGATTAAAGCTAAATCTTTTTTAAAATTCTGTCACTTGTTACAATTCAAGATGCTTCTCACATTTTTAGCATCAGCTATAAACATACTTAAGTAGGACTAAAGTTCTTTTAACTTTTCATTTACACATGTTACAAATATTAGCATCCTATCTGACATCACTTGTTACTCAAGCCCAATTTAAAAAGGCATCTCAGACATGGGGTATCTCATTCCTTGTCACTTACAAAATGATTGATCCATCAAAGGACATCCCATCCAATGCATTTTTGAAATACATTATTGTTTAATAATCTTGTGTGGGACATAGCTGAATGCATTTTGACAGTTAAGAGTGCATATTCCAACTAGCCATCTCTTTTCTATGTAAGTGGCCACTCTGTGGTAGAAGTTTACAAAGATCCATTAAATCTGGCCTCTTTCCCTCTAAACCCCTGTTGGCTCCCACTTTGGTGACTTTGCATGTTGCCCATTTATTTATTACTCGGACTTTTAAATAATTTGTAAACAATATTATCAGAGATACTTACCTGTAATTCAATGCATTTTCCCTTACTCTTACAATAGATACATTATTTTGCTCCTGCTGTTGGAGCTTGGTGCTGATCCCCTTTTCAACCATTTTCTAAACATCTTAGGTGGCCTGTCATGGATTTCTACAAAATGTTTTTTCCCCTCTCTTTTCTTTTTTGCATTCTTCCATATATATGAGGTGTTATAAATGAACCTTTCACTCAATGGCAGTAGCATAAGTACAAGTTGTTTAATCCAAACAATAAATAATTTAGATTTGGATAAGGTATGGATAATAAGTGGCTTTGTTATTTTACTATCAAATATGTATTATTTTCTATAACAGTATAGAAATCCACCAAGAAACTAACTTATTTTCCCTGAAAATTAATGTAAAATTTGGAACCCAAACATCTTCCTCAGATAAATAAAATATGCTGGCATCAGAGTGGCAGTCACCAAACACAAATTTAGCATTACTTACTTTTCATAAACCTTCAAAATAACACACCTTCAAAAGTTAATGGGAAAATTGGACACTGATATCCTATTAATATGCGTTAGTGCATGCTATACGATGTGATAGGCATACAAACATTAAAATTTATAATTCTATTGTTATCTGATGGCACAATTTCATGTTTATTCATTGTACATTAAGCATTGTCTGAAAATTTGTGAAACCTTTTTCAGAGAAAACCTTAAAATCTGAAATTTTAATACAAAACCAGCAATAAAGTACAGAATTCATATCAAAATGCATAGTCTACTTGTTAATCAAGTTATAGCATGCCCTTCAAAGATGACTTCTTACAACAAAGCTTTATTTGCATTTAGTCTCGTGAAGACTGGGTCTTGGGTGATATCCATCGTGGTACACTTTCCCATATTCCTTGATGAACTGTTTGTACAAAGTATAAATAGTCTTTTTAAGTATGCAAGTCATTACATATGTCCACACAATTTCAAGGCTTGTGTTTAAAACAGGTTCTTCTTCTGATCTATCTGATTATTGGGTTACGTCATTACTCTTCACACTGGTAAATGTATCTTCCATTTAAATTATGAATGCATCATATTATGAAACAAATCCTTATCATGTGTTTTTAATATAAATCTTTTATTTAATTACAGTACAGTATTATAACTTATTTCAATAACTATTTCTTATCATCACTTTTCTTATCTTCCTTAGAGTCTTCTTTCTTCTCCTTATCCCCATCCTTCTTTTCCTTGTCTTTGTCTTTGTCTTTATCTTTGCCTTCCTTCTTTTCAGCATCAGTATTGGCCAGCTTATTGTTGATGAGATTATGCAAAGCAATGACAGACCGGATGAGGGATGCCAAGTACACCACCAACATCTGGTCATTGGTCTTGACGTACAGAGACTTAACTAGTGCAGGGTTAGTTACATCTGGCAGGAGGTTAAACATGTCCTGTGAAGAAAGAAGCTATGGTTATGTCTGGCAAGAGGATGAGCATATGTTCAGGTAAATGCTATAGTATACATCAGATTTTCAGAAAGAAAAATTCTACACCTACCGAGAAAAACTATTGGAAGATAAGATTCAGTTAGGAAAGGGGGAAAAACATCAACAAAAGACTTCCTTTCACAACTAACTTAACTGGTTTGCACATAATATTCCTTCAAGACAACTGATTGTTTATCATAAAAGAGTATCTGACAAACTTTTACATGGCTAAAGCTAACACAATATCCCTCCATCATAAACCTTCACTATTTTGTCTTTTATTGTTTTAACATATGTAGAAAGTTTTTCATGTGCCACCTAGCTTTCTATAAAAGTAACATATACAAAAGACAAAATCTCTTACTTGTAGGTGATAAACAATGGTGTGGTTGACTGGTAAAGTTCCATCTACAACTTGTTTTAGGTAGTTTGCTACTTCACTCAGTTGTTTATGTAAACCACGCAGGCCGAGGAGTTGTGTTGTAATACGTTGTCCCAGGGACCCTACCACTGTGTCCTGCAACAAAACGGTACCTTGCAGATGCAGATAAATGTCTCCCAAACTTTTCACAGACATTTACTGGTTTACCTCCTCACTGTTAAATCCTTCTCTGCCTTAAAGGGGTTGGAATATACATATAAAGCATTACAAATTAAATAATAACTAATACCATCATCATCACTCCATTCTAAATTAAAAGGAATGGATCAGGTACAGTGTAACTGCAACATGACTCATCCTGCTTCCTCAAGTCAACCAATGAAAAGCAGGAATAGGCATACAGAATCTAATAAAGGACTGTGTGTGAGAGGGACTTGGGAGTCAATATCATTCCTACCCGAGAACCAGAGTCCCACATTTTAATAGTAAAGGAGTAAGAAACATGCAAAAGAGCCAAGGCTTGGAGGTGTCTTATGAAATAGGGTAGGTCCCAGTTGCTTGATGTCAGTCAAGTAAGCTCCTGGGAAGCAACCAGCCCTCGTCAATCAGTGCCACCTTTTTCATACAGCAATGGAAGGTGTACTCTCTTAGTTTGTTTACAAAAGGGAGGAAAAACTAACAGTAAACAGATATGTGAGTTGTGTTGTTCATGTAAGTGATGCAAGGGGAAAAGGCAAACAACACAGTGTTTGCTCACTGCATCACTATCACCACCTGCAAGCACTGAATGTAATATGAGACTTCGAGTTTATGATTAAATCTTCAAAAGCTTTCAATTTATGCTTTTCTTTGGTTAGGCAGCTGTAGCTTTTCAGTATCCGTGGCTCCTTTCCACCTATTATATAGTTTCGATCTCTGATCTAAATTTTTGCACTTTTTTCTCACTGGTAAGTGTTTAGTGTGTCTGCAGTCATCACACACCTATGCAGTTTTGCCAGTGTAATAAAGACAGCTCTGTTTACTTCAAATTATATATACTTATTGTCAAAATCAACTTTGCTAAATTCACCCAAAAAATGGCATCATTCTATGGGTGCAGCGATTTAGTATCCATAAATGTCAATAATTTTACTAGATCCCGATGAGTACAATGATACTATCTGATATGTTAATGCCATATATTAAGTCTACACTATTAGTGAAAATCAAATCATATTTGTTCTGGATGGTTCTACCACTGGCTGCATTTTATTAAGAGCTTGTTGCTTAATCAAACAGTTCTCTTTAAATGTAAATATTCAAATGTGCTACTTCCAGTGACTTTCTTAGCTACAGTACCATTTCCACCCTATGTGTGGTAGGTTGAAGTCACCTGCAAACATTATGTTTGGAATTGGGTTTCCAAATTTATTAAGGCAAGATTCTACATTTCTTAGTTGTTTGATAACTTTCTGCAGTCTCGAATCTGGTAGTGTCTCAAGTGAAGCAGTAACTAAGTTTTTATTTTCAATCTTGATAACTAAGATTCCACTTCATTTGAGGAATTCAGTAACTCATTGACATTAAAAAAGAAACTTTATCACACAATCCAATGCCTCCACATGTCCTTTCTATTGTGCCTCACCTATATAAAGTAAATGCAGGATTTTACTATCCATATAACCTTTGTGTAACATTATATGCCTTTATAAAGAAAAATATCCCTGGGGATAGGGGAGAAAGAATACTTCCCATACATTCCCCGTGGGTTGTAAAAGGCGGCTAAAGGGGGCGGGAGCAGGGGGCTAGAAACCCTCCCCTCCTTGTATTTAACTTTCTATAAGCGGAAACATAAGAAGGAGTCATGCGGGGAGTGCTCATCCTCCTTGAAGGCTCAGATTGGGGTGTCTAAATGTGTGTGGATGTAACCGAGAAAATAGGAGAGATAGGTTGTATGTTTGAGAATGGAACCGGGATCTTTTGGCTCTTGAGTGAAATGAAGCTCAAGGGTAAAAGGGAAGAGTGGTTTGGGAACGTTTTGGGAGAAAAGTCAGGGGTTGGTGAGAGGACAAGGGCAAAGGAAGGATTAGCACTACTAAAGCAGTTGTGGGAGTATGCAACTGAGTGTAAGAAAGTAAACTAGAATGATATGGGTAAAACTGAAAGTGGATGGAGAGATGGATTATCATTGGAGTCTATGCACCTGGTCATGAGCAGAAAGATCATGAGAGGCAAGTGTTTTGGAAGCAGCTGAGTGGGTGTGTTAGCAGCTTTGATGCACAAGACCAGGTTATAGTGATGGGTGATTTGAATGCAAAAGTGAGTAATGTGGCAGTTGAGGGTATAATTGGTGTACATGGGGAGTTCAGTGTTTTAAATGTAAATGGTTAAGAGCTTGTAGATTTGTGTGTTGAAAAAGGACTGGTGATTGGGAATATCTGGTTTAAAAAGAAAGATATACATAGGTATATGTATGTGAGGAGGAGAGATGGCCACAGAGCGTTACTGGATTACATGTTAATTGATAGGCACGTGAAAGAGAGACAACTGGAGGGATGTCTGATCATTATCTTGTGGAGGCGAAGGTGAAGATTTGTAGAGGTTTCCAGAAAAGAAGAGAGAATGCTGGGGTGAAGAGAATGATGAGAGTAAGTAAGCTTGAAAAGGAGACTTGTGTGAGAAAATACCAGGAGAGATTGAGTGCAGAGTTGAAAAAGGTGTGAGCAAATGACATAAGGGGTGTGGGGGAGGAATGGGATGTATTTAGGGAAGCAGCGATGGGTTGTGCAAAAGATGCTTGTGGCATGAGAAATGTGGGAGGTGGGCAGATTAGAAAGGGTAGCGAGTGGTGGGATGAAGGAGTAATAAGAATTGTTAGTGAAAGAGAAGAGACAGGAGTTTGGATGATTTTTACAGGCAAGTAGTGCAAATGACTGGAAGATGTATAAAAGAAAGATGCAGGAGGTCAAGAGAAAGGTGCAAGGGATGAAAAAGAGGGCAAATGAGAGTTGGGGTGAGAGAGTATCATTAAATTTTAGGGAGAATAAAAAGATGTTTTGGAAGGAGGTAAATAAAGTGCATAAGACAAGAGATCAAATGGGAACATCGGTAAAGGGGCTAATAGGGAGGTAATAACAAGTAGTGGTAGATGGAATGAGTATCAGATTAGGAAAGAGCAGTGTGGTTTCAGAAGTGGTAGAGGATGTGTGGATCAGGTGTTTATTTTGAAGAATGTATGTGAGAAATACTTAGAAAAACAGATGAATTTGTATGATGCATTTATGAATCTGGAGACGGCATATGATAGGGTTGACAGAGATGCTTTGTGGAAGGTATTAAGAGTATATGCGGTGGGAGGCAAGTTGCTAGAAGCAGTGAAAAGTTTTTACCAAGGATGTAAGGCATGTGTACGAGTAGGAAGAGAAGAAAGTGATCAGTTCCCAGTGAATGTTATTTTGCGGCAGGGGTGCGTGATGTCCCTATGGTTGTTTAATTTGTTTATAGATAGGGTGGTTAGGGAGGTGAATGCAAGAGAAGGGCAAGTATGCAGGGAAATGAGTCAGTTGTTGTTCCCTGATGATACAGTGCTGGCAGCTGATTTGGGTGAGAAACTGCAGAAGTTGGTGACTGAGTTTGGGAAAGTGTGTGAAAGAGGAAAGCTGAGAGTAAATGTGAATAAGAGCAAGGTTATTAGGTTCAGTTGGGTTGAGGGACTAGTTAACTGGAGGTAAGTTTGAATGGAAGAAAACTGGAGGAAGTGAAGTGTTTTAGTTATCTGGGAGTGGACTTAGCAGTGGATGGAACCATGGATGTAGAAGTGAGTCACAGGGTGGGGGGAGGGGGTGAAGGTTCTGAGAGCATTGAAGAATGGGTATGTTTGAAGGAATAGTGGTTCCAACAATGTTATATGGTTGCGAGGCATGGGCTATAGGTAGGGCTGTGCGGAGGAGGGTGGATGTGCTGAAAATGAAATGCTTGGACAACATGTGGTGTAAGGTGGTTTGATCAAGTAAGTAATGAAAGGGTAAAAGAGATGTGTGGTAATAAAAAGAGAGTGGTTTAGAGAGCAGAAGTGGGTGAAATAGTTTGGACACATGGAGAGAGTGAGTGAGGAAAGATTGACAAAAAGGATACATGTATCAGAAGTAGTGGAAACGAGGAAAACTAGGAGACCAAATTGGGTGGAAGGATGTAGTGAATAAGATTTTGAGCAATCAGGGCCTGAACATACAGAAGGGTGAAAGGCGTGCAAAGAATAGAGTGAACTGGAATATGGTACACCAGGGTCGATGTGCTGTCAATGGACTGAACCAGGGTGTGTGAAGTGTCTGGGGTAAACCATGGAAAGTTTTGTGGGGCCTGGATGTCAAAAGGGAGCTGCGGTTTTGGTGAATTACTCATGACAGCTAGAGACTGAGTGTGAACAAATGTGGCCTTTGTTGTCTTTTCCTAGTGCTACCTCGCTCGAGCACAGGGGGAGGGGTGCTATTTCATGTGTGGTGGGGTGGTGAACGGAATGGATGAAGGCAGCAAGTATGAATATGTACAGGTGTGTATATATGTATATGTCTGTGTATGTATATGTATGTATACGTGAAGTGTATGGGTATGTATATGTGCATACGTGGGCATCTGTGTATATACATGTGTATGTGGGTGGGTTGGGCCATTCTTTCACCTGTTTCCTTGCGGTACCTCGCTAACGCGGGTGACAGCATCTAAGTATAATAATAATAATGACTATAATAAAGAAAATCAATAAATACTAAGTATATCACAAAGAAATAAACAGTATGGGAAGCAGTATCAGTTAATGGATTATGTGTATGCTGACATCTTTTCAACTTTTGAATAAACTTTTCACTACAAATATGTTTGTGCTCCAAGTTAAACAAACTAAACTTCACTACATTTCACACAGCACTAATCCCTATCTAGGTTTCACCTGACCTAACCCTAGCTTAGTCCTTTTAAGATCTACCCACCTTAATGTCTCTGAGCAGGTGTTCCACACCAACCTCTTCAGCCTCCTCAGCACCAATTTCACTTGCTACATGCTCAAAAGTCTTCGTTGTAGGTGTACCATCCTGGAAGTATAAGCGCATAATAGTAAGAAAACATATTTTCTCTTTCTATACATCCTTGCCTTTCCTGCTTTAGCAAGACTGGCATTCGGAACAGATGACAAGGCCTTTTAAGGAAAATCCTCACATGGCTTATTCTGTTCTTACTTTCAAAATGTGATAATACATGAGGAGAGAATTTCTAGTGCCCTCGTCCACTCTCATAACCAAGTGGCATTAGAAACAGATGACAAGAGTTAAGAGTTTCCAGTGCCCTCCCTCACTCTCATAACAAATAATAATGCATGTTAATAATTACTGCAGAAAAGTGTGCTGAGACAATATCCAACAACTTTCAACTGCAGAGAAATAAAACATTCTGTTAGTGTACAATTTAATTTACAATATTTCAAACATCTCTTTCACCATAAATATGTTTGTTGGAAATAGCATATAAATAAATCAAATACAGAGAGAAGGAATTATGCGCAACGAATATCTGCAAAGCCTAGGTACTGATACCATTCAATTTTAAAGAAAATATTTGCAAAGCCAAGGTACTGATACCAATCAATTTTAAAGCAAGCCAATTCTCATAAATCTTTGTGGTAAATATTCATAATGTCACAGGGATAATATGGATACCTTGGCTACAAACAATATTCATATTTATTATACATACATACTTTATTTATGGTTTCTATTTACATATATTTACACTAGAATTACTTCCTAAAATTCAGTCTCAAGTTGTCAATGGGCTGCTCAATGTAACCAGCAATACATATGTAACATGCTGGCAAGCTGTTCAAAATAAACCAACAAAAACAAGTGCTCATATGATACTCTAGACACATTTTATGCAGGTCTTCATATGATAACTTTGGGTGTTTAACCCTTAAACAGAAAGATTTTGCTCATGATCCACCTCATAAGCTCGAGTTTAAGATACCAAAAATTACTTTTTCCTCACAGAATGTCTACATTATTCGCTATTAAAGATAATATTGCTGTGAGAGGATGGGGGAAGACCCATGCTTGTAGCATTTATGATTCTTATCCATGTAAAGATACAATAATTTTTCCATGTATGACTGCAATATTTATGATTTTAAAATGTGATTTCATACTTGTACATACATATCTAATTTGCCTTTTATATAGTTTTAAGTCAGATTTTTTCACATTTATAAATGATTTACATTAGCAGAACAATTTACAAGAATAAGTGAACAAATAACTAATGTATTTTTTATTTTCTTATTATACTTTGTCGCTGTCTCCCCTATTAACGAGGTAGCGCAAGGAAACAGACGAAAGAATGGCCCAACCCACCCACATACATGTCCACACACGCACATATACATACCTATACATCTCAATGTATACATATATATCATATATATACAAACACTGACATACACATATATACACATGTACATAATTCATAGTCTGCCCTTATTCATTCCCGTCGTCACCCCGCCACACATGAAATGACAACCACCTCCCCCCCACATGTGTGCGAGGTAGCACTAGGAAAAGACAACAAAGGCCACATTTGTTCACACTCAGTCTCAAGCTGTCATGTATAATGCCCCAAAACCACAGCTCCCTTTCCACATCCAGGCCTCACAAAACTTTCCATGGTTTACCCCAGACGCTTCACATGCCCTGGTTCAATCCATTGACAGCACGTCGACCCTGGTATACCACATCATTCCAATTCGCTCTATTCCTTGCACGCCTTTCACCCTCCTGCATGTTCAGGCCCCGATCACTCAAAATCTTTTTCACGCCATCTTTCCACCTCCAATTTGGTCTCCCACTTCTCCTAGTTCCCTCTACCTCTGACACATATATCCTCTTTGTCAATTTTTCCTCATTCATTCTCTCCATGTGACCAAACCATTTCAAAACATCCTCTTATGCTCTCTCAACCACACTCTTTTTATTACCACACATCTCTCTTACCCTTTCATTACTTATTCGATCAAACCACCTCACACCACATATTGTCCTCAAACATATCATTTCCAGCACATCCACCCTCCTCCACACAACTCTATCTATAGCCCACACCTCACAACCATATAACATTGTTGAAACCACTATTCCCTCAAACATACCCATTTTTGCTTTCCAAGATAACATTCTCGACTTCCATTCATTTTTCAACGCTCCCAGAACTTTTGCCCCCTCCCCCACCCTATGATTCACTTCCGCTTCCATGGTTCCATCTGCTGCCAAATCCACTCCCAGATATCGAAAACACTTCCTCCAGTTATCTCCCAATTGACTTGTCCTTCATCCCTACTGTACCTAATAACCTTGCTCTTATTCACATTTACTCTCAGCTTTCTTCTTTCACACACTTTACCAAACTCAGTCACCAGCTTCTGCAGTTTCTCACCCCAGTCAGCCACCAGCGCTGTATCATAAGTGAACAACAACTGACTCACTTCCCAAGCTCTCTCTTTCCAAAACTCTTGCATTCACCTCCCTAACAACCCCATCCATAAACAAATTAAACAACCATGGAGACGTCACGCACCCCTGCCACAAACCAACATTCAATGAGAACCAATCACTTTCCTCTCTTCCTACTCGTACACATGCCTTACATCCTCAATAAAAACTTTTCACTGCTTCTAACAACTTGCCTCCCACACTAATGTGGCCTTGGTTGTCTTTTCCTAGTGCTACCTTGCCTGCATGTGGGGGGAGGGGGTTGTCATTTCATGTGTGGCAGGGTGGCGATGGGAATGAATAAAGGCAGCAAGTATGAATTATGTACATGTATATATATGTATATGTCCGAGTATGTATATATATGTATACGTTGAAATGTATAAGTATGTACGTGTGTGTGTGGATGAGTACGGATATACATGTGTTTGTGGGTGGGTTGGGCCATTCTTTTGTCTGTTTCCTTGCGGTACCTCGCTAACGTGGGAGACAGCAACAAAGTATAATAATAATAATAACAACAAAACTATTCTTTTACTCTAAGACTAAATCCCGTGGTTAAAAATGACAGCTGGCTTCCCATCCAGATGACGTACAGTATATACACTCTTCTGTCCTGTAGGTAAGTGATTTGTATGATTTTTTTCCAGCTGTGGTAGCATGCTGCTAGTGACATCTATGGATAATTGGTGGAAACAAACATCAGCTGGGATTTTAAACAAAGTTGGAAACTTTAATTCATTAAGTGACAACAGTAGCATGATTTTAACAATCAACACACAAAAAAGGGAGCACTTCATGGGTTAAGGGGTTAATGGAAATTCTTTATCCACACCTATTACATCTTCGGTTTTCCCTGACACCTTTCCTACATTTGTTTACTTCTTTCAAGAGTAGTTATTTCTTTGTAGCTATGCTATAAAGTCCTTTCATACAAATGCTGTAGATTCAGTCAACATATGCAGTAACATAAATTATTGTAAAAAATAATATAAAAATGGAAGTAATTCAAAAGTACACTTACATCATGAACTTCCTCTACACTGTAGTAGGCTTCTGTCGGAAGACCAATATTTGAAGCATGAGCATCAATTATCACCAGAACTGAATTACCACAATGCCGCTTTACAAGGTCATTTATGGCAATATCATTCTGGCAGAGTTTAGGTCCTGTGTGGTACCAACCAACAATTTTCTCACGAGCATTCACCTAATGAGAGAAGATAAAATCAACTATTTTTCCACATTACTCCATTATAAAAAAAAATTAAGCTATTTCACTACATTATTTTCCTGACTGATTAAAGACAATACAAGGGGAAGATAGGTTCACAGAGTGCAGTATTTAAGTATGAAATGTAAAGATTGATGAATGTGTAAAAGCAAGTTGGGAGTTAGGCATCTTTGTTGTACCTACATGCAGGTTTGGGGCTGGCAATCCCAGTTTCTAGAATATTAATATCTACCCAAGATACATACCTGAATGCCTTTGACCCACCCCATGTAAATGGAATTAATACAGCAGAAAGACGGATGTTTCATACACTACTAAGTGTAAGACTGATCTAGTAAACATGTTATAAGTGGGAAAATTAATAAATACCTGTAGTAGGTAGAGTATTACCTTCAGGGTAATTCAATAAATATGAGGTACAGTATTGCCTTCTGGGTGACTAAGTAAATTTTAGGTACAGTGTTACTTTTTATCTTGAAATATCTCAAAAGGGTGGCTTATAATTAAATATTCCCTGTAATTGCTACATACATCCTTAGCACCTTTCCCTCTAAATAAAGTAACAATAATTACTTTCACCCAATCCTCAGGCAACCTTCTGTTAAAATGCTCAATCAAACTGCTTCCCCTCTATCACACTTTCTCCACATTTCAGCGTTTCAGTTGTAATCCCATCCACTCCAGGTGCCTTTCCTACCTTCATCCTCATTATTGCCCTTCTTACCTCCCTTTTTGCTATAGGCTACTGCACTTGTATCCTCCTCCTTACCTCCTTCATACCCATGCATGTAACAACTGCTGCCTCCCTTTCTCCCACATTCATTAGTTCTTCAAAATACTTTCCAGCTTCCTTTCACTTCCTTCTTTTGATTCAGCAATTCCCCTCCTTACTTCTCGCATCACCATGTCTATTCTTACATCCACCTCTTTCCTTTTTCACCTCCTTCCAATACAGTTTCTTATTATCCTGAAATTTCTCATTTAACTTTCTTCCAAAAATCTTCATCTACTCTCCTTTCCTCTATCAGCTTCTTAACATTCTGCTTACATACTTTGTATTCTTCCCTCCTCTTTTCCTGAACTTCTACTAGTACATTCCTATCAAGCAACCACCACATGCCTTTTTCTTCTCTCCCTCAGCATTTCTAATCTCTTCTGTCCACGAGAAACAAATAAACTAAAGGCCTATACAAGAAGTTAAGAGAAGTTTTCTCACATTAATAACATTCCAGGCATTAAGTTACCAGTGACTGAGTGAAACAAAATAAACACATCTCAAACAAATAAAATATCATTTAACTAAAATTCTCTTGTGCAAAGGAAGTGTCACAACAATTTCTTACCTTTTTAAACATGTTGTACATATTTTCTAAGTAGTCATGGTCAAGGAACCAAACTGATTTGTCCTTTTCATCTTCATCAAAAGGAACTGAAAATGAAAAAAAAGAGGAACAATAAATTTTCTTATCAGCTTCTACAATTAATATCAGGCTTCAAATATACAAACTTGGTAGTTTAACTTCATGCTGTATTATTACTTTGTACATGTTTATAAACACTAATGTTGACAAATATAATATAGTTATACAAAATAATCCTGATGCAAAAGATCTACATATATAATGCATCATAAGCAATGCTGTAAGTGTAAAATTAGTGCTGGGAATGAAACCATAATTCAGACTCTATAAAAACAAAAAAGGAGAGGGAGAGAGCCAAACATTCACCTTAATGACATTTAATGCAGGTTAACTGATCACCACCAGGTTGGGAAACTTCATCTTTTCTTAATTCATCATATGTGGTCACCATTTCCCACCTTACGTAGAGCCAGGAACACACAAACAAGAGGTCCATTTGCTCACCACCACCATCTTACTGTCATGTATAATGAAATGAAAACATAGCAGAACATCCACAGTCAAGCCACACAAACTAAACTGATTTCCCATGACCATAACATTTGACCTAGTTCAGCACACTGCATGCACACTATATAACAAACCCATTTGATTTATTCTATCTCAAGCACTTCTCTTCCCCTCACGAATGTTCAGGCCATGATACCTCACAGCATCTTACACTCTATCCTTTCAATGTTTTCTTTGTAGTATTAGATATCAAAGAAGGCAAGTCATACCAGAAATGGGAAGAGAACAGAAATGAAATCATGCAACCTAACTGAGACAGAAGAAAACATGGAAAATCAATAACAAACCAGCTCTGAACAAGAAACTGAACAATATGATTAAAAAAAAAAGTTCAAAATCCAGCAGATGACAAGAATAGGCACGATGAATCCATGGGAGATCAAGTAAAGTAATACATAATGTCTGATAAATGTAAACCCTAGAATCAAAATCACAGCAATAAATACACTAAGAACACCAAAGTCCTGTTCAACATGACGGAAATATGGCTCAATTGGTAAGTGGGAGATGAAGCAAACCTTGATCAGTTTCAAACATTCAGAGCAGACGGAATCAAAATTCAAAAAAGGTGTGGCAGTATGTATATATCCTTATACTCTAAAGGAAATCAGACAAAGAAGATGAGCGGTAATGCAAACTAATTACGTTAAGCCTATCAGTTATAAATAAAGGAAATAAGTATCATTCAGACCACAAAGACCAAGCTAAATGACTACAGACATGATAACAAAAGCTGAAGAAATACCACAGGGACAAGAGACCAAATGTGATAATTATATGGATGGGTGACCTTATCTTTCATTTCAATGAATGTCAGGAAAAAGTATACTATGGATGACACTTTTCAGATGTACGAGTGAATTATACAGAACTATCAGACCACAAAAATCATTGAAACATTTACTATATAATGCAGCAGTGAATATGAACAAGATACAACTGAGGAAAAAAACAGACTGAGTGTGCATAAATTTTCACAATGAAAAATCAAATTGGAAAGCAATTACTGAAAGGATTTTAATTACACACTGAAATGGAATCTTTATAGGCAATATCTCAACAGCAAACAGAGAAGGACAATATAAGAAAATAAGACAAATAATCAGTGGGCTAGCACCACACAAAATGAATTGTGTAAAACTGAAGATACCACCAAGTGATTGATAAATGGATGAACAAAAGAAACTTAGGAAAATGTACAAAGTGAGCAAAAATCTAACAGCCTAATGAGAAATTAAAGAACATAGGAGTAGAAATAATAAAATCACACAGAAGAAAAAAACAAAAACAAAGAGTTATACAAAGCTATGGGACCAGATGGACTCCCAGAAAGGTGATATAATCAAAGCTGCCAATCAGCCCATGGACCAGATGAAAACCCAGCCAGAGTGATATAATCAAAACCACCAATCAGCTCAGGGACCAGATGATGATATAATCAAAGCCACCGATCAGCTCAGGGACCAGATGGAATCTCGGCCATCTTCCTCAGAGTGAAAACTGCAACAGCATAAGCAATGATTTTACTCAAGGTAAAGTCTGGACAATACCACTCTTTCTGAGAGTGATAAAGGACATATATTAGCACATCTAATCAAGAAAAACTACATAAATGAAGGCCAACACAGATTTGTACCAGGAAAAATTACATAGACCCAATAATTAATCCATTATGATGACAGTAGCTAGTATAATCAAGAAAAGAAAATGAATATATTTTTCTAAATTTTGCAAATGCCTCTGACAAAGCAAACTACATATAATTCTTAAGAAAATGAATAAATATAACATTATGGGTAATATAAGTTAGTTTACAGTTTGTTTATGTAACTAGCTCAAAGTAGTATCAGAAAGAATCATGTCAGATGATGTCTTATCTGGGGTACCACAAGGAACAATGGTAGCCAGTTTTTTTCATAGCCAGTTTTTTCAAAGTAAAGATATCAGACATAAAGAGAAGTGAAAGAAACCAGAGTACAGAGCTCTACTAGTGCCATACGAGAAAGCAATATTACTGTATCAGAAGCTGACCAAATGGAGATGCACACAGACCTAGACACAATATCCAAATGGGCAGAAGTGAGTCTGATGATTTCTAATGAAGATTATTTGGGCATGTAAGTTATAGAACAATTAAGAACACTTCTATAACACTGTATAAAGGTCTAACTGCAGGGAAAATAGGATTTCCCCCAAATGTAAAAGATTTAAGGGTCTTGAATAAGAAACTACAATTTAGAGAACATATTAAGGAGACTGCATTATCGAGCCAAGTTGAAAGTCAAGTTGAAAGTGGTATGATCTTAAAAATTCTTTATGGATAAGTACCAGTAAAAATGTTTAACGTATACTTAAGAAGATGGACAGAGATCTTTTCAATTGTGTGAATGTTTCTGTGTGTTTTTATGTAAGTACTGGAGTAAATAATAAAACGTAATAAAACAATCATTCAATGCATTATCACACAAATATAAATATAGTAATAAGGATTTGAGAGCAGCAATGATAAGAAAAAAAAAAAAATACAAGTAATGATATCACAGCACATTTAATAATCAAACTGTATCATCATCTTCAGAGGCAATGGAGATATGGAAAATGGTGGAATTCACCCACATTCTGTATAAAAAGCAAGTACACCATAACACTTCATAAAAATGAAGTGGGTCAACATCAAGATGTTTTTAGCATTGACTGCTACTTTACCAATATGCTCTTATCACATGTCACATATTTCCAAATTAAGGTGCAAAATAACTCATTTCTTGGTTGTTTTATTATTCTTAATATAGTTTCACTGCATCAGGGAGAAATAGCTTTTTAATTCTATTATTTTGCCGTTTAATATTTACCACTAAACCAGTGAATAAGTAGTGAAGTCTTCACCCTCACACCCCTGGCTGATTAGGTCAGTGGTCGACCAATCTGATGGATACCGTAGCCCACAGACCCAGATATCCCTCACAGCCTAGAAGGTTGGGTACACTTTATAGATACTTGTTTAGTGCACTCTAAAACTTCTCTACTGTGCATTCCCCTCTGTTTCTAACGATAAGAGGAAAGGCACTGAAGAGTCTTGGGCCTCTGATGTTTAAAGTGTCCTCTCTTTTTGGGCATATAAAGCCACTGGATTTTATAGGTAGCATTCTGCAAAGTCTTCTAAGCCTATAGTGTAAGTCAGATGTTATTTCAGGATGTAAGGTGGGTACACTACCTTCTAGGATTTTCCCAGTAAAGACAATGGTATGCCTCTCCTGTCTGCATTCCATGGAATATAGCCTCTGGAGATTTCAGCCATTCCCTGTTACTTTCATTAACACAATAATATGGGCTGTGAAAGATCTCTGAACACTTTCTAAATGCAATTTCACCTTGTTTGTCAGATTGATCTGGTGAATTTTCTTTTACTGGCCACACAAGATTTCATTCTTTTTAGCGAGAATTGTTATACCAACCCATTTGAATACAACTGGGTAATTTGGATCGCATGCACTGATATTCCAGTACATTTTGGCTAATTTCAGGATTCTGTTGTACCATGCTATTGATACATAGCCCTCATGCTTAATGAAAGTGCTATCAAACCATTCCCTGTTCTCTGTACAATTTATATAAGCTTTTAACCCACTATTTCCCTTTCCTTAATGGCAATACCTTATAAAAGGCTTCAGTTCTATGGAAAAGGCGGAAAAACAAGTAATTAACTACACTTTATGAAAATTGTAATGAGTAGAATCCAATGGTACCACGTTCATTAAAATTTATCCTCTTAACTTTTTCATAATAGATGCTCCAATTACAGACAAGGCTGGGCATTACCTGAAATAGAGAGAGATTAATTTAAGGGAAAAAGAAGAGATGAAGACTTACTTTACAAATTTTTTGGAAATGAAAAACCTATTTTTTCAAAAGTGCCAAGTCATACTTATTGGGTAGAGTTTCAAAACTTCGAGGTGTATAGAAAGAGATGCAGAAAAAGAAATAAATCATAATGACCCAAGCTTAGATTGCTAATGAGCACATAGTAATCATGTGATGTAGTACCTTGTTGAGTACTGCATAGAATAATTAATAGTAGGGTCGTACATACAAGCAGCCAGCTCTAGGGAGCAAAAACCAAAACAGTATCTATAGAAGAGGATTAGTAAACTAAAATTGCAACACTGGACAAGTTGGACTGAATTTTATGGTTAGTCTGGAAGTGTTGAAAAGTCTGACAGCTTTTGACTCAAATCTGTCGAGGAAGGATGGAGAGCTAGAATTATCCCAGTACTCCACATAAAAAGGACGAATCACACCATTCTAGAAACACCTACTCGGAAGACAAGAAAGTTTAACGTATGCCCTGTCGTTTGATAAACTACTGTATCATGCTCCACAATATTTTACTATTCTAATGTATATGTTCTACACTAGCACTACAAGGCAAACTCACTCGATGTGGAACTATAGATGTATTGCCGGATATTATCAAAACAATTGCTAAGCTTGACCTGAAAACAGCATAGGCCAGTAGGACCAACTCATATCAATAATGCAGCCTATACAATGGAGAAGTAACTTTACCTGCATAAGAGTTGGAAACGTCCAGCACACCTTTGGACCGCCAAGAACCCAGGAGAACTCCCACAACTCTTTTGGTGCTCCCAATTTTGGACATTCGCGTGAAATGATCCACCACGCTCAAAAGCACGAGCGGGTGTACCACTACCTTGTTAACAGGTAACGATTCCGAAGCCATTGTCAGTATTATCTTGCCTTATAACTTGGAAAGTCTACCACAACAAGTTGAAAGTCTACCACAACAAGTTTGCTTTGAGTCGTCACCGCGTTGAACCCTTGACTTCCCGGCTGATATTGCTCATGACAACAACAACTGTGTGTATTTATTCCACTCTCACAGTAATTGTATTCTTTATTTACTATATCAATAAGGATGTATGTATTATTTTCTTTTACTTCAGTGTAATATATCAAGTCAATAGTTTACATATGAGAGATCCTTCCTCAATACACCAATAAGAATAAGCTTTGTTGTTAAGATTATATTCTATTGGTCTTTGGAATGAATATGAATTTTCATTGGACGACCGTATTCTAACTTCTTTCTCATTGGTCGATTGTGTTACTTACATATGTCAAACCCAAAGAAAATGGGTAACTAGTGAATATTACACCAATAGTACGAAATTTCACGAATGAGATATTATTCTCAGTATCTCCTAATACTTTTATAAAGTATTTTCAATTGTCAAATAATGCAGTAGATGATTAAGGTATTGATACGTATTGGAGGAAATAACTAGCAAGTGTCGACTGTTTTGCTCTCATCGATTTTCATAGCAATGTTTACGAGAGTCAGATGATCGGCGATGGCAAGTGACGGACGTGATAATCAATAATGAATTGTGTTGTTATTTGGCGTGTGTCAATGTTAAGAGGATGAGCACGTGATGTAGAGACAAGGAAAGTGTGTGAGGTGTGCGGGACCTGACCAGCGGCTGCGTCAGTGTGTCTGCCCGCTCTGGGTTTCCTCTTAAGTTCTGCTGAGCCTCCTTCAGCGGAGGGCAATTTTCTTATCCTTTGCCTCAGTTTCCACTCGGGCGTGTCCAAGAGGCAGCGCTCTTTTTTGTACCAGGGAATAAGGATCGGATTGTTATAAGTAAGTTTTTTCCTTCTGTTGTACGTATATACGTAACCTTAAAGTACACGACGACTATAGTGTTTTGATGATTCCCTTCATGTTTGTTAGTAGTTTGATAAACTCATGTTAGTGTGGTTATCAGAAACATTGTTTGTGGGAAGATTGTGATTCACCCACATTTGGGTATTGAGTTATTTCGTTTTGAATATTACTATAATATTTAGGGAATAAATTGTGGAGTTTGATTTAGGGCAGTATTGTTTATTCTGCAATATTAAGTTTCGCTATAGGGATGAGGAATTTTGAATATGAGGGAAGTTGTGAAGACAATAGTACAGAAAAAATATCAACATAACCAATGAAATCCTCACCTAACCTCCCCAGCATTTGAGTTCGAGTTAATGTTCAGTGCCTAATAATTTCTCGATATAAGAACACGCGTGTTAGCTTTGGAATCTTTGGGTAATTTATCTGAAAGAGTGTGTGTGTGGTCTAGTTGACAGATGCTAATTGAATTGGTACCTTTGGATTACTTACATTTTTTATAGTTGTTGTAGAGTGGAATTTTTATCAATAGCAACTACTCCCACAATTTTAATTCCATGCAGTGTTGGAAGGGATTTGGATTAAAGGGAAAGTATTAGGTGAGAGCATTCTACACCAAGTATTCTAAGAGATCTTTTAGTTCCACAGTTTTCAAGATTTATCATTTAGAAGAGGAGGGATTACTTCATCATTGTCAGATAGATATTAACTGTCCTTGTGCATAGCTTGTAAACATTAGAAAAATTACCATCATGGAGATGGCTGAAGAGTAACCTGTACCTGGTGGGTGTTCAGATTCTATAGAACAATAATCACTTTGTAAATCTGTTCAGCTGTATAGAAGGGTGAATGATTGTATAATTTACATAACCTTTTTCTTCCACGTTGTTCCTACTTATTTATTTATTTATTTGTCATACTTTGTCGCTGTCTCCCACATTAGTGTGGCAGCGCAAGGAAACAGACGAAAGAATGGCTCAACCCACCCACTTACCCATGTATATACATACACGTCCACACACGCCCATATACATACCTATACATTTCAACGTATACATATACATACACAGACATATACATATGTACACAAGTACATAATTCATACTTGCTGCCATTATTCATTCCCGTCGCCACCCCACCACCCATGAAATGACTACCCCTTCCCCCCGCATGCGTGCAAGGTAGTGCTAGGAAAAGACAAGAAAGGCCACATTCGTTCACACTCAGTCTCTAGCTGTCATGTATAATGCACCGAAACCACAGCTCCCTTACCACATCCAGGCCCCACAGAACTTTCCATAGTTTACCCCAGACGCTTCACATGCCCTGGTTCAATCCATTGACAGCACGTCGACCCCAGTATACCACATCGTTCCAAGTCACTCTATTCCTTGCACACCTTTCATCCTCCTGCATGTTCAGACCCCGATTGCTCAAAATCTTTTTCACTCCATCCTTCCACCTCCAATTTGGTCTCCCACCTCTCGTTCCCTCCACCTGTAACACATATATCCTCTTTATCAATCTTTCCTCACTCATTTTCTCCATGTGACCAAACCATTTCAGTACACCCTCTTCTGCTCTCTCAACCACACTTTTTATTACCACACATCTCTCTTACCGATTCATTACTTACTCGATCAAACCACCTCACACCACATTTTGTTTAAGTCCCATATTGTCCTTAAACATCTCATTTCCAACACATCCATCCTCTTCCACACAACCCTATTTATAGCCCATGCCTCGCAACCATATAACATTGTTGGAACCACTATTCCTTCAAACATAATCAGTTTTGCTTTCCGAGATAATGTTCTCGCCTTCCACACATTTATCAACACTCCCAGAATTTTTGCCCCCTCCCCCCACCCTGTGACTCACTTCCGCTTCCATGGTTCTATCTGCTGTCAAATCCACTCCCGGATATCTAAAACACTTCACTTCCTCCAGCCTTTCTCCATTCAAACTTACCTCCCAATTGACTTGTCCCTCAACCCTACTGTACCTAATAACCTTGCTCTTATTCACATTTACTCTCAGCTTTCTTCTTTCACACACTTTACCAAACTCAGTCACCAGCTTTTGCAGTTTCTCACCCAAATCAGCTACCAGAGCTGTATCATCAGCAAACAACAACTGACTCACTTCCCAAGCCCTTTCAACCACAACAGACTGCATACTTGCCCCTCTCTCCAAAACTCTTGCACTCACCTCCCTAACAACAGCCCCATCCATAAACAAATAAAACAACCATGGAGACATCACACACCCCTGCCGCAAACCGACATTCACTGAGAACCAATAACTTTCCTCTCTTCCTACTTGTACACATGCCTTACATCCTCAATAAAAACTTTTCACTGCCTCTAGCAACTTGCCATCCACACCATATACTCTTAATGCCTTCCACAGAGAATCTCTATCAACTCCATCACATGCCTGCTCCAGATCCATAAATGCTACATACAAATCCATTTGTTTTTCTAAGTATTTCTCACATACATTCTTCAAAGCAAACACCTGATCCACACATCCTCTACCATTTCTGAAACCACACTGCTCTTCCCTATTCTGATGTTCTGAACATGCCTTCACCCTCTCAATTAATACCCTCCCATATAATTTCCCAGGAATACTCAACAAACTTATACCTCTGTAATTTGAAGACTTACCTTTATCCCCTTAGCCTTTGTACAGTGGCACTATGCATGCATTCCGCCATTTCTCAGGCACTTCACCATGAGCCATACATACATTGAATATCCTCACCAACGAATCAAAAACACAGTCACCCCCTTTTTTAATAGATTCCACTGCAACACCATCCAAACCCTCCCCCTTGCCGGCTTTCATCTTCCACAATGCTTTCACTACCTCTTCTCTGTTTACCAAATCATTCTCCCTGACCCTCTCACTTTGCACACCACCTCGTCCAGAGCACCCTATATCTGCCACTCTATCATCTAACACATTCAACAAACCTTCAAAATACTCACTCCACCTCCTTCTCACATCACCACAACTTCTTATTGCCTCCACATTAGACCCTTCACTGATGTTCCCATTTGCTCTCTTGTCTTATGCACTTTATTTACCTCCTTCCAAAACGTCTTTTTATTTTCCCTAAAATTTAATAATACTCTCTCACCCCAACTCTCTTTTGCCCTATTTATCACCTCTTGCACCATTCTCTTGACCTGCTTCTTTCTTTTATACATCTCCCAGTCATTTGCACTATTTCTCTTCAATAATTGTACAAGTGCCTCTGTCTTCTCTTTCACTAATAGTCCTACTTCTTCATCCCACCACTCACTACCCTTTATAATTTGCCCACCTCCCACACTTCTCATGTCACAAGCATGTTTTGTGCAAGCCATCACTGCTTCCCTAAATACCTCCCATTCCTCCCCCACTCCCCTTACGTCCTTTGCTCTCACCTTTTTCCACTCTGCACTCAGTCTCTCCTGGTACTTTCTCACACAAGTCTCCTTCACAGGCTCACTTACTCTCATCACTCTCTTCACCCCAATATTCTCTCTTCTTTTCTGAAAACCTCTACTAATCTTCACCTTCGCCTCAACAAGATAATGATCAGATATCCCTCCGGTTGCACCTCTCAGCACATTAACATCGAAAAGTCTCTCTTTCACGTGCCTATCAATTAACACGTAATCCAATAACGCTCTCTGGCCATCTCTCGTACTTACATACGTATACTTATGTATATAACTCTTTTTAAAGCAGGTCTTCCCAATCGCCAGTCCTTTTTCAGCACACAAATTTACAAGCTCTTCACCATTTCCATTTACAACACTGAATACCCCATGTACACCAATTATTCCTTCAACTGCCACATTACTCACCTTTGCATTCAAATCAGCCATCACTATAACCTGGTCTCGTGCATCAAAACTGCTAACACACTCACTCAGCTGCTCCCAAAACACTTGCCTTTCATGATCTTTCTTCTTATGCCCAGGTGCATAGGCCCCAATTATCACCCATCTCTCTCCATCCACTTTCAGTTTTACCCATGTCAATCTAGAGTTTACTTTGTTACACTCTATCACATACTCCCACAATTCCTGTTTCAGAAGTAGCACTACTCCTTCCTTTGCTCTTTTCCTATCACCAACCCCTGACTTTACTCCCAAAACGTTCCCAAACCACATACACATATATGATTTTATTATTTTATTTATTATACCTAATCGCTGTTTCCCGGATCAGCGAGTTAGTGCCAGGAAACAGATGAAGAATGGCCTATCCACTCGTATACCCATAGACCACATTCATTCACACTCAGCCTCTAGCTGTCATGTGTAATGCACTGAAACCACAGCTCCCTTTCCACATCCAGGCCCCACAAATCTTTCCATGGTTTACCCCAGAAGCTTCACATGCCCTGGTTCAATCCATTGACAGCATGTTGAGCCTGGTATACCACAGTGTTCCAATTCACTCTATTCCTTGCACGCCTTTCACCCTCCTGTATGTTCAGGCCCCGATCGCTTAAAATCTTTTTCACTCCTTCCTTCCACCTCCAATTTGGTCTCTCACTGCTCTTTGTTCCTCCACCTCCAATTTGGTCTCCCACTTCTCTTTGTTCCCTACACCTCTGACACATATATGCTCTTTGTCAATCTTTCCTCACTCATTTTCTCCATGTGGCCAAACCATTTCAGTACACCCTCTTCTGCTCTCTCAACCAGACTCTTTTTATTACCACACATCTCTCTTACTCTTCCATTTGTTACTCAATCAAACCTCCTCACACCACATATTGTCCTCAAACATTTTATTTCCAACACATCCACCCTCCAGTGCACAACCTGATCTATAGCTTATGCCTCACAACTATATATCATTGTTGGAACCACTTTTCCTTCAAACATACCCATTTTTGCTCCGAGATGACCCTCTCGCCTTCCACTCATTCTTCAGTGCTCCCAGTACCTTCACACAACCCTATCTAAAGCCCATGCTTTGCAACTATATAACATTGTTGGAACCACTATTCCCTCAAACATACCCATTTTTGCTCAGAGATAACGTTCTCGCCTTCCACACATTCTTCAGTGCTCCTAGAACCTTCGCCCCCTCTCCCATCCTGTGACTCACTTCCGCTTCCATGGCTCTATCTGCTGCTGAATCCACTCCCAGATCTCTAAAACACTTCACCTCCTCCAATTTTTCTCCATTCAAACTTACCTCCTAGTTTACTTGTCCCTCAACCCTACTGAACCTAATTACCTTGCTCTTATTCACATTGACTCAGCTTTCTTCGTTCACACACTTTACCAAACTCAGTCACCAATTTCAGCGGTTTTCTCGCCTGAATCAGCCACCAGTGCTGTATCATCACACTGTCTCTAGCTTACATATGTAATGCAGTGACTCACTTTCCAAGACCTCTGATCCACAACAGACTGCATACTTGCCCCTCTCTCCAAAACTCTTGCATTCACCTCCCTAACAACCCCATCAATAAACAAATTAAACAACCATAGAGACCACGCACACCTACCGCAAACCAACATTCACTGGAAACCTTTCTTTCCTCTCTTCCTACTTGTACACATGCCTTGCATCCTTGATTAAAACTTTTCACTGCTTCTAGCAACTTACCTCGTACACCATATATTCTTAATACCCTCCACAGAGCATCTCTATCAGCTCTATCATATGCCTTCTCCAGATCCATAAATGCTACATACAAATCCATTTGTTTTTCTAAGTATTTCTCATGTACATTCTTCAAAGCAAACACCTGATCCACACATCCTCTACCTCTTGTGAAACCACACTTCCCCAATCTGATGCTCTGTACATTCCTTTACCCTCTCAATCAATACCCTATGATTTCCCAGGAATACTCAATAAACTTATGCCTTTGTAATTTGAACACTTGCCTTTATCCCCTTTGCCTTTGTACATTGGCACTATGCATGCATTCTGCCAATCCTCAGGCACTTCACCATGAACCATACATACATTGAATATCCTTACCAACCAGTCAGCAACACAGTCACCCCCTTTTTTAGTAAATTCCTCTGCAGTACCATCCAAACCCGCTGTCTTACCTGCTTTCATCTTCTGCAAAGCTTTCACTACCTCTTCTCTGATTACCAAACCATTTTCCCTGACCCTCTCACTTCGCACACCACCTCAACCAAAACACCTAATATTTGCCACTTTATCATCTCACATATTTAACAAACCTTCAAAATACTCACTCCATCTCCTTCTCACTTCACACATGTAATTACCTCCCCATTAGCCCCCTTCACTGATGTTCCCGTTTGTTCTCATCTTGCGCATGTTATTTACTTTCTTCCAAAACATCTTTTTATTCTTCGTAAAACTTAATGATACTGTCTCTCTTGAACTCTCTTTTGTCCTCTGTTTCACCTCTTGCACTTTCTCTTGACCCCCTGGCTTTCAGTCACTTGCGCTACTTCCCTGCAAAAATCTTCCAAATGCCTCTCTCTTCTATCTCACTCACAATCTTACTTCTTTATCCCACCACTTGTTGTCCTTTCTAATCTGCCCACCTCCCACCTTTCTCATTCCACAGGCATATTTTGTACAAGCCATCACTGCTTCCCTAAATACATCCCATTCTGCACTCAATCTTTCCTGGCGCTTCCACACACAGGTCTCCTTTCCAAGTTGCTTACTCTCACCACTCTCTTCACCCCAACATTCTCTCCTCTTTTCTGGAAACCTCTACATATCTTCACCTTCACCTCCACAAGATAATGATCAGAGATACCTCCAGTTGCCCTTCTCAGCACATTAACGTCGAAAAGGCTCTCTTTCACACGCCTATCAATTAACACGTAATCCAGTAACGCTTTCTGGCCATCTCTCCTAATTACATACGTATACTTATGTATATCTCTCTTTTTAAACCAGGTATATTCCCAAGCACCAGTCCTTTTTCATCACACAAATCTACAAACTCGTCACCATTTCCATTTACAACACTGAACACCCCATGTACACCAAATACACTCTCAACTGCCACATTACTCACCTTTGCGTTCAAATCACCCATCACTATAACCTGGTCTCGTGCATCAATGCTGCTAACACACTCTCTCTGCTGCTCCCAAAACACTTGCCTCATGATAGTTCTTCTCATGACCAGATGCATAGGCACAAATAACCACCTTTCTCTCTCCATCCACTTTCAGTTTTACCCATATCGATCTAGAATTTACTTTCTTACACTTTATCACATACTTCCACAACTTCTGTTTCAGGAGTTGTGCTGCTTCTTCCTTTGCTCTTGTCCACTCACCAACCCCTGACTTTACTCCCAAGACATTCCCAAACTACTCTTCCCCTTTATCCTTAAGCTTTGTTTCACTCAGAGCCAAAACATCCAGGCTCCTTTCCTCGAACATACTACCTATCTCTCCTTTTTTCTCATCTTTGTTACATCCACACACATTTAGACACCCCAATATGAGCCTTTGAGAAGGATGAGCACTCCCCGTGTGACTCCTTCTTCTGTTTCCCCTTTTACATGCACATATACATTCATATACATATGAACATATAGATAGATATAGATACACAGACATATACATATATACGCATGTACATATATACGCATGTGAAAGAAGAAAGTTAAGAGTAAATTTGAATAAGAGCAAGGTTATTAGGTACAGTAGGGTTGAGGGTCAAGTCAATTGGGAGCTAAGTTTGAATGGAGAAAAACTGGAGGAAGTAAAGTGTTTTAGATATCTGGGAGTGGATCTGGCAGCAGATGGAACCATGGAAGCGGAAGTGAATCATAGGGTGGGGGAGGGGGTGAAAATCCTGGGAGCCTTGAAGAATGTGTGGAAGTCGAGAACATTATCTCGGAAAGCAAAAATGGGTATGTTTGAAGGAATAGTGGTTCCAGCAATGTTGTATGGTTGCGAGGCGTGGGCTATGGATAGAGTTGTGTGCAGGAGGATGGATGTGCTGGAAATGAGATGTTTGAGGACAATATGTGGTGTGAGGTGGTTTGATCGAGTAAGTAATGTAAGGGTAAGAGAGATGTGTGGAAATAAAAAGAACATGGTTGAGAGAGCAGAAGAGGGTGTTTTGAAATGGTTTGGGCACATGGAGAGAATGAGTGAGGAAAGATTGACCAAGAGGAGATACGTGTCGGAGGTGGAGGGAACGAGGAGAAGTGGGAGACCAAATTGGAGGGGGAAAGATGGAGTGAAAAAGATTTTGAGTTATCGGGGCCTGAACATGCATGAGGGTGAAAGGCATGCAAGGAATAGAGTGAATTGGATCGATGTGGTATACCGGGGTCAACGTGCTGTCAGTGGATTGAATCAGGGCATGTGAAGTGTCTGGGGTAAGCCATGGAAAGTTGTGTGGGGCCTGGATGTGGAAAGGGAGCTGTGGTTTCGGGCATTATTATGGATAGAGTTGTGCGCAGGAGGATGGATGTGCTGGAAATGAGATGTTTGAGGACAATATGTGGTGTGAGGTGGTTTGATCGAGTAAGTAATGTAAGGGTAAGAGAGATGTGTGGAAATAAAAAGAACATGGTTGAGAGAGCAGAAGAGGGTGTTTTGAAATGGTTTGGGCACATGGAGAGAATGAGTGAGGAAAGATTGACCAAGAGGAGATACGTGTCGGAGGTGGAGGGAACGAGGAGAAGTGGGAGACCAAATTGGAGGTGGAAAGATGGAGTGAAAAAGATTTTGAGTGATCGGGGCCTGAACATGCATGAGGGTGAAAGGCATGCAAGGAAGAGAGTGAATTGGATTGATGTGGTATACCGGGGTCAACGTGCTGTCAGTGGATTGAATCAGGGCATGTGAAGTGTCTGGGGTAAGCCATGGAAAGTTGTGTGGGGCCTGGATGTGGAAAGGGAGCTGTGGTTTCGGGCATTATTACATGACAGCTAGAGACTGAGTGTGAACGAATGGGGCCTTTGTTGTCTTTTCTTAGCGCTACCTCGCACACATGAGGGGGAAGGGGGATGTTATTCCGTGTGTGGCGAGGTGGCGATGGGAGTGAATAATAGGCAGACAGTGTGAATTGTGTGCATGTGTATATATGTATGTGTCTGTGTGTGTATATATATGTGTACAATGAGATGTATAGGTATGTATATTTGCGTGTGTGGACGTGTATGTATATACATGTGTATGTGGGTGGGTTGGGCCATTTCTTTCATCTGTTTCCTTGCGCTACCTCGCAAACACGGGAGACAGCGACAAAGCAAAATAATAATAATAAAAAACATGTTCATACTTGTTTGCCTTCATCCATTCCTAGTGCTTCCCTGCCCCACAGAAAGAGCATCGCTGCCTCCTGCTTCAGTGAGGTAGTGCTAGGAAAATAGCCAAAAAAGGCCACATTTGTTCACACTGTCTCTAGCTCCCTTTCCACATCCAGGCCCCACAGGCCTTTCCATGATCTACTCCAGACGTTTCACATGCCCAGGTTCACTCCATTAACATCACATTGACCCCAGTATACCACACTGTTTGAATTCACTCTATTCCTTGTACGCCTCTCACCCTCCTGTATGTTCAGACCCCGATTGCTCAAAATCTTTTTCACTTCATCCTTCCACCTCCAATTTGGTCTCCTGCTTCTCCTTGTTCCCTCCACATACATCCTCTTTGTTAACTTTTTGTTACTCATTCTCTATATGTCCAAACCATTTCAACACACCTTCTGCTCTCTCAACCACACTCTTTTTATTTCCACACATCTCTCTTACCCTTTCATTACTTACTTGATCAAACCACCTCACACCACATATTTTCCTCAAACATTTCATTTCTAACACATCCACCCTTGTCCGTACAGCCCTATCTATAGCCAATGCTGCGCAAGTATATAATATTGTGGAACTACTATTCCTTCAACCATACCCATTTTTCCTCTCTGCAATAACGTTCTCTCCTTCCTCACATTCTTCATCGCTGCTAGAACCATCACACCCCCCCCCCCCCCCACCATGTGACTCACTCCCACTTCTATGGTTCCATTTGCTGCTAAGTCCACTCTCAGATATCTAAAACACTTCACTTCCTCCAATTTTTCTCTATTCAAACTTACATCCCTGTTATCTTGTCCCTTAACCTACTGAACCTAATAACCTTGCTCTTACTCACATTTACTCTCAACTTTCTCCTTTCACACACTTTTCCAAACTCAGTCACCAGCTTCTGCAGTTTCTCACTCGAATCAGCCACCAGAGCTGTATCATTGGCAAACAACAACTGATTCACTTCCCAGGCCCCATCCCTAACTGACGGCATACTCGCCCCTCTCTTCAGAACTCTTGTATTTACCTCCATAACCACCCCATCCATAAACAAATTAAACAACCATGGGGACATCACAAACCCTTGCCGCAGACCAACCTTCACTGGAACCATTCACTCTCCTCTTCCTACTTGTACATATGTCTTACATCCTTGGTAAAAACTTTTCACTTCTAGGAACTTACCTCCCCACCGTATACTCTTAAGACCTTCCACAAAGCATCTCTGTCAACCCCATCATGTGTCTTCTCCAGATCCATGAATGCTACATACAAATCCATCTGTTTCTCTAAGTATTTCTCACTTACATTCTTCATAGAATGTAAGGGTAAGAGAGATGTGTGGAAATAAAAAGAGCGTGGTTGAGAGAGCAGAAGAGGGTGTTTTGAAATGGTTTGGGCACATGGAGAGAATGAGTGAGGAAAGATTGACCAAGAGGATATATGTGTCGGAGGTGGAGGGAACGAGGAGAAGAGGGAGACCAAATTGGAGGTGGAAAGATGGAGTGAAAAAGATTTTGTGTGATTGGGGCCTGAACATGCAGGAGGGTGAAAGGAGGGCAAGGAATAGAGTGAATTGGAGCGATGTGGTATACCGGGGTTGACGTGCTGTCAGTGGATTGAATCAAGGCATGTGAAGCATCTGGGGTAAACCATGGAAAGCTGTGTAGGTATGTATATTTGTGTGTGTGGACGTATGTATATACATGTGTATGGGGATGGGTTGGGCCATTTCTTTCGTCTGTTTCCTTGCGCTACCTCGCAAACACGGGAGACAGCGGAAAAAAAAAAAAAAAATCTTCATAGCAAACACATGATCCACACATCCTCTACCATTTCTGAAACCACACTGCTCCTCCCCAGTTTGATGCACTGTACATGCCTTCACCCCCTCAGTCAGTACCCCCATACAATTTCCCAGGAATACTATCAAACTTATGCCTCTGTAGTTTGAATACTCACCATTATCCCCCTTGCCTTTGTACACTGGCATGATGCATGCGTTCTGCCAATCCTGAGGCACTCTATCATGATCCATACATACACTGAATATCCTTACCAACCAGTCAACAACACAATCACTCCTTTTCTTTGTAAATTCTACTGCAATGCCATCCAAACCTACACCTTGCTGGATTTCATCTTTGTCAAAGCTTTTACTACCTCTTCTATTTTAACCAAACCATTCTCCCTGACCCTCTCACTATGCACACCACCCTGACCAAAGCACCCTCTGACTGCCACTATATCATCAAACACATTCAACAAACCTTCAAAATACTCACTGCATCTCCTTATCACTTCATCACTACCTGTTATTACTTCCCCCCTTACCCCCTTCACCGATGTTCCCATTTGTTCTCATGTCTTATGCATGTTATTTACCTCTTACCTAAACATCTTTTTATTCTCCCTAACATATAATGATACTCTCTCTCCAACTCTCATTTGCCCTCTTTTTTAACCCTTGCACCTTCCTCTTGACCTTCTGCCACTTTCTTTTATACATCTCCCAGTCATTTGCACTTCTTCCTTGTAAGTATTGTCCAAGCGCCTCTCTCTTTTCTTTCCCTTACAACCTTACTTCATTCCACTACTTACTACCCTTTCTAATTTGCCCTCCTCCCACCTCTCATGCCACATGCATCTTTTGTACATGCCATAACTGCTTCCTTAGATACATCCCATTCCTAACCCACTCCCCTCATGTCATTTGCTCTTACCTTTTGCCATTCTACACTTAGTCTTTCCTGGTACTTCCTCACACATGTCCTTTCCAATCTCACTTACTGGTACCACTCTCTTCTCCCCAACATTCTCTCTTCTTTTTTGAAAACCTTTACAAATCTTCATCTCCGTATCCATCCCGCTGCCCCTCTCAGCACATTAACATCCAAAAGTCTCTTTTATGTTCCTTTTTTTTATCCCAGTAGAAACATAGCATGTGCTTTACCACCATTTGCAGATTGAAATTGCAAGTCAAAGTTACTTCATCCATTTTAGTATAATACTTAGTTTTGTTTATGGAATTTATCATAGAATATTACGTACTTTGATGGCATTTTGTCAGGTCGTTCTCACTTAAAAGATATAACAAGTACTCAGTTTAAAGTGTGAATTCCGTATATAGCTACCAAGGGCAGAAAGAGTGATTCCAAATGATTTTTCCAATGATATTTGGATATGAAATTAATGATGTTAGATTTGACATCATTATAAAAAGTATTTTAACTGAAAAATTATATAGTATCTTTGAATATTTAATTTTTTAGGTAAATTAATATTCAAGATGGTAAATTAGAATAAGAATTCCTTTTAAAGAATGTCGGTGTTGCAAGAAGACCTTACTGTCATTCTCTTGGTTTTTTACTCAAATTCCCGAGCGTCTTTTTAGTGAAATGTTATTGTATGAGTCATCATTATATGTGGATCCCTGGTGCTTTATTTCAAAATATTCTTCTAAACGTTAAAAACTTAAAAGTACAAAACTTTTGTTTTTTCAATTATGTTGCTGGTCAAAGCATTTTTCATGTCAGTACAATATACCTTAATTCTAAAGAAGCTTCTGTCCAAAACTTGGCAAGTCAAAGGTCAAAACTTGATAACTTTTGTATTCAAAGGAATAATGAGCCAGCTAATGGAGAAAGCAAGTTAGTACATAGTTAAGGTAAGCATCTACTGAAATAGTAATAGGCTAGCAGCATAAAGATCCAGTTAGGGGAACATGGTGACTAGGCATCATGGATAGGGCATGAAGGAACAACTTTAGTTGGTTTTTACAGCATTGTATATAATTAGTTTTGTCACATGCCCCTCTGAATGGTTTATAGTTAGTGACTGGTATATTTTGTTGTATGCTTGCCAGAGTCAGGTTTGCAATTCTGGCAGCCTTATGGGAGAACTGTGTGTATGAAGGGTATGTAAATGTTTGCTTAATACATTTAATTACGTCCTTGTAGATTTGTAGTTTTAATCCATTTATGCCTAGGTACTTCACTAATGTGAGACTGATTTCAAGAATTAACATGTATGGTGACAGGTGTCATGATTAATTGAGTAAAGGTATGTATTCTTACTTTTTTTTTCAGGTCATGGGATCGTTAAACTTGGTGGTTCCTCTTGTTATGTGGGGTCGTGAAGCCCCAACTCATGACATTTCTTGCATCCTCTTAACTCATGATGTCCGAATTGTTGTCACAGGCTCCCGAGATGGACAAATATGTGTTTGGGACTTTGATCCTCCCAGTTTGAAGGTATGTTACTGGAGATATGTATTGTGATAGTCAGATTGCCATTGAGAGGATAGAAGCACATTGTGCTTGATAGTGATGTGCTGGAGGTAACTGGTTTAGTGTCACCTTGTTGCAGTTGCAGTTTTTCTCTCTAACCCTCTTAAATTTTTTCCTATATAACCTCCCCACACACCTTTAGAAACCAAAAAAGTGAAAGTCCCCTGAAGTGTAGATGACTTTACCCTAACAGCACAGCATCCTTACACTACACTCACAGTGGATTGACTGTTTTGATACCTCCTCTCCTTGAGTAGTTAAGCCGTGGAAATTTCTTCCTTTCATCTGTCCTCTTCATATCACTTTTCTTCCTTTGAAAGTCACGTCTGTGAACCCTAGCATTGCTCCGTTTAATTTCTACTTTTTTTCTTTTTACCAGGATGTGATTTATTTAGGAATGTGTTGCCCAATGCCATGTTGGTCATAAAAAAAAAAGCAACACTACATCATGCAGTTAGAACTTTAGCTTTCGCTAAACAGAGTGTTTACATTCCCCCAGGCATCTACCATCACATCCTTAATCCCTGACAGATATTAAGCAACCTTCATCCTTCCATAGCCCTGAATGGTCATCCTTTCCTACTCCTCAGAACTCCTTCCATACTGAGTATCATATATAACATACATGATATCCTTTTTCCATATCAGAAACATTGACACAAATAAATGAATTGCCCTCAGTTCCTTCTGGCACCAGGTTTAGATAAGATGAATAATCTCACAGTATCCTCTCCAAATGTTCCATGAATAATTTCACAGTATCCTCTACAAACGTTTCATCTGCTCCACTCTAAACTGTGCCTCACTTCCTTTCAAAAGCTAATGTAACTAAGCTACAAACCATTGAAAACAGAGCACTTAGAACAGTAATTGGTTGCATAGCAACAAGAAATAGACCAGCACTACACAGAAAAAAAGCCAATACAATCCCATCTCAACATGCTTGGCATCCAATTCTTTGTATCAACACATGAGCCCATTCACCAAAACCACACCATAACTAACCACCTACTCTCAAGCAGAGAAGAAAAAGCCTACTCCTGTCTCACATTTAATCAGCCAGTGCACACAAATCCCTGTTTCCCCCAAAAAACACAGCATTGACTAAACCTTTTTCTTTTGATGACTCAACAAGCAGTAAATAATTCCCCTCCCCTGTCTCAGGCTTTAGCATCACTCCATGAAACTGTTACCGATTTGAAACAATATTTTCTTGACATTACACACATACACATTGAGAGACAGCATGAGGTAAAGTTGGGTCACAATGCAGACAAGGCAAGCCATGCAGAGGAAGGTAACCAGGTGCAAGTCAGCACCTTGTCTGTTCAAACTAGTATGCAATAGCAAGAAGGGATAGAGAAATTAAAGGATGGGGGGAGTAGCTCTCTTGATAGGAAATTCCATTAGATTGTAGGAAATATCTGTAGATAGTGCCGGTAGACAAAACATAATTGGGAAAATCAGTGTGAGAAGGAAATATCTTTAATACTTTTAGTTTACAGTCCTCCAAAGAACTCTAACATTATAGAGTGGGTATACCTGGAGAATAATGAAGGAAAGGTAAGGATGGTGAAGGAAGCAACCAACTACTCCTTCCCAGGGTATGGTAAAGCACTGATAATGGGGGGAGTTCAGGTACAAAGAAACAGACTGGGAGGATGTAGATTCCCATTGAGATGCTAAGTTATGGAGACACAAAATCCTTAAAAGTACAGAGATCTTTTTGTATCAATATGTCAAAGAGCATATGGAAACTATAGGAGATGGTTCACCATCTCTAGTTGACCCTGTCTTTTGAGAGTATTGATTGGGAGAGGGAGTTCTGTAATAAGAGTATGGACCACTGCAACAGAAGGTTCTGCAAAATCTACATTGAAGGGGACTGAGCATGGGTACCTCTGGTGTCCAGTGCATGAAAGATACAGGAGAGCAAGGAATGAGTATTGTAAAGCAAAGAGGGAGAAGCAGAGAGATTTTGAAAAAAAAAAAAAGCATTGTGGAAAGAGCAAAAGACAGTCCAAAACTTTTATCCAAGTTCATCATTAACAAAGCATCAGTGAAAGAGCAACTAATAAGGCTGTGACTCGGTAGAAGAATTCTAGTGGATGATGAGAAAATATGTGAGTTGAATGATATGTTTGTAAGTGTTTTCACCATGGCAGGCATTGATGGTCTAGCATTGCCAAAGTGGGAGGGTGATGGAGTCTTGGAAATGTCTATTCATCAACAACAGTAACAGTCTTTCTGTCAAAACAATTTGACCCATAAAAAGTCTATGGCCCTGATGAGGTCTCCTCATACATGTTGAAAGAATGGACTGAGGCTCTTGCTAGACCTTTAGTAATGTTAGTTAGTCATTGGTGGAAGATGTAGTTTTTAAGGTGTGGAAGAGGAGAAATGTGCCTAAAGTTAAGAAAAGGTATTGGGAAACCACTGAAATATAGGCCCGAGTTACTAGGAAGTATGGTTTATGAAATATTGGAAAAGATATTCAGAAAGAAAATGAATGATTACTTGCAAAGGAGAAACTTTCTATCAAGGAAACAACATGGTTGTAAGAAAAGGAGGTCGACCATGAATAACCAGTCTTCTAGACTTCTCTGACATGGAGAGCCCCATCTTAGATCAAAGAGGGAATAGGTAGACTGTGTTTCTAGATGTCAGAAAGCCTATGGTGCTAGTTTTGTCAAAGATGATTAAATAGCTAGATTTACAGGGATGAATAAGAGGTGTGCTCCTTCACTGGTCAGAAATCTGCTATATTGGAAGGGAGCAAAGAACACAGGTAAGAGGTGCATCTTTGAAGAAGGCTGGGTTTACAAGTGGCCTACTGCAGGGCTTGGTCTTGGGCTCACTGCTGTTTTTGGTGTATTTACATGATTTGCCAATGATGGACTAGAATTGTATCTAAACATGTTTGAAAAAATGATGCCAAGGTCATGAGAGCAATGAAGGGTCATGAGAGAAATGAAGAATAATGATTGCATCAGCCTATAGGGGGACTTCGCATTGGAAGCATGCATTGATATATCCCATACTTAAGAAGGGTGACTGTTCTGACCCCTCTAACGATCTTCTTATTGCTTTAACATCTACCATTACCAAAGTCCTTGAATCTCCCTCCCTCAACTCCCATATCCTTAGATACCTCGAAAATCACAGTCTTCTCTCTGATCATCAGTATGGCTTCCTTAAGGTGAGATCTTATCTTACTAATGTCTGATCATCATCCCTAAAAGATTGTGGGGAGTCATATGTAGTTGCCCTTAACATATCCAAAGCTTTTAACAGGATGTGGCATTTGGGTCTCACCTCTAAGCTCCCCTCTTTTGGCTTCTCTTCCTCACTTTTTTCTTTCATATCTAGCTACCTCTCTGATTGATCTATCCCTTTGGTTATCGATGGATCAGCCTCCCCTTTTCTCAATCAACAGCAGTGTCCCTCAAGGCTCTGAATTGTATACTTTTTTCCTTTTTTCCAGTGATTTACTCTCCACAAATTTTCCAATGCGCTCATATGCAGATGACTCAACACTGCATTCATCTTCTTTCTTTCTTTCATACTATTCGCCATTTCCCGCGTCAGTGAGGTAGCGTTAAGAACAGAGGACTGGGCCTCTGAGGAAACATCCTCATCCAGCCCCCTTCTCTGTTCCTTCCTTTGGGAAAAAAAAAAAAAAAAGAAAAAAAAAAGAGAGAGGGGAGGATTTCCAGCCCCCCGCTCCCTTCCCTTTTAGTCGCCTTCTACGACACGCAGGGAATACGTGGGAAGTATTCTTTCTCCCCTATCCCCTATTCAATATATGTAAAACATAATAACTGGCCATAAATTTACACTATACAGACATGCACAACCAAGGATTGTACAATAATATTAAAGTAACTTGCACCAAAATTATACTAAAACATAAAAATACTCTTGAATCCCTTTTAATCAATGTCTATCTTGACACCTGCTCCCACCTAAACTCTCTCAATGGGATGGCAATGACAAGAGTCTCCATAACTAGTAAAAGCCAGTGCTCTAAGTACAATAACATTCTTCAAGGTTTCAGTTTCTGTTTAAAAAGAGCAAAAATATAATACTCTATCACAGACTCAGTTACTCAAAATATTATATCCAAATGAAACCACTTCATTTAGCCAACAGTACAAACTTCAAACCAAGAGTTGTTTTCGTTTCACGTATGCTTTCACACTCCCTAAAACTAGTTTCAACAATATGACAAACTTTAATCTTCCTATCCATACAAAATATGTCATAAAATATAAATCAAATTACAAAAAATAATATATATCTTGTGTGTGCTTAGACATATCAAACATTCTAATTTAAATCAACAGCACCTATTATTCTTTATATTCTTATTATGGAGGACAATGGTTGAATCTTCCAGTGTAACCATAACTTCGGCATTTTCATTTGCAAAATCTTCAACAACACAGTTAAAGAGTTTCTCAACATTGCTGCCCATCTTGCTTGATGTTTCAAACACTTTCCCACCCACCTCATCAACATAATCGTGAATATCATGGTAGTCAACCTGTCGTGCACTCGGATTATCCAACACCAAATCAAGCTTTGTTCCACAAAGATAAACTTTACAATTTTCTTCATGTTTCTGGACCTCTGACACCCAGAATTTGGCACGCTCAGCACTTTCTGCACATGTTATATCATAACAAATGATTGCAGCCTTAGAGTCTCTATAATATATTCGACTCATTGCTTCATATCGTTCACTACCAGCTGTGTCCCACAGGCCAACACAGATTTTCATCTACATCCTTCAGTTCTGCTCCTTCTTCCCTCACTTGATCTGCACCTCGTCTTGACACAGTTTCCTCAGTAAACTCAGACTTGGACAGGATATCTCAGTAGTGTGGATGACATCAAGTTAAGTTTAATGCTTCAAAGACCCAGTTTTTACCCATCTCTTTATCAAAAACCCTTTACAACTCTTTTCTCTCCTTTGAAAGTTCTGTAATTCCACCACTTGACTCAACGAACATATTTGGTATTACTACTGTAACATCCACTCTTTTATGAAAACCCCACATGTAGGGTGGTTTTAGCTTTGCATCCTTGCTTGACAGAGTTGAGTCAAAAGTGGTCCGACTTATAAACTGCTCCAGGCAAACTTCCAAACATGACCCTCTTGCCCTATGCTGCAGTGTTGGTTCACTTTTCCTCCTCAGTAGGTATGACTTTGGTTTTTGCTCCCTGTTCACTTTTCCTCTTCAGTAGGTATGACTTTGGTTTTTGCACCCCAGAGCTGGTTGATTCTGTGCCTCCACCACTAGGTAGACCACACAATACTCAGCAAGCTGCTGTATGACATGATTACCGTGTGGCCTTTGGCAACTTTGGATGTTCCGTTTTGATAGCTGTTTCTTTCCCTATGTATCGAATCTTTGGAACTCTATACTTTCTCATATCTCCCAGTAACTATACCCTTGCACATTTTAGAAGACATGTTTTTCACTTTTTCCAAAATTCGTATACATTTCCCCTTGTTTTTTCTTTTTCTCTCTCATTTTTCTCTATTTCAATTAAGGCCCAGCCTTGATATGGACTTTTTTCCATGACTGGAGCCGTAAGAAAAAAGTTTGGTAAATGTATGGTGAGATTTAATCCAAGTCAATGCAAGGTGATGAGGATGGGACAAAGTGCAGGAATGTGCATGTGCCTCAATTATCACCAGAGCTACATATTAGGAGAATTATGAGATAGGAGAGCTGTCTGCATGCAAAGATAAGGATTGTATTCAGTGTATGGACAGGGACATGATTGTGAAATTATTCATTATATAGATGAGATCAAAACTGGATTATGCCTTGTAACTATGAGACCAAAACTGGATTATTCCTTGTAAGTGTGGTCACTGTACCTAGAGAGGCACTTTGCCATGGTTGAGAGGGTACAGAGAAGAGCAGCTGAGTTGGTACCTGAATTAAGAGAATTGAGCTGTAAAACACCCACTTCATAGAGATGGTAAAATACTCTCTGTGTGTGTGTATGTAATCACTTATTTGTACTGTACAGGGAGAGATTTCTCCATTCTGCTGTTAGACACCTTCTTAAACTTATGTAAGATGTTTGCATTAACTATGTCTTCAGTAATTTTATTCCATTCTACCACCACTCATGTATTGTAAAAGTAGTTTTCATCTTTTTCAAAAAGTCTCTTGCATAATTTCATGTAATGTCCTCTAGTTGCTCCGTCTTTACGTCTTTTCAAGAAGTGCTCACTATTTATGTCAGTTATCTGTTTATGTGTGTGAGTGTTTTTATACACATGCTGTTATCTGCCTGTGAGAAATTTTATGTAGTTATTTTAACTCTAGGTGACTTTTTTCTTATTTCGAAAAATTATTTTTATATCCTTTTATAACTGGGAATGATATATTTATCTGTTATTCTTTATTCCGTTCATCCACCACCCCTATGCTGTAAAAGTACTTCTTTTCAGCTTTTTCAAGTCTCTTGCTTAATTTCATGGAATAGGTTGCGGAGATGGAGTGTGGTGATGAAGTATGGGGACTAGTAACACTCCTGTTTGTGAATGATACTTTGTTGTTTGCTGAGAGTGAAGAGTAATTGCAGAAGGTTGTAAGTTTGTTCAGTGATGAGAGTAAGCATAGGCAATTGAAGGTAAATCAAGTAAAAGTAAAGTAATGCTGTTTGACTGGAAACATTGTAAAAGTATAGATCTTGCAAAACCCTACAGAGTGAGAGAAGAAAATGTTCTAAATGCTTTATGAATATGGGGGAAGAAAGACTGGAAGGAGTGACAAAATTTAAGTATTTGGGAGCTATCTTGGTTAAGTTTGGTGATATGGAAGGAGAGATACGGGAAATAGCAGTTTAGGGCTGAAGAAACAGTCGGCCCCGTATTAGTATGATGAAGGGTAGTGTAAGTATGGAAATGAAGAAAGGATCACAGGCCGTGATAATCTTCCTGACATCGACCTATGCAGCCAATGTCATTGTGGAAATGAGTCATTTGAGAAGAGCATGTGGTATTAATAGATAGACTGAAGAAAGAAATGAGGGGGTATGTGAGAGATTTGATATGGCAGGGAATGCTATGGGAATGAATTGTGGAGTGGTAGAGTTAATGAAATGTAATACTTTGAGGTAGTTTAGGCTTATGAAAAGAATAGAAGACAGTGAATTTATAAGGAGAGTGTATGATATTATGATTAAAGGGGTTGGTATAAGAGGAAGTTTATAAGGAGTGTGTATAATGTTACAATTGAAGGGTTTGGTGTAAGAGGAAGACCAACTGTGACATGGCAAAATAGAGTGGAAGAGTAATGGAAGGAGAAAAATGGTGGAGGAATGTGTGTAATGGTGTATGTGAGAAAGACATAAGTGGAGACTTTTGTTGTGGCCATTCCCTTGATGGGATTTCCCAAAGGATATGGGCAACAGAGACATAGATAGATAGATAGATGGATAACTGTTGTTGATTTAGACTCAGATGGAATTCTTGAAATCTTATTCTTCCTGTCTCATGAATTTTTTTCTTTTTCATATTTGACCAGGCTTACTCATCTAGAACCTTTTCTGGAGAGTTGGGTTGCTTCATCACTCAGTTCTCTAGTATATGAGCTCTTCCTTTAACAAAACAGTTGTTATTAGTTTCTATGGAATTTCAGTTTCGTAACTTTCTATGTTCAGATTTCATTTAAGTACCTCCTTGCTCATTTTCTTGATGTTTTACAGTGAGGCTACAGAGGTTTGGCAGTGTTTTGATATTTTTTTTTTCATTTATATTGATTGCACTTTGTTGCTGTGTTAGTGAAGTAGCAAAAGAAAACAGACGAAAGAAAGGCCTAACCCACCCACATACACGTCCACACACGCACATATACATACTTATACATTTCAACATATACATGTATATATACATACACAGACATATACATATATACACATGTACTTAATTTATACTTGCTGCCTTTATTCATTCCTGTTGCCACCCCACCACACATGAAATGACCCCCCCCCCCCCATGCGCATGAGGTAGCGCTAGGAAAAGACAACAAAGGCCACATTCGTTCACTCTCAGTCTCTAGCTGTCATGTATAATGCACTGAAACCACAGCTCCCTTTTCACATCCAGGCCCCACAAAACTTTCCATGGTTTACCCCAGACGCCTCACATGCCCTGGTTCAGTCCATTGATAGCACATTGACCCCGACCCCGGTATACCACATTGTTCCAATTTACTCTATTCCTTGCATGCCTTTCACCCTCCTGCATGTTCAGGCCCCGATCGCTCAAAATCTTTTTCACTCCATCCTTCCACCTCCAATTTGGTCTCCCACTTCTCCTCGTTCTCTCCACCTCTGACACATATATGCTCTTTGTCAGTCTTTCCTCACTCATTCTCTTCATGTGACCAAACAATCTCAAAATGCCCTCTTCTGCATTCTCAACCACTCTTTTTATTACCACACATCTTTCTTGCCCTTTCATTAGTTACTCGATCAAACCACCTCACACCACATATTGTCCTCAAACATCTCATTTCCAACACATCCACCCTCCCCCACACAATCTTATCTATAGCCCATACCTTGCATCCATGTATCATTGTTGGAACCACTATTCCTTCAAGCATACCCATTTTAGTTTTTATATGAATTATATATATCAAGTTTGTAAAATGATTAAGTGGTGTCTCAGAGTAATTTGTTTTTTCTCTTTTAGTTGACACCTCGTTGCCTTCTGGTTGGCCACACAGCGTGCATCACATGCCTCGCTCAAGGTGGAAATGCTCGGGGGACTTCCTTTATTGTCAGTTCTTCAGAAAATGGGTTAGTCACAGTTATTAGCTGTAAAGTTGTAGGGTGAATATCTTGTTAAATTGTAAGACAGTTTACAGTAAATGTGTTCTGTAAGATCAACGAGTATGTTTTATTTTCTTGTTTGCAGAAAGTTTTTCAGAAGAAAAACTGGTAAGAGTGTGCCCTCTAATATTGAGATTAGTAGGATATGTCTTTTGGATACATAGTATTAGTTACACAATGTTATTCTATAAAATTGTTATTATCACAGAATGACAGGAATCTGCTAATCCTTAAGCAGACCCATTGTATGTAAAGCTGACTTTGATTGGCAAAGAAAAACTATTTAGGCTGGCCAGTGAATGTTCACCATGTAGTCAAAGTTTTCTTAAGGGGGGTTGACCACCCACAACCCGATTAAGTTTGTCATTCAGTTGTATACAGGCAAGATGTAACAAAGCATATTGTCACATAATGAGAAATCTTTTATGATACAGGGAATGTCTCATAACTGGCAACCTTGTGATCCAGGAGTTAATGGTTTTCTTGAGTTTCCAGTTTTTGGAAATTTAAGCTTAACCTGTCATTACAGTACATAACATAACTTGTCTTTGTTTTTGTACATTGTTTTTTATCTAGGATAAAATGTAGTGTATACTATGAATTTGATTGTATGTAACTGTTAAATCAAGAACAAAATGAGATGTGTAGGAATAAATCATTGACATTTATTGTGGGAGAGGTGAGGTTGTATGGAGTGGTTGAGATGTAAGGCAAAAGATTTTCAAGGGTAGAGGATGGCTGGGCTCTGTCCTTGGTAATTACTTTCACACATTGGCTGCAAAATTAATTTCTAGCCTTATTTCTGAGGAGATTGAATTTTCCTTTAAGATATAAAAGTGGTAATTGGTATTTTTTTCTTGGAAGCAAATCCATAAAGTTTCAATATCAGGGAGCAGTATTTCTTAGAAAAAGAAAATGTTATTATTATCATTATTATTTTTATATGTAATCGCCGTTTCCTGCATCAGTGAGGTAGCGCCAGGAGACAGACGAAGAATGACCCATCAACTCATATACACATATATATATATACATATATGCCCACATTTGCACAAATACATGCATGTACATATCAACATATACATATACATACACATAGACTGACATTATATACTTACACGTACATATTCATACTTGCTTGCCTTCATCCATTCCTGGCGATACCCTGCCACTCAGGAAAACAGCATCGCAATCCCCTGCTTTAGCAAGGTAGTGCTAGGAAAACAGACAAAAAACACCACATCTGTTCACACTCAATCTGTAGCTGTCATGTGTAATGCACAGAAACCTCAGCTTCCTATCCATATCCAGGCCCCACAGACCTTTCCATGATTTACCCCAGATGCTTCACATGCCCTGGTTCAGTCCATTGATAGCACGTCACCCCAGTATAACACATCATTCCAGTTCACTCTATTCCTTGCTTGCCCCTCTCCTTCCTGTATGTTCAGGCCCTGATCACTCAAAATATTATTTATATTTATATTTGATATACTTTGTCGCTGTCTCCCATGCTAGCGAGGTAGCGCAAGGAAACAGACGAAAGAATGGCCCAACCCACCCACATACACATTTATATACACACACGTCCACACACTCACATATACATACCTATACTTGTCAACGTATACATGTATATACACACACAGACATATATACACTTGTACATAATTCATACCGTCTGCCCTTATTCATTCCCGTCACCACCCTGCCACATATGAAATAACAACCTGCTCCCCCCACGTGTGCGCGAGGAAGCGCTAGGAAAAGACAACAAAGGCCACATTCGTTTACACTCAGTCTCTAGCTGTCACATATAATGCACCGAAACCACAGCTCCCTTTCCACATCCAGTCCCCACAAAACTTTCCATGGTTTACCCCAGATGCTTCACATGCCCTGGTTCAATCCATTAACAGCATGTCGACCCCAGTATACCACATCGTTCCAATTCACTCTATTCCTTGCACACCTTTCACCCTCCTCCATGTTCAGGCCCCGATCACTCAATATCTTTTTAACTCCATCTTTCCACCTCCAATTTGGTCTCCCACTTCTCCTCATTCCCTCCACCTCTGACACATATCCTTTTTGTCAATCTTTCCTCACTCATTCTCTCCATGTGACCAAAACCATTTCAAAACACCCTCTTCTGTTCTCTCAACCACATTCTTTTTATTACCACACATCTCTTTTACCCTTTCATTACTTACTCGATCAAACCACCTCACACCACATATTGTCCTCAAACATCTCATTTCCAGCACATCCACCCTCCTCCGCACAACTCTATAGCCCACGCCTCACAACCATATAACATTGTTGGAACCGCTATTCCTTCAAACATACCCATTTTTGCTTTTCAAGATAACGTTCTCGACTTCCACACATTCTTCAACGCTCCCAGAACTTTCGCCCCCTCCCCCACCCTATGATTCACTTGCGCTTCCATGGTTCCATCCGCTGCCAAATCCACTCCCAGATATCTAAAACACTTCAATTCCTCAGTTTTTCTCCATTCAAACTTACCTCCCAGTTGATTCGTCCCTCAACCCTACTGTACCTAATAACTTGGCTCTTATTCACATTTACTCTCAGCTTTCTTCTTTCACATACCTTACCAAAGTCAGTCACCAGCTTCTGAAGTTTCTCACCCGAATCAGCCACTAACACTGGATCATCAGCGAACAACAACTGACTCACTTCCCAAGCTCTCTCATCCAGAACAGACTGCATACTTGCCCCCCTTTCTAAAACTCTTGCATTTACCTCCCTAACAACCCCATCCATAAACAAATTGAATATCCATGGAGACGTCACACACCCCTGCTGCAAACCAACATTCACTGAGAACCAATCACTTGCCTCTCTTCCTACATGTACACATGCCTTACAGCCTCGATAAAAACTTTTCACTGCTTCTAACAACTTGCCTCCCACACCATATATTCTTAATACCTTCCACAGAGCATCTCTATCAACTCTATCATATGCCTTCTCCAGATCCATAAATGCTACATACAAATCCATTTGCTTTTCTAAGTATTTCTCACATACATTCTTCAAAGCAAACACCTGATCCACACATCCCCTACCACTTCTGAAACCACACTGCTCTTCCCCAATCTGATGCTCTGTACATGCCATTCTCCTCTCAATCAATACCCTCCCATATATTTCCCCAGGAATACTCAAGAAACTTATATACCTCTGTAATATGAGCACTCACTTTTATCCCCTTTGCCTTTGTACAATGGCACTATGCTAGCATTCCGCCAATCCTCAGGCACCTCACCATTATCCATAATTATCATTATTATTATAATTTTTTTTTTTTTTTGCTTTGTCGCTGTCTCCCGCGTTTGCGAGGTAGCGCAAGGAAACAGATGAAAGAAATGGCCCAACCCACCCCCATACACATGTATATACATACGTCCACACACGCAAATATACATACCTACACAGCTTTCCATGGTTTACCCCAGACACTTCACATGCCCTGATTCAATCCACTGACAGCACGTCAACCCCGGTATACCACATCGATCCAATTCACTCTATTCCTTGCCCTCCTTTCACCCTCCTGCATGTTTAGGCCCCGATCACACAAAATCTTTTTCACTCCATCTTTCCACCTCCAATTTGGTCTCCCACTTCTCCTCGTTCCCTCCACCTCTGACACATATATCCTCTTGGTCAATCTTTCCTCACTCATTCTCTCCATGTGCCCGAATCATTTCAAAACACCCTCTTCTGCTCTCTCAACCACGCTCTTTTTATTTCCACACATCTCTCTTACCCTTACGTTACTTGTCCTCAAACATCTCATTTCCAGCACATCCATCCTCCAGCGCACAACTCTATCCATAGCCCACGCCTCGCAACCATACAACATTGTTGGAACCACTATTCCTTCAAACATACCCATTTTTGCTTTCTGAGATAATATTCTCGACTTCCACACATTCTTCAAGGCTCCCAGGATTTTTGCCCCCTCCCCCACCCTATGATCCACTTCCGCTTCCATGGTTCCATCCGCTGCCAGATCCACTCCCACATAATTATTATTATTATTATTATTATTGTTATTATTATTATTATTATTATTGTTATTGTTATTATTATTATACTTGATCGTCATTTCCCGCATCAGTGAGGTAGCACCAGAAAACATACAAAGAAAAACTCATCCCCTCATATACACACATATACATACATGCACTTACGCTAACATTTTTATTTATTTATTTTATTTTACTTTGTCGCTGTCTCCCGTGTTAGCGAGGTAGCACAAGGAAACAGACGAAAGAATGGCCCAACCCACCCACACATCACATGCATATACATACACGTCCACACATGCAAATATACATACCTATACATCACAACGTATACATATATATACACACACAGACATATACATATATACGTATGTACATAATTCATACTGTCTGCCTTTATTCATTTCCATCGCCACCCCACCACACATGAAATGACAACCCCCTTCCCCTGCATGTGCACAAGGTAGTGCTAGGAAAAGACAACAAAGGCCACATTTGTTCACACTCAGTCTCTACATACATATACATATTAACATATACACGTAAACATACACATACACAGACATATATACACATGTACATATTCACACTTGCTTGCCTTCATCCATTCCCGGTGCCACTCCGCCTCACTGGAAACAGCATCTCCACCCCATGCATCAGCGAGGTAGCACCAGGAAAACAGACAAAAAAAGGCACACTTAACTCAGACCTGCAGGCAGTGACCAAACTCATTAGGTCTTGTCTTTAAATTTTAATGATTTATTTTTGTGTAAAGTTACTAGAAATATCATTGCACCATTAGACTTTTGTACTTTTGGAAATCAGTGTAAAATTACATGTATGTGTGCAGAGAGAACATTTTATGTTCTTGAAATAAAGAAAAAGTGCATGGTAGTGTTGTGGTACTGGATGTCAGGTATTCTCTTTATGCCCAGTATTTTAGACTGAGGTTAGGAAATTAATGGGCTACTCAACTACACCCCAAACTCAGTCTGATGACTGACTAACTTTGCATGATTAAGTTCACCGTATAATGGACTGTCAAGAGAATTTGTTAGATCCCAAACTTATTGGTATTCTGTGTGAGTAGGAAGGTCTTTATAAGTTGAACATTAGTACATTGAAGTCTTTTGGAACTGGTTTACTCTATAATACAGAACTCCCACAAATGTTGATGAATGAATGGTAAAGGATGTGAACAAACAGCCAGATTCAGATAAACACTGCCAATTAGTAACACTCGTTAAAAACATTGATATTATTATTTTTATTATTCATCTGTATTTGCTGTAATGCTTAACACACATAACACATCTTAACATTGTAACACTCATGGATTACCTAAATGATGTTGAACACATAGTATAAAGAGAATTGAGAGATAAATGGATCACTATGTGGGTGATGGTGGTCTGCTGACTGAGTTATTATTTTCATTTAAGATTTCAGCCAGCCTGGGGATAGCAGCTTATGGGACCCTGGCATCATTTCTTGGGTAGTGTGGGTTGGGGAACTGCATGGGATGTACAAACTGTTTTTTGATAGCTGTGGACTAAAGTTACATATTGCTGTAAGAAGAAATAGGTGTATCATGACTTTAGTCATGATTTGCAGTCAAAGGATCAAAGTACTCCTGCAGTGTAGCTTGATTCATACAGCTCTGCTTTTCTGTAATATGATTTTCTTGTATCATGATTTGGCTGATCATTGCATTCATTCTTTAGTCAACATTGCTTTCTTAAAATACCTAAGTAACATTTTCTGCAATGCATTTAGCATAATTTAACAACCCTGGCACTATTTCTCTTTTCAAAATACAAGTGATTTTCTCATCTGTTCATCCAACAACCCTTGTGTGTATTATTTTTTGCATTCATTTTCTAAATTTTTTGAATTGTAGAAATATTTTGATGCACAAATGTGAAGTGTACATTGTTTAATTAAATGGAAAATATCACTGCAGATAAGCAAACTAACCATAATTATTGTCTTCTCATATGTAAACACAGAGCTAGTTTTCACAGTGTCTTTTTTTGTAATCTATGTAGTGTGGTTTCCAAATTAAAACAAAACAAGCATAAGTAGTTAGAAATTTGCTATTTAGATATATGCTGATGCATAACATTTTCTGAACTACTTTTTTCAAGAAAGCTAAGTTTTTGTGTTTTTCAACAGAGAAATGTGTACATGGGACCTACGTGATGGGCGTTGCGTTGAAGTCCTCAGGTCAGCCAATGTTCACTCTTCCATGACGGTAAGTTTCATGGGGTTAAAGATTGCATAATATTTTTTTTTACGAGGCTGGTGAACAGAGCTTACTCATATGTTTTTGTTGACATAATTTCACCATATTCATATCCTTATTTGCTTACTTCTACTCATTAACTGTCACGTATATTGCACCAAAGCCAGAGTCTGTCCACTGCTAGGCCCTGCTTACCCCTACCTCTCTCTTTCTCTCTCTCATGGACAGAACTCCACATCAAGGCCAGGCCTTAATTAAAACTGTGTAGAGAGAATTATGAAATGAAAAAAGAAAAGACATGGAAAAGCATTTACGAATTTAGGAGCAAGTGAAAAACTTGTCTTTTGAAATTTGCTAGGTCATAGGTATGGGAAAGACATAAGAAGGAAGAGAGTTCCAAAGCTTCAATGTGTAGGGAAAGAAGCAGGTATCAAAACAGCCCATCCTTGAGTTGCTGATGGCCACACAGTAATCATGTGACTCAGCAGCTTGCTGAATATTGTATGTTCTAACTAGTGATATGGGTACACAAGGAGCAAAAACCAAAGTGATACCTATAGAAGAGGGAAAATGAGCCAACACTGCAGTGTAGGACAAAGGGTCAAGTTTGGACGTTAGCCTGGGACAGTTTGTTGGTTGGACTGCTTTTGAATCAACTCTGTCAAGTAAGGATGCTGAGCTAGAACCACCCCAGATGTGAGAGCAATACTTTTACATTTTTTTTATGGACACAATAAGCAGGACACAGAACAGGTGATGCACATAATAGGGTGATTAGTTGTCATTCTACTAGACTGTACGTTGTGTTATGATGGAGAAAGCTGGGGGACCACCTTGTAGGGATTAACTAAAAGGGATGTTAACCCATTCACCGTTAAACTAAACGGAGACAAAACACTCAACTTTTGATAATTACTAGTTATACGTGTAGCAGAAGAAAGCTACATTGGTAGCCTTTTTTTTGCTGAATTCAGAATGTAAAGTGCTATGTAACGTATAGACCCATTTCCTCCATATTGCTTACCGCTTGTACAATATTGCAACAATATTATATAATGAGATGATAATCTTTATGGCACAGTTAGATGAGAATTGCTGAAAGATAACTCTACTGGACTGTAAATAACATGGGGCAGAAGGAGGTGAGATTACCTGTGCAATGGTAATGAGGCAGGAGTGATGACCCATTAACGTGCTGATTTGGCTTTGTAGTGCATTTGGATCATCTCATTTGAACAATCAATTGAATATCCACTTTTGATGACAATACAAGGACTTTAACTTTTTTGCGTATTTGGACTTCAGTTGTGTGATTTTATTTTTTTTCCTGTTGTTTACATTTAGTGTTTGAGACAAAGCTCTCCATTTATAATGAAACTTTGGAATGTTTATAGCCAGTTGAAAAAAACTGTAGGGTTGAACATTTAGTTAGGCAGCAAACCAAAATGAAGGGGACACTTTAGAGAAAAGCAGAACCAAATATTTTTGGGGCATATTCCAACCTACTACTAATAAGCTTTTGTAAGGAGCCATCATCTTTGAACTATTGGAGGTTATGAGGAAATTCATTTTTTTTTTTATTGTGCTGTAAGGCAAAAATGACAAAAATTTATGTCATTTATTTTTTTTAATATACTTGATATCGCTGCTTCCTGCTTCAGCAAGGTAGCACCAGGAAGCAAAGAATGGCCCATCCACACATGTATGTACATAAACACCGAATACACGCACATAAACATATCAGCATACACATATATATACATACACATACACAGACTTATACATATATACACATGTACATATACTTGCTTGTTTTCATCCATTCCTGGTGCTACCCCACCCCACAGGAAATAGCATTGCTATCTCCTGCTTCAGCGAGGTATATCTAGGAAAACAGACAAAAAGAAAAGAAAAAAAGCCATTTTTGTTCACACTCAGTCTCTTGCTGTCATGTGTAGTGCACTGAAACCACAGCTTCCTAACCACATTCAGGCCCCACAGCCCTTTCTGTGGTTTACCCCAGATATTTCATATGCCCTGGTTCAGTCCATTGACAACTTGTCGACTACTGTGTACCACATCGTTCCAATTCACTCTATCCCTTGCATGTCTCTCACCCTCCTGTATGTTCTGTCCCCTTTTGCTCAAAATCTTTTTCACTTTATCCTTCCACCTCCAATTTGGTCTCCCACTTTTCCTTGTTCCCTTCACCTCTGACACATATATCCTCTTTGTCAATCTTTCCTCTCATTCTTTCCATGTGTCCAAACCATTTCAACGCACCCTTTTCTGCTCTCTCAATTATGCTCTTTTTGTTTCCTCACAACTCTCTCTTATCCTTTCATTACTTACTCGATCAAACCACCTCACACCACATATTGTCCGCAGACGTTTCATTTCCAACCCATCCATCCTCCTCCATTCAACCCAATCTGTAGCCCTGCCTCGCAACCATATGATATTATTAGAACTACTATTCCTTCAAGCATACCCATTTTACTTGATCAAACACCCTCACACCACATATTGTGCTTAAACATTTCATGTCCAACACATCCATCCTCCTCCGTACAACCCTATTTATAGCCCACGCCTAGCACCCATATGATATCGTTGGAACTGCTATTCCTTCAAACATATCCATTTTTGCTCTTTGTGATAATGTTCTCTCCTTCCACACATTCTTCATTGTTGCCAAAACCTTCGCCCCCTCCCCCCCCCTGTGACTCACTTCTGCTTCTACAGTTCCATTCACTGCTAGGCCCACTCCCAGATATCTAAAACACTCCACTTTCTCCAGTTTTTCTCCATTCAAACTTACATCCCAGTTAACTTGTCCCCCAATCTTACTGAACCTAATATATTACCTTGCTGTTATTCACATTTACTCTCAAATTTCTCCTTTCACACACTCTTCCAAGCTCAATCACCACCTTCTGCAGTTTTTCTCTTGAATGAGCCACCAGAGCTATATCATCGGGAACAGCAACTGACTTACTTCCCAGGCCCTCTCATCACCAACATATTGCATACTTGCCCCTCTCCCCCAAAACTCTTGGATTTACTTCAAGAACTACCCCATCCATAAACAAATTAAACAACCATAGGGACATCACACACCCCTGCCGCAGACCGACCTTAACTTGGAACCAATCATTTTTCTCTCTTTCTCCTGGTACACATGCCTTACATCCTTGGTAAAAACTTTTCACTACTTCTAGCAGATTACCTTCCACAAAGCATCTCTATCAGCACTATTATATTCCTTCTCCAGATCCATAAATGCTCCATGCAAATCCATCTTGTTTTCTGAGTATTACTCACACACTTTCTTCAATGCAAACACCTGATCCACACATCCTCTTTACTTATTCATTTTAAACTCAAGGTTAATTCAGCAATTGAGAACAGTGTCTGCATTCATACCACCTCCATACAGAAAATGCTTCTGTTGCACTGCTAGGAATCACATTTGTCAGATTTTACCATTATTATTCTTTTTTTTTTTGTTTAAGAATGAAACTCTTATTTCAAAGGAAGTCTCATGGTGGAGAAATGGAATTTTTTCTGGGGAGAAATAATTCCCTTGTCGTTTTGGAAGCAAGGCAGTACTTGAAATATATTGCTCATGTTATGACTGAAAACTTTTTGATTCTCATTCTCTTTTTCAATCTGTAGGGGCAAGGATTTGAGCTAATTGTTAAGATTCTTATCATTAATAAATATGAAAATTTTGGAAATTCACTTCACAGTTAAGGCCATTTTCATGCCATTGCCTTCTTAAATGATCAGATGAAGTGACTTTTGGAGGTTCAGCTGGGCTTTTGCAAATTAATATTATTCAGCTGAACTTATTCTCCTTTTACAAAGAAGTATAGTTTATGGGATACTGAACCATATGTCTTCTAGAGGAGAGGCTCTTGGTCAGTCCTCTTTGGGAGAGAAAAAAGCTGGAGATGTTAGTTCTGCTGTTGAAGCATTTGGAATTTTGTCATGCTTTGTCGATCCACTTCATCAGTAGACTACATAAGGTGAGGGGCAACTGAGGGGTGTGCTTACAACATTGGCTTTGAGCAGGCAAAGAGCATGTTTTTAAGGTGAAACCACTTCCTTGCCCCCACCTTCTGTCTTGATTCACCATCTACCAGGGAGGTTGGATCATCCTCTAACCACTAGGTGTCTAAGATTGCACTCTGAAGAGAGAGGGGTCAAGGAGTTGGTTACCATGTTGTTTTGGCTGCGTACATAAGATGCTAATGGTTTAGTTGGTGATTACATTGTTTTTATTAAGCAAATTTTTCTAACTGCCTCCTCAGGACACTTTACAGTTATCTCTTGTACATGCATGAATGGCTGTGACATTTTTAGTTGCATGTTCTTCAACCTATATGTGCTGCTCATGTATTTACAAATTTTAGCGGGAGAGGATTATTATTATTGGTGGTAGTATGATTAACCTAGGAGTTTTCTTTATGTTAACAGTACAGCCCAAGGCTCTGCTAGTGGAAGTAGCAGAGAAATGTTAACTTATTTAGAGTGAGAAGTTATTTGATGAGACTGTATTCCCAATGATATAGCCTCACCAAAAGTGACTTTTCACCTACAGTGTAACCCTGTGCAAGTGAAGTTTGGGAACACCTCAGGAGAAGATGGAGCTTGTATATATGTGTTTTCAGATGTCCCACCCTTGTTTTAATTGGCTTTTGCTTTCTACTGGTATAGTTTTAAATTTTTTTTTAAATCAAACACTTTTTATGAGGCTCCCTCAGCTTCAAGGCTGTGCTACAATCAGTAGCAGGGAAATGATGAATTCCTTTAGAGTGATATGTTCCTGGATGAGATTTGCTACTTTTGTCATGTGACAGTGATAAAACCTCACCAAAGATGACTTTCCATACATGGTGTGACCTTATGCAGACAAAGTCCAGTAACACCAATGTCACATATGGGTGCCATATGTCAGCGAGAACTATAATTAATGAGCAGAAAAACCTCTTTCTTGTCTAGACAGTGATGGCATGAACAAGATTTTTTAGTTCAGATGACAAAATTAGTCAGGTATCATATTAGGACCATATCAAGAGACTATGAAGAGTAACTATAGATATTATGATTGAGGGAGAATCAATCTCTAAGCACAGAGTGAGTGGGAAAACTTGGCAGAGATTTACAAAGATTTGAATGCATAAGCATCATGCCAAGGTTTCAATGTATGTCACATGTTGGTATGAAATGGCAGTGGCTGTTTATTGGTTAATGCTTGTCTTTTGATATTTCAAAAAAAAAAAAATTAAGATTTTGCTTGTCCTGGTGAAATTCCTTTCTAATCCTGGCCAGCACATTAAGGATTAGCCACTTGGGTAAAAACAACAACTACAAGAATAGTTATATCGACAGAGGGCATGTTGGAGTTTGTAGCTCGAAAACATACTTTTTTTTCTTTTACGCATAATAGAAATAGTATGGAATTTTTACCAGGTTTGGTGTACTGTGGTGGAAATGGTGAGCTATCCACCAGCTTCTCTCATAAGCAAAGCCATTTCAGGTCTTGAATGTGAATAGTGTATAGTGTTTCTCCTTTAGGCGTACCAGATGCTGAATGTGAGTGATGTACGGTTGTTCTGCGTGGGCAACTACCCTGAGATCCTTGTGTATGACCCCCACACCTTGGACATTCTCTTCTCCCTGGCTGCTCGTATTCAACCGGATTGGATTTCTGCGCTTCACATCTTACGCCCACCTAGAAGAAATGGTGAGACAGATGAAAGAATCTAAGGGAAAGATTGATTATACTGTTAATGACCTATAGCAATTTTAGTGAAGAAAGGGAGCACATCATTGATACATATTATATATTATTATATTAGCAAAGATAAATTATTATATTAGCAAAATAAATGAATAATATATATATATATATTATACTTTGTCGCTGTATCCCGCGTTAGCGAGGTAGCGTAAGGAAACAAACGAATGGCCCAACCCACCCACATACACATACACATGTATATACATAACATGTCCACACACGCACATATACATACCTATACATCTCACCGTATACATATATATACACACACAGACATATACATGTATGCACATGTACATAATTCATACTGTCTGCCTTTATTCATTCCCGTCGCCACCCTGCCATGCATGAAATGACAACCCCCTCCCGCCACATGTGTGCTAGGTAGCACTAGGAAAAGACAACAAAGGCCACATTCGTTCACACTCAGTCTCTAACTGTCATGTATAATCCACCAAAACCACAGCTCCCTTTCCACATCCAGGCCCCACAAAACTTTCCATGGTTTACCCCAGATGCTTCACATGCCCTGGTTTAATCCATTGACAGCACGTCGACCCCAGTATACCACATCGTTCCAGTTCACTCAATTCCTTGCATGCCTTTCACCCTCCTGCATGTTCAGGCCCCAATCACTCAGAATCTTCTTTACTCCATCTTTCCACCTCCAATTTGGTCTCCCACTTCTCCTCGTTCCCTCCACCTCTGACACATATATCCTCTCTGTCAATCTTTCCTCACTCATTCTCTCCATGTGACCAAACCATTTCAAAACACCCTTTTCTGCTCTCTCAACCACACTCTTTTTATTACCACACATCTCTCTTACCCTTTCATTGTTTACTCGATCAGACCACCTCACAACACATATTATCCTCAGACATCTCATTTCCAGCACATCCACCCTCCTCTGCTCAACTCTATCTACAGCCCACGCCTCGCAACCATATAACATTGTTGGAACCACTATTCCTTCAAACATACCCATTTTTGCTTTCCAGGATAATGTTCTCGACTTCCGTATATTTTTCAATGCTCCCAAAACTTTCGCCCCCTCCCCCACCCTATGATTTACTTCCACTTCCATGGTTACATCCACTGCCAAATCCACTCCCAGATATCTAAAACACCTCACTTCCTCCAGTTTTTCTCCATTCAAACTTACCTCCCAATTGACTTGTCCTTCAACCCTCCTGTACCTAATAACCTTGCTCTTATTCACATTTACTCTCAGCTTTCTTCTTTCACACACTTCACCAAACTCAGTCACCAGCTTCTGCAGTTTCTCACCTGAATCAGCCACCAATGCTGTATCATCAGCAAACAACAACTGACTCACTTCCCAAGCTCTCTCATCCACAACAGACTGCATACTTGCCCCTTTTTCCAAAACTCTTGCATTCACCTCCCTAACAATCCCATCTATAAGCAAATTAAACAACCATGGAGACATCACACACCCCTGCAGCAAACCAACGTTCACTGAGAACCAATCACTTTCCTCTCTTCCTACTCGTACACATGCCTTACATCCTCGATAAGAACTTTTCACTGCTTCTAACAACTTACCTCCCGCACCATATATTTTTGATACCGTCCACGGAGCATCTCTATCAACTCTATCATATGCTTTCTCCAGATCCATAAATGCTACATGCAAATCCATTTGCTTTTCTAAGTATTTCTCACATACATTCTTCAAAGCAAACACCTGATCCACACATCCTCGACCACTTCTGAAACCACACTGCTCCTCCCCAATCTGCTGCTCTTTACATGCCTTCACCCTCTCAATCAATACCCTCCCATATAATTTCCCAGGAATACTCAACAAACTTATACCTCTGTAATTTGAGCACTCATTTTTATCCCCTTTGTCTTTGTATAATGGCACTATGCAAGCATTCTGCCAATCCTCAGGCACCTCACCATGAGTCATACATACATTAGATAACCTTACCAACCAGTCAACAATAGAGTCACCCCCTTTTTTAATAAGTTCCACTGCAATACCATCCAAACCTGCTGACTTGCCAGCTTTCATCTTCCGCAAAGCTTATACTAACTCTTCTCTGTTTACCAAAATCTTTCTCCCTAACCCTCTCACTTTGCACACCACCTCGACCAAAACACCCTATATCTGCCACTCTATCATTAAACACATTCAACAGACCTTCAAAATACTCACTGCATCTCCTTCTCACATCACCACTACTTGTTATCACCTCCCCATTAGCCTCCTTCACTGATGTTCCCATTTGTTCCCTTGTCTTATGCACTTTATTTATCTCCTTCCAAAGGGGGACTTGCTGGCATATAAAACCTGTTGAAATGTATTTAAGGCCTATATTTAAAGAAAGGTTTGAAAGGAAAAGAGAAGTAGGATTAATGGTAGGAAGTAATGGAATTTATCATTGCAACTGGCTAAAATTTGCATGGTATGGTGATAGATATTTGGAAACAGTTTATTTGTTTTATTTATTTATTTTGCTTTGTCGCTGTCTCCCACGTTAGCGAGGTAGCGCAAAGAAACAGACTAAAGAATGGCACTGAAACCACAGCTCCCTTTCCACATCCAGGCCCCACAGAACTTTTTATGGTTTACCCCAGACTCTTCACACACCCTGGTTCAATCTATTGACAGCACGTCGACCCCGGTATACCACATCGTTCCAATTCACTCTATTCCTTGCATGCCTTTCACCCTCCTGCATGTTCAGGCCCCTATCTCTCAAAATCTTTTTCACTCCATCTTTCCACCTCCAATTTGGTCTCCCACTTCTCCTTGTTCCCTCCACCTCTGACACATATATCCTCTTGGTCAATCTTTCCTCACTCATTCTCTCCATGTGACCAAACCATTTCAAAACACCCTCTTCTGCTCTCTCAACCACACTCCTTTTATTACCACACATCTCTCTTACCCTTTCATTAGTTACTCGATCAAACCACCTCTCACCACATATTGTCCTCAAACATCTCATTTCCAGCACGTCCACCCTCCTCCGCACAATTCTATCTATAACCCACACCTCACAATCATATATCAATGTTGGAACCACTATTCCTTCAAACATACCCATTTTTGCTTTTCAAGATAACGTTCTCAACTTCCACACATTCTTCAACGCTCCCAGAACTTTCACCCCCTCCCCCACCCTATGATTCACTTCCGCTTCTATGGTTCCATCTGCTGCCGAATCCACTCCCAGATATCTAAAACACTTCTCTTCCTCCATTCAAACTTACCTCCCAATTGACTTGTCCCTCAACCCTACTGTACGTAATAACTTTGCTCTTATTCACATTTACTCTCAGCTTTCTTCTTTCACACACTTTACCAAAGTCAGTCACCAGCTTGTGCAGTTTCTCACACGAATCAGCTACCAGCTGGGAACCAATCTTTTTCCTCTCTTTCTACATGTACACATGCCTTACATCCTCGATAAAAACTTTTCACTGCTTCTAACAACTTGTCCCCACACCATATACTCTTAATACCTTCCACGGAGCATCTCTGTCAACTTTATCATATTCTTTCTCCAGATCTATAAATGCTATATACAAATCCATTTGCTTTTCTAAGTATTTCTTACATACATTCTTCAAAGCAAACACCTGATCTACACATCCTCTAACACTTCTGAAACCACACACTTATATATATTTATATATGTGTGGTGAGTAAGATATGTTTGTGAGTGAAAGGATGAAGTGAGGATGAGTAGGTCTGTTGTTATTAAGGAGATGTATTCCCTTATTCAACTAATGAACTTTGGGAAGGGTGTGGGATGAATTCTCTAAGGAAGAGGGTGTATACTATTGATAGGAAATTATTCTTTTCTCTTATTAGTGGCAAAGACATGGTTCATCCATTACTTTCTTTACTGTCATTTCTAACTTGATACCTGTTCATTATCAGCAGTGTTATTGTTTGAACCAGATACTGTGTTTCTTGCAGTGTTTGATAAAGTTCAGAAAGTTATTTTGTTAACATGGTATTCTCTCTGTTCAGATGAGGTTGTGTTGGGGGTGACAACCGGTGGCTGGGTCAAAGTATGGACTGTCAGTGAGAGGGAGGTACGTCCTCGGGAGTCTATATTTGAACATGAATCTAAAGTGATTCATTCCTTGAATGCTTTATGCCTTGTCTGCTGCACATACAACCAGCGCACCGTCCTAATAGTCTCACAAGATGACTGGCAGGTATGTTAATACTCACATTATTTGATCCAGTGAAGGAATAATGCTGTTGTTCATTGTGGAGTTTACAAACTGTTAACTCATGAAATTTTTAGGAATTGTTTTTTCTTTAGATCTGTAAGTTTGAAAGTCTTACTTAAAGATTTGATGCATTATTTTGCTTTATTGCAGATATATGATGCTGGAGATTTCTCTCAACTTTGTCGTGTCGGTGTACAAACTGGTGAAAGGTGGATGGGTGGAGACTTTCTCTCTGCTGACCGTGTTATAGTTTGGACTGATATGGGTCGAGCGTATATTTACAAACTTCCTACAAAGTAAGTGATATGTCTTGATATCTTGAATATATTCTGGGACATTATTTGATTATAGATACATGTTCTAAGACCCTTTTGTCTGTAATCTGATCAGGTCACTCTGATTTATATATGGAAAATGTACACTTGAATAGTATTGAGGACTTGCTATATTGTGTTTTTCCTAGTTCTGAGAAACCGCACATATTACTCAAATTAAACTCTGGAAAACATAGTTGTCATTTAGTGTGTATTTCTTAGTATGCATTGTGTTTCTGGCATTCATGCCACCTCATAGGTTTGGTTTTTGGGTAGTATATAATCCACATCTTGTCATTTGAAATCTGAGTAGCTTCTGCCAAGTTTAAACTGGCATAAGTCATTGTTTTTAATGGTACTCATGCTGCTTTAAATGATGGGATCTATAGCCACAAAGAAAGATAGCTAACATAATTAGGACTGTCATGGATATCTTGATTAAGTGCACCATTTCTTTATTGGAAAATGAATTGGAAAGGGCCATTCCAGAACCTTCCTCTGTTCAGCCTTCTGGAAAGTTATATATGGTAACGAATTAATGTGGAGAATTGTTCTCCCATACATATATGCAGAGGGTCAAAAAGTTAAAGCAAAATTCTTTATGATCACCATAGTACACAACTTGTTCACATTGGTTGCCTACCACTGTACTGTCTCCATTCTGTCTTTTTTAGTTAAGGTAACCAAAACCAAGATGGGAAAGCCCTGGTTAATTTTGTAAACATTGAGGATTAGTTTCTTTTTTTTATAAAATTCAACAGATATTCCAATAATTTTGAGAATTTTGTTGGCCCTTTTTACTCCTGTTCTCTGCTTACTTGCGTTTGATTAATCAGAAATTATAATACATAAAGTCTTTTTCATATTTTGCCCATTGTACCTCAACAGAATTCATACTGTGCATGATTTTGTTTATCCTTATAATATATATGTAAAACTTCACACCTTTCATCATTAGAGTTCTTTGCCACCTGTGAGCCTAGCATGTTAATTTCTTTGCTAGTTTGAGGCTGTAGACCTTCAGCCTTTTCAATCTTTATTTCCTTCTTTACAGCAGTTATTGTTTGTGAATTTTCATGAAATAAAGCTCAGCCCATTATCAGTGGCACTGGGGCCTGGAAGTGGATTGGAAGCTGTCGATTTGGAGCATTACACATGACGGTTAGAGACTGAATATGAACAAGTGGCCTTTTCTGTCTGTTTTCCTGGTGGTACTTGGCTGATGCAGAGGGTAGTGATGCCGTTTCCTGTGGGATGGGGTGGAGCCGGAAATGCATGAAGGCAAGCAAGGATGAATATCAAATGTTTATTTATTATGTTAGTAGCTTTGATGCATGAGGTTGGATTATAGTGATGGGTGATTTGAATGCAAAGGTGAGTAATGTGGCAGTTGAGGGTATGATTGGCATACATGGGGTGTTCAGTGTTGTAAATGGAAATGGTGAAGAGCTTGTAGATTTGTGTGTTGAAAAAGGACTGGGAATGCCTGGTTTGAAAAGAGATATACATAAGTATATGTATGTAAATAGGAGAGATGGCCAGAAAGCATTATTAGATTATGTGTTAATTGATAGGCACGTGAAAGAGAGACTTGGTTGTAGATGTGCTGGGAGGGGCAAGTGGAGGATGTTTGATCATTATCTTGTGGAGGCGAAGGTGAAGATTTGTAGAGGTTTTCAGAAAAGAAGAGAGAATGTTGGAATGAAGGGAGTGGTGAGAGAAAGGGAGCTTGGAAAGGAGACTTGTATGAGGAAGTACCAGGAGAGATTGAGTGCAGAATGGAAAAGGGTGAGAGCAAATTACATAAGGGGAGTGGGGGAGGAATGGGATGTATTTAGGGAAGCAGTGATGGCTTGCGCAAAAGATGCCTGTGGCATGAGAAAGGTGGGAGGTAGGCAGATTAGAAAGGGTAGTGAGTGGTGGGATGAAGAAGTAAGATTGTTGTTAAAAGAGAAGAGACAGGCATTTGGATGATTTTTGCAGGGAAATAATGCAAATGAGTGGGAGATGTATAAAAGAAAGAGGCAGGAGGTCAAGAGAAAGGTGCAAGAGGTGAAAAAGAGGGCTAATAAGAGTTGGGGTGAGAGAGTATCATCAAATTTTAGGGGAAAAAAGATATCTTGGAAGGAGGTAAATAAAGTGCATAAGACAAGAGAACAAATGGGAACGTCGGTGAAGGGGGCTAATGGGAGGTGATAACTAGTAGTGGTGAAGCGAGGAGATGGAGTGAGTATTTTGAAGGTTTGTTGAATGTTTGATGATAGATTGGCAAATATAGGGTGTTTTGGTCGAGGTGGTGTGCAAAGTGATAGGGCCAGGGAGAATGATTTGGTAAACAGAGAAGAGGCAGTGAAAGCTTTGCGGAAGATGAAAGCTGGCAAGGCAGGGGGTTTGTATGGTATTGCAGTGGAATATATTAAAAAGGGGGTGAGTGTGTTGTTGACTGGTTGGTGAGGAAATTCAACGTATCTATGGTTCATTGGCGGAATGCATGCATAGTGCCATTGTACAAAGGCAAAGGGGATAAAGGAGTGTTCAAATTACAGAGGCATAAGTTTGTTGAGTATTCCTGGGAAATTAAATGGGAGGGTATTGATTAAGAGGGTAAAGGCATGTGCAGAGCATCACGTTTGGGAACACCAGTGTGGTTTCAGAAGTGGTAGAGGATGTGTGGATCAGGTGTTTGCTTTGAAGAATATATGTGAGAAATACTTAGAAAAACAGATGGATTTGTACATAGCATTTATTGATCTGGAGAAGGTATATGATAGAGTTGATAGAGATGCTCTGTGGAAGGTATTAAGAGTATATGGTGTGGGAAGTAAGGTGCTAGAAGCTGTGAAAAGTTTTTATTGAGGATGTAAAGCATGTGTACAAGTAGGAAGAGAGGAAAGTGATTGGTTCCCAGTGATTGTCATTTTGTGGCAGGGTTGCATGATGTCTTCATGGTTGTTTGATTTGTTTATGGATGGAGTTGTTTAGTAGGTGAATACAAGAGTTTTTAAGAGAGGGGCAGGTATGCAGTCTGTTTTGGATGAGAGGGCTTAGGAAGTGAGTCAGTTGTTGTCCGCTAATGATACAGCCCTGGTGGATGGTTTGTGTGAGAAATAGCAGAAGTTGGTGACTGAGTTTGGTAAAGTGTGTGAAAGAAGAAAGCTGAAAGTAGATGTGAATAAGAGCAAGGTTATTAGGTTGAGTAAGGTTGAGCGACAATTGGGAGGTATGCTTGAATAGAGAAAAACTGGAGGAAGTGAAGTGTTTTAGATATCTGGGAGTGGATTTGGAAGCGGATGGAACCGTGGAAGCAGAGGTGAGTCACAGGGTTGGTGAGGGGGTGAAAGTTCTGGGAGCATTGAAAAATGTGAAAGGCGAGAACATGATCTCAGAAAGCAAAAATGGGTATGTTTGAAGGAATTGTGGTTCCAACAATGTTATATTGTTGCGAGGCATGGGCTATAGATAGGGTTGTGTGGAGGAGGGTGGATGTGTTGAAAATGAAATGTTTGAGGACAATGTGTGGTGTGAGGTGGTTTGATGGAGTAAGTAATGACAGGGTAAGAGAGGTGTGGGGTAATAAAAAGATTGTGGTTGAGAGAGCAGAAGAAGGTGTATTGAAATGGTTTGGTCATATCGAGAGAATGAGTGAGGAAAGATTGATAAAGAGGTTATACTTGTCAGATGTGGAGGGAATGAGGAGAAGTGGGAGACCAGATTGGTGGTGGAAAGATGGAGTGAAAAACATTTTGAGTGATCAGAGCCTGAACATACTGGAGGGTGAAAGGCTTGCAAGGAATAGAGTGAATTGGAACGTTGCGGTATACTGGGGTCGATGTGCTGTCAGTGGATTGAACCAGAGCATGTGAAGCGTCTGGGGTAAACCATGGAAAGTTTTGTTGGGCCTGGATGTGGAAAGGGAGTTGTGGTTTCGATACATGACAGCTAGAAACTGAGTGTGAATGAATGTGGCCTTTGTTGTCTTTTCCTAGCGTTACCTCACATGCGTGCAGGAGGAGGGGGTTGTCATTTCATGTGTGGCTGGGTGGTGACGGGAATGAATAAAGGCAGCAAGTATGAATTATGTACGTGTGTACATGTGTGAGGAGGTACCAGGAGAGACTGGGTACAGAATGGAAAAAGGTGAGAACAAAGGATGTAAGGGGAGTGAGGGAGGAATGGGATGCATTTAGGGAAGCAGTGATGGCTTGTGCAAAAGATGTGTGTGGCATGAGAAGCGTGGGAGGTGGGCAGATTAGAAAGGGTAGTGAGTGGTGGGATGAAGAAGTAAGATTATTAGTGAAAGAGAAGAGAGAGTCATTTGGACAATTTTTGCAGGGAAATAATGCAAATGACTGGGAGATGTATTAATGAAAGAGGCAGGAGGTCAAGAGAAAGGTGCAAGAGGCAAAAAAGAGGGCAAATGAGAGTTGGGGTGAGAGAGTATCATTAAAATTTAGTGGGAATAAAGAGATGTTTTGGAAGGGGGTAAATAGAGTGCGTAAGACAAGGGAACAAATGGGAACATCAGTGAAGGGGGCTAATGGGAGGTGATAACAAGTAGTGGTGATGTGAGAAGGAGGTGGTGATTTTTTTTTTTTCTTTGAATTTTTTTTTAATGTGTTTGATGATAGAGTGGCAGATATAGGGTGTTTTGGTCAAGGTGGCATGCAAAGTGAGAGGGTTAGGAAGGATGATTTGGTAAACAGAGAAGAGGTAGTAAAAGCTTTGCGGAAGATGAAAGCCACAGTGGAATTTATTAAAAAGGGGGTGACTGTATTGTTGACTGGTTGTTAAGGTTATTTAATGTATGTATGACTCATGCTGAGGTGCCTGAGGACTGGTGGAATGCTTGCATAGTGCCATTGTATAAAGGCAAAGGGGATAAGAGTGAGTGCTCAAATTACAGAGGTATAAGTTTGTTGAGTATTCCTGGTAAATTGTATGGGAGGGTATTGATTGAGAGGGTGAAGGCATGTACAGAGCATGAGATTGGGGAAGAGCAGTGTGGTTTCAGAAGTGGTAGAGGATGTGTGGATCAGGTGCTTGCTTTGAAAAATGTATGTGAGAAATACTTAGAAAAGCAAATGGATTTGTGTGTTGCATTTATGGATCTGGAGAAGGCATATGATAGAGTTGATAGAGATGCTCTGTGGAAGGTATTAAGAATATATGGTGTGGGAGGTAAGTTGTTAGAATCAGTGAAAAGTTCATATCGAGGATGTAACGCATGTGTACGTGTAGGAAGAGAGGAAAGTGATTGGTTCCCAGTGAACGTTGGTTTGCGGCAGGGGTGTGTGATGTCTCCATGGTTGTTTAATTTGTTTATGGATGGGGTTGTTAGGGAGGTGAATGCAAGAGTTTTGGAGAGAGGGGCAGGTATGCTGTTTGTTGTGGATGAAAGAGCTTGGGAAGTGGGTCAGTTGTTGTTTGCTGCTGATACAGTGCTAGTGGCTGATTCATGTGAGAAACTGCAGAAGCTGGTGACTGAGTTTGGTGAAGTGTGTGAGAGGAAAGCTGACTAAATGTGAATAAGAGCAAGGTTATTAGGTACAGTAGGGTTGAAGGACAAGTCAGTTGGGAGGTAAGTTTGAATGGAGAAAAACTGGAGGAAGTAAAGTGTTTTAGATATCTGGGAGTGGATTTGGCAGCAGATGGAACCATGGAAGCGGAAGTGAATCATAGGTTGGGGGAGGGGGCGAAAGTTCTAGGAGCATTGAAAAATGTGTGGAAGTTGAGAACATTATCTTGGAAAGCAAAAATGGGTATGTATGAAGGAATAGTGGCTCCAACAATGTTGTATGGTTGCGAGGAGTGGGCTATGGATAGAGTTGTGCGCAGGAGGATGGATGTGCTGGAAATGAGATGTTTGAGGACAATGTGTGGTGTGAGGTGGTTTGATCGAGTAAGTAACGTAAGGGTAAGAGAGATGTGTGGAAATGAAAAGAGCGTGGTTGAGAGAGCAGAAGAGGGTGTTTTGAAATGGTTTGGGCACATGGAGAGAATGAGTGAGGAAAGATTGACCGAGAGGATATATGTGTCGGAGATGGAGGGAACGAGGAGAAGTGGGAGACCAAATTGGAGGTGGAAAGATGGCGTGAAAAAGATTTTGTGTGATCGGGGCCTGAACATGCAGGAGGGTGAAAGGAGGGCAAGGAATAGAGTGAATTGTATCGATGTGGTATACCGGGGTTGACGTACTGTCAGTGGATTGAATCAGGGCATGTGAAGCGTCTGGGGTAAACCATGGAAAGCTGTGTAGGTATGTATATTTTCGTGTGTGGACGTATGTATATACATGTGTATGGGGGTGGGTTGGGCCATTTCTTTCGTCTGTTTCCTTGCGCTACGCGGGAGACAGCGACAAAGCAAAAAAAAAAAAAAAGAAATATATATATATATATATATATATATATATATATTTTCAGAAGAGTGAATGTTGGGGTGAAGAGGGTGGTGAGAGTAAGTGAGCTTGGGAAGGAGACTTGTGTGAGGAAGTACCAGGAGAGACTGAGTACAGAATGGAAAAAGATGAGAACAACGGAAGTAAGGGGAGTGGGGGAGGAATGGGATGTATTTAGGGAATCAGTGATGGATTGCGCAAAAGATGCTTGTGGCATGTAAAGAGTGGGAGGTGGGTTGATTAGAAAGGGTAGTGAGTGGTGGGATGAAGAAGTAAGATTATTAGTAAAAGAGAAGAGAGAGGCATTTGGACGATTTTTGCCGGGAAAAAATGCGAGTGGGAGATGTATAAAAGAAAGAGACAGGAGGTCAAGAGAAAGGTGCAAGAGGTGAAAAAGAGGGCAAATGAGAGTTGGGGTGAGAGAGTATCATTAAATTTTAGGGAGAATAAAAAGATGTTCTGGAAGGAGGTAAATAAAGTGCGTAAGACAAGGGAGCAAATGGGAACTTCAGTGAAGGGCGCAAATGGGGAGGTGATAACAAGTAGTGGTGATGTGAGGAGATGGAGTGAGTATTTTGAAGGTTTGTTGAATGTGTTTGATGATAGAGTGGCAGATATAGGGTGTTTTGGTCGAGGTGGTGTGCAAAGTTAGAGGGTTAGGGAAAATGATTTGGTAAACAGAGAAGAGGTAGTAAAAGCTTTGCGGAAGATGAAAGCTGGCAAGGCAGCAGGTTTGGATGGTATTGCAGTGGAATTTATTAAAAAAGGGGGTGACTGTATTATTGAGTGGTTGGGGAAGGTTATTTAATGTATGTATGACTCATGGTGAGGTGCCTGAGGATTGGCAGAATGCGTACATAGTGCCATTGTACAAAGGCAAAGGGGATAAGAGTGAGTGCTCAAATTAGAGAGGTATAAGTTTGTTGAGTATTCCTGGTAAATTATATGGGAGGGTATTGATTGAGAGGGTGAAGGCATGTACAGAGCATCAGATTGGGGAAGAGCAGTGTGGTTTCAGAAGTGGTAGAGGATGTGTGGATCAGGTGTTTGCTTTGAAGAATGTATGTGAGAAATACTTAGAAAAGCAAATGGATTTGTATGTAGCGCTTATGGATCTGGAGAAGGCATATGATAGAGTTGATAGAGATGCTCTGTGGAAGGTATTAAGAATATATGGTGTGGGAGGCAAATTGTTAGAAGCAGCGAAAAGTTTTTATCAAGGATGTAAGGCATGTGTACGTTTATGGATGGGGTTGTTAGGGAGGTGAATGCAAGAGTTTTGGAAAGAGGGGCAAGTATGAAGTTTGTTGGGGATGAGAGAGCTTGGTAAGTGAGTCAGTTGTTGTTCGCTGATGATACAGCGCTGGTGGCTGATTCATGTGAGAAACTTCAGAAGCTGGTGACTGAGTTTGGTAAAGTGTGTGAAAGAAGAAAGTTAAGAGTAAATGTGAATAAGAGCAAGGTTATTAGGTACAGTAGGGTTGAGGGTCAAGTCAATTGGGAGGTAAGTTTGAATGGAGCAAAACTGGAGGAAGTAAAGTGTTTTAGATATCTGGGAGTGGATCTGGCAGCGAATGGAACCATGGAAGCGGAAGTGGATCATAGGGTTTGGGAGGGGGCGAAAATTCTGGGAGCCTTGAAGAATGTGTGGAAGTCGAGAACATTATCTCGGAAAGCAAAAATGGGTATGTTTGAAGGAATAGTGTTTCCAACAATGTTGTATTGCTGCGAGGTGTGGGCTATGGATAGAGTTGTGCGCAGGAGGATGGATGTGCTGGAAATGAGATGTTTGAGGACAATGTGTGGTGTGAGGTGGTTTGATCGAGTAAGAGTGAGAGAGATGTGTGGAAATAAAAAGAGCGTGGTTGAGAGAGCAGAAGAGGGTGTTTTGAAATGGTTTGGGCACATGGAGAGAATGAGTGAGGAAAGATTGACCAAGAGGATATATGTGTCGGAGATGGAGGGAATGAGGAGAAGTGGGAGACCAAATTGGAGGTGGAAAGATGGCGTGAAAAAGATTTTGTGTGATCGGGGCCTGAACATGCAGGAGGGTGAAAGGAGGGCAAGGAATAGAGTGAATTGGATCGATGTGGTATACCGGGTTGACGTGCTGTCAGTGGATTGAATCAGGGCATGTGAAGAGTCTTGGGTAAACCATGGAAAGCTGTGTAGGTATGTATATTTGCGTGTGTGGACGTATGTATATACATGTGTATGGGGTGGGTTGGGCCATTTCTTTCGTCTATATCCTTGCGCTACCTCGCAAACGCGGGAGACAGCGACAAAGCAAAAAAAAAAAATAAATAAATAGAATAATGGTCTATGTATGTCATTATTTTTTATAATACTTTGTCGCTCTCTCCTGCATTAGTGAGGTAGCGCAAGAAACAGACGAAGTTAATGCGCAAGACAAAAAAAGAAATGGGCACATCTGTGATGGGGCAGATGGGGAGTAATAACAAGTAGTGATGAAGTAAGAAGGAGATGGAGTGAATGTTTGAAGGTTTGTTGAATGTGTTTGATGATATAGTGGCAGATATAGGGTGTTTTGGTCGTACTGGAGTGCAAAGTGGGAGGGTCAGGGAGAATGGTTTGATGAACAAAGAAGAGGTAGTGATAGCTTTGCGGAAGATGAAAGCTGGCAAGGCAGCAGGTTTGGATGGTATTGCAGTGGAATTTATTAAAAAGGGGGTGACTGTATTGTTGACTGGTTGTTAAGGTTATTTAATGTATGTATGACTCATGCTGAGTGCCTGAGGACTGGTGGAATGCTTGCATAATGCCATTGTACAAAGGTAAAGGGGATAAAGGTTAGTGTTCAAATTTCTGAAGCATAAGTTTGTTGAGTATTCCTGGGAAATTATATGGGAGGGTATTGATTAAGAGGGTAAAGGCATGTACAGAGCATCAGATTGGGGAAGAGCAGTGTGGTTTCAGAAGTGGTAGAGGATGTGTGGATCAGGTGTTTGCTTTGAAGAATGTATGTGAGAAATACTTAGAAAAGCAAATGGATTTGTGTGTTGCATCTATGGATCAGGAGAAGACATATGATAGAGTTGATAGAGATGCTCTGTGGAAGGTATTAAGAGTATATGGTGTGGGAAGTAAGGTGCTAGAAGCTGTGAAAAGTTTTTATCAAGGATGTAAGGCATGTGTACGTTTATGGATGGGGTTGTTAGGAGGTGAATGCAAGAGTTTTGGAAAGAGGGGCAAGTATGAAGTCTGTTGGGGATGAGAGAGCTTGGGAAGTGAGTCAGTTGTTGTTCGCTGATGATACAGCGCTGGTGGCTGATTCATGTGAGAAACTGCAGAAGCTGGTGACTGAGTTTGGTAAAGTGTGTGGAAGAAGAAAGTTAAGAGTAAATGTGAATAAGAGCAAGGTTATTAGGTACAGTAGGGTTGAGGGTCAAGTCAATTGGGAGGTGAGTTTGAATGGAGAAAAACTGGGGGAAGTGAAGTGTTTTAGATATCTGGGAGTGGATCTGGCAGCGGATGGAACCATGGAAGCGGAAGTGGATCATAGGGTGGGGGAGGGGGCGAAAATTCTGGGGGCCTTGAAGAATGTGTGGAAGTCGAGAACATTATCTCGGAAAGCAAAAATGGGTATGTTTGAAGGAATAGTGGTTCCAACAATGTTGTATGGTTGCGAGGCGTGGGCTATGGATAGAGTTGTGCGCAGGAGGATGGATGTGCTGGAAATGAGATGTTTGAGGACAATGTGTGGTGTGAGGTGGTTTGATCGAGTGAGTAACGTAAGGGTAAGAGAGATGTGTGGAAATAAAAAGAGCGTGGTTGAGAGAGCAGAAGAGGGTGTTTTGAAGTGGTTTGGGCACATGGAGAGGATGAGTGAGGAAAGATTGACCAAGAGGATATATGTGTCGGAGGTGGAGGGAGCAAGGAGAAGAGGGAGACCAAATTGGAGGTGGAAAGATGGAGTGAAAAAGATTTTGTGTGATCGGGGCCTGAACATGCTGGAGGGTGAAAGGAGGGCAAGGAATAGAGTGAATTGGAGCGATGTGGTATACCGGGGTTGACGTGCTGTCAGTGGATTGAATCAAGGCATGTGAAGCGTCTGGGGTAAACCATGGAAAGCTGTGTAGGTATGTATATTTGCGTGTGTGGACGTATGTATATACATGTGTATGGGGGGGGTTGGGCCATTTCTTTCGTCTGTTTCCTTGCGCTACCTCGCAAACGCGGAGAGACAGCGACAAAGTATAAAAAAAAAAAAAAAAATCTCTCTTACCCTTTCATTACTTACTCCAGTAAACCACCTTACACCACATATTGTCCTCAGACATCTCATTTCCAATACATCCACTCTCCTCCACACAACCCTATCTATAGCCCACGCCTCGCAACCTTATAACATTGTTGGAACCACTATTCCTTCAAACATACCCATTTTTGCTCTTCGAGATATTGCTCTTGTCTTCCACACATTCTTCTACGCTCCCAGAACCTTCGCCCCCTCCCTCACACTGTGACTCACTTCCGCTTCCATGGTTCCATCTTCTGCTAAATCCACTCCCAGATATCTAAAACACTTCACTTCCTCCAGTTTTTCTCCATTCAAACTTACCTCCCAATTAACTTGTCCCTCAACCCAACTGAACCTACTAACCTTGCTCTTATTCACATTTACTCTCAGCTTTCTTCTTTCACACACTTTACCAAACTCAGTCACCAACTTCTGCAGTTTCTCACCCAAATCAGGCACCAGTGCTGTATCATCAGCGAACAACAACTGACTTACTTTCCAAGCCCTCTCATGTAAAACAGATTGCATACTTGCCCCTCTTTCCAAACTGTTGCATTCACCTCCCTAACCACCCCATCCATGAACGAATTTAACGACCATAGAGACAACATGCACCCCTGCTGCAAACCAACATTTACTGGGAACCAATCACTTTCATCTCTTCCTACTCATACAAATGCCTTACATCCTTGATAAAAAATTTTCACTGCTTCTAGCAACTAACCTCCCACACCATATACTCTTGATGCCTTCCAGATAACATCTCTATCAACTCTTTCATATGCCTTCTCCAGATCCATAAATGCTACATACAAATTCATCTGTTTTTGTATTTCTCTCATACATTCTTCAAAGCAAAATCTTGATCCACACATCCTCTACCTCCTCTGAAAGCACACTGCTCTTCCCCAATCTGATGCTCTGTACATGCCTTCACCCTCTCAATCAAGACCCTCCCATATAATTTCCAAGGAATACTCAACAAACTTATACCTTTGTAATTTGAGCATTCACCTTTAGCCCCCTTGCCTTTGTATAATAGCACTGTGCATGCACTCTGCCAATTCTCAGGCACTTCATGAACCATACATACATTGAATATCCTCACCAAACAGGCAACAACACACTCACCCCCTTTTTTAATAAATTCCACTGCAATACCATCCAAACCCACTGCCTTGCCTGCTTCCATCTTCTGCAAAGCTTTCAGTACCTCTTCTCTTTTTACCAAACCTCTCTCCCTGACCCCTCACTTTGCAAACCACCTCAACCAAAACACCCTATATCTGCCTTTCTGTCATCAATCATATTCAACAAACCTTTTAAAATACTCACTCCATCTTCTCACTTCACCACTACTTGTTATTACTTCCTCATTATCCCCCTTCACCGATGTTCCCATTTGTTCTCTTGTCTTACGAACTTTATTTACCTTCTTCAAAACATCTTTTTATTCTCCCTAAAATTTGATGATACTCTCTCAGCCTAACTCTCATTTGCCCTCTTTTTCACCTCTTGCACCTTTCTCTTGACCTCTTGCCTCTTTCTTTTATACATCTCCCGGTAATTTGCACTGTTTCCCTGTAAAAGTCATCCAAATGCCTCTCTTTGCTCTTTCACTAACAATGTTACTTCTTCATCCCACAACTCACTATCCTTTCTAATCTTCCCACTTCCCACCTTTCTCATGCCACAGGCATCTTTTGCACAAGCCACCACTGCTTCCCTAAATACATCCCATTCCTCCCCCACTCCCCTTACATCATTTGCTCTCACCTTTTTCCATTCTGTGTATGTATAGGTTATCCCTGGGGATAGGGGATTAAGAATACTTCCCACGTATTCCCTGCGTGTCGTAGAAGGCGACTAAAAGGGGAGGGAGCGGGGGCTGGAAATCCTCCCCTCTCGTTTTTTTTTTTTAATTTTCCAAAAGAAGGAACAGAGGGGGCCAGGTGAGGATATTCCAAAAAAGGCCCAGTCCTCTGTTCTTAATGCTACCTCGCTAACTGCGGGAAATGGCGAATAGTTTAAAAGAAAAGTATGTATAGGTATGTATAAGTTGAAATGTATAGGTGTGTATATGTGCATGTGTGGGCATTTATGTATATGCATGTGTATGTAGGTGGGTTGGGCCATTCTTTCGTCTGTTTCCTTGCATTACCTCGCTAACGTGGGAGACAGCAACAAAACATAATAGATAAATGAATATTATGATAATTGATTGCCTTTTCCTGATTCACCGCGGTAGCACCAGGAAACAGACGAAGTATGCGCAAGACAAAAAAAGAAATGGGCACATCTGTGATGGGGCAGATGGGGAGGTAATAACAAGTAGTGATGAAGTAAGAAGGAGATGGAGTGAATGTTTTGAAGGTTTGTTGAATGTGTTTGATGATATAGTGGCAGATATAGGGTGTTTTGGTCGTACTGGAGTGCAAAGTGGGAGGGTCAGGGAGAATGGTTTGATGAACAAAGAAGAGGTAGTGATAGCTTTGCGGAAGATGAAAGCCGGCAAGGGGGGCAGGTTTGGATGGTATTACAGGGTAATTTATAAAAAAAGGGGATGAATGTGTTGTTGATTGATTGGTAAGGATATTCAGTGTATGTATGGATCATGGTGAAGTGCCCGAGGATTGGCTGAATGCATGCATAGTGCCATTGTACAAAGGTAAAGGGGATAAAGGTTAGTGTTCAAATTTCTGAAGCATAAGTTTGTTGAGTATTCCTGGGAAATTATATGGGAGGGTATTGATGGAGAGGGTAAAGGCATGTACAGAGCATCAGATTGGGGAAGAGCAGTAGGGTTTCAGAAATGGTAGAGTATGTGTGAATTAGGTGTTTGCTTTGAAAAATGCATGTGAGAAATACTTAGAAAAACAGATGGATTTGTATGTAGCATTTATGAATCTGGAGAAGGCACATGATAGGGTGGATAGAGATGCTTTGTGGAAGGTATTAAGAGTAAATGGTGTAGGAGGTAAGTTGCTTGAAGCAGTGAAAAGTTTTTACCAAGAATGTAAGGCATGTGTATGTGTAGGAGGAGAGGAGAGTGATTGGTTCCCAGTGAATGTTGGTTTGCAGCAGGGGTGCGTGATGTCTCCATGATTGTTTAATTTGTTTATGGATGGGGTTGTTAGGGAGGTGAATGGAAGAGTTTTGGAGAGAAGGGCAAGTATGCAGTCTGTTGTGGATGAGAGGGTTTGGGAAGTGAGTCAGTTGTTGTTTGCTGATGATACAGTGTTGGTGGCTAATTTGTGTGAAAAACTGCAGAGGCTGGTGACTGAGTTTGGTAAAGTGTGTGAAAAAAGAAAATGAGAGTAAATATGAATAAGAGCAAGGTTATTGGCTTCAATAGGGTTGAGGGACAAGTTAATTCGGATGGAAGTTTGATAGGTGAAAAACGGGAGGAAGTGAAGTGTTTAAGATATCTGGGAGTGGATTTAGTTGCGGATGGAACCATGGAAGCGGAAGTGAGTCATAGGATGGGGAAGGGGGTAAAGGTTCTGGGAGCATTGAATATGTGAAAGGTGAGAACGTTATCTCGGAGAGTAAAAATGGGTAATGTTGAAGGAATAGTGTTTCCAAAAATGTTATGTGGTTATGAGGAATGGGCTATAGATAGGGTTGTCCAGAGGAGGGTGGATGTGTTGGAAATGAAATGTTTGAGGACCATGTATAAGTAATGAAAGGGTAAGAGAGATGTGCAGTAATAAAAAGAGTTTGGTTGAGAGAGCAGAAGAGGGTGTGTTGAAATGGTTTGGACACACGGAGAGAATGATTGAGGAAAGATTGACAAAGAGGATATATATATGTCAGAGGTGGAGGGAACAAGGAGAAGCGTGAGACCAAATTGGAGGTGGAAGGATGGAGTGAAAAAGATTTTTAGCGATTGGGGCCTGAACATACAGGAGGGTGAAAGGCTTGCAAGGAATAGAGTGAATTGGAATGATGTGGTATACTGGGGACGACATGCTGTCAGTAGATTGAACCAGGGCATGTGAAGCATCTGGGATAAACCATGGAAAGTTTTGTTGGGCCTGGATGTGGAAAGGGAGCTATTCTTTAGGTGCATTACACATGACAGCTAGAGACTGAGTGTGAGTGAATGTGGCCTTTTTTGTATGTTTCTGGCATTATTTCACTGGAGGGGGATGCTATTTCCTGTGTGCCTGTAGATGGGAATGGATGAAGGCAGCAATTATGAATATGTACATGTGTGTATAATGTATATGTCTGTGTATGTATATGTATGTATACTGTGAAATGAATATGTATGTATAAGTGCATTAGTGGGCATATATGTATGTATATACATCTGTATGTGGGTGCGTTGGGCCATTCCTCATCTGTTTCCTTGCGCTACCTTGCTAACACAGGAGATGGCATTTAAGTATAATAAGATGAAGTCAATATATACATAAACATCCATGCATGCACATATACGTACATATACATATCAACATACATATCAGCATATACACAAACATATACATACATACACATGTACATATTCATACTTGCTTGCCTTCATCCATTCCTGGCACTACCCAACCCCACAGGAAACAGCATCACTACCCCCTGCTTCAGCAAGGGAGTGCCAGGCAAACAGACAAAAAGGCCACATTCATTCACACTGTCTCTGGCTGTCATGTGTATGCACCGAAACCACTGCTCCCTATCCACATCCAAGCCCCACAGACCTTTCCATGATTTACCCCAGATGTTTCACATGCCCTGGTTCAGACCATTGACAGCACATTGACCCTGGTATACTACATCGTTCCAGTTCACTCTATTCCTTGCATGTCTCTCACCCTCCTGTATGTTCAGGCCCTGGTTGCTTAAAATCTTCTTCACTGCATCCTTTCACCTACAATTTGGTCTCCCGCTTCTCCTTGTTCCCTCTAGCTCTCACGTGCCTATCCTTTTTTTCAACTTTTCCTCTCTCATTCTCTCCATATGTTTAAACCATTTCAACACACCCTCTTATACTCTCTCAACCACACTCTTTTTATTACCACACATCCCTCTTACCCTTTCATTACACTTGATTGAACCACCTCACACAACACATTGTCCTCAAACATTTCATTTCCAATACATCCACCCTCCTCCCTACAACCCCTATCTATAGCCCATACCTTGCAGCCATATCATATTGTTAGAACCACTGTTCTTCAAACATGCCCATTTTTGCTGTCCGAAATAATGTTCTCTTTTTCTGCGCATCCCTCATTGCTCCCAGAGCCTTTGCCCCCTCCCCCCTCCCTGTGACTCACTTCTGCTTCCATGGTTCCATTCTCTGCTAAGTACTCTCCCAGATATCTAAAACACTTCACTTCCTCCAATTTATCTCCATTCATACTTACATCCCCACTGACTTGTCCCTCAACCCTGCTAAACCTGATTACCTTGCTCTTACTCACATTTACTCTAAACTTTCCCCTGTTACACACTTTTCCAAACTCAGTCACCAACCTTTGCAGTTTCTCACTTGAATCTGCCACTAGTGCTGTTTCATTGGCAAGCAAGAACTAACTCACTTCCCAGGCCCTCTAATCCCCAGTTGACTAACTGCTTGCCCCTCTCTCCAAAACTCTTGCATTTACCTCCCTAACCACCCCATCCATAAAGAAATTAAACAACCATGGGGACATCACACATCCCTGTCGCAGACCGACCTTCACTGGGAACCAGTCACTCTCCTATATCCCTTACATCCTTGATAAAAACTTTTCACTGTTTCCAGTGTAGATCCCACACCATGTGCTTTTAAGACCTTCCACAAAGCATCTCTGTCAACCCTGTCATTTGCCTTCTCAGATCCATAAATGCTACATACAAATTCATCTGTTTTTCTAAGTATTTCTCACTCATTCTTCAAAGCAAACACCTGATCTACACATACTCTACCACTTCTGAAATCACACTGCTTATCCTCAATCTGATGCTCTGTACATACCTTCACCTTCTCAACCAGTACCCTCCCATACAATTTCAGAGATACTCAACAAACGTATGCCCTTTTGTAGTTTGCACACTCACCTTTCTCCCCTTTATCTTTGTACATTGGCACTATGCATGCATTCTGTCAATTGTCAGGCACTTTACCATGATCCATACATACACTGAATTTTCTTACCAACCAATCAGCAACGCAATCACCCCCTTTCTTAATAGATTCAATTGCAGTTCTATCCAAACCCATGGCCTTGCCAGATTTCATCTTCTGCAAAACGTTCACTGCCTCTTGTGGAAGCGTAGGTGAATATTTGCAGAGGTTTTCAAAAAAAAAGAGAAAATGTTGAAGGGAAGAGAGTGGTGAGAGTAAGTGAGCTTACCTGGAGAGATTAAGTGTAGAATGGCAAAAAGGTGAGGGCAAATGAAGTGAGAAGAGTGGGTGAGGAATTTGATGTATTTAGAGAAGCAGTGATGGCATATGCAAAAGATGTATGTGGTGGTAGTTGGGCAGATTATAAAGGATTGGGAGTGGTTGGATGAAGAAGTGAAGTTGTTAGTGAAAGAGAAAAGAGAGGCGTTTGGACAATACAAGGAAGGTGTGCAAATGACTGGGAGATGTATAAAAGAAAGTGGCAAAAGTTCAAGAGGAAGGTGCAAGGGTTAAAAATTATGGCAAATAAGAGTTGGGATGAGAGAGTATCATTGAATTTTAGGGAGAACAAAAAGATGTTTTGGAAGGAGGTAAATAACATGCACAAAACAAGAGAAAAATGGAAACATCAGTGAAGGGGGCAAGTGGGGAGGTAGTAACAGGTAGTGATGAAGATGAAGTGAGTATTTTGAGGGTTTGTTGAATGTGTTTGATAAGAAGCATGGTAGAGTTAGGTTGTTTTGGTCTGGGTGGTGTACAAAGTGAGAGGGTCAGGGAGAATGGGTTGGTAAAGAAAGAAGAGGTAGTGAAAGCTATGTGGAAGATGAAATCTACATATAGCCCATGCCTTCGCAACTATATGACATTGTTGGAACTACTGTTCCTTCAAACATACCCGTTTTTGCTCTCTGAGATAACTTTCTCTCCTTCCACACATTCTTCATTGCTCCCAGAACCTTTGCCCCCTCCCTCACCCTATGACACTTCCACCTCCATGGTTCCATCTGCTGCTAAGTCCACTCCCAGATATCTCACACACTCTTCCTCCAATTTTTTTCCTTTCAAACTTACATCCCAATTAACTTGTCCCTCAACCCTACTGAACCTAATGACCATGCTCTTATTCCCATTTACTCTCAACTTTCTCCTTTCGCACACTTTTCCAAACTCAGTCATCAACTTCAGCCATTGGAGCTGTATCATCAGTGAACAACAACTGACTCACTTCCCAGGCCCTCTCATCCCCAGCAGACTGCATAGTTGCCTCTCTCTCTCCAAAACTCTTGCATTTACCTCCCTAACTGCCTCATCCATAAACAAATAAAGCAACCATAGGGACATCATACACCCCTACCGCAGACTGACATTCACTGGGAACCAATCACTCTCCTTTTTTACTACTCGTACACATGCCTTACATCCTTTTTAGAAACTTTTCTCTGTTTCAAGCAACCTACCTCCCACACCATATACTCTTAAAACCTTCCACAAAGCATCTCTATCAGCCTTATCATTTGCCTTCTCTAGATCCATAAATGCTACATACAAATCCATCTGTTTTTCTAAGCATTTCTCACATACATTCTTCAAAGCAAGCACCTGATCCACACATCCTCTACCACTTCTGAAGCCACACTGCTCCTCCCCAATTTGATGCTCTGTACGTACCTTCACCCTCTCAGTCGATACCCTCCTATATAATTTCCCAGGAGTACTCAGCAGACTTATGCCTCTGTAGTTTGAACACTCACGTTTACCCCTTTGCCTACACTGGCACTATGTTTGTGTATATGTATATATGTTGAGTGTCTAAATGTGTGTGGATGTAACCAAGATGAGAAAAAAGGAGAGATAGGTAGTATGTTTGAGGAAAGGAACCTGGATGTTTTGGCTCTGAGTGAAACGAAGCTCAAGGGTAAAGGGGAAGAGTGGTTTGGGAATGTCTTGGGAGTAAAGTCAGGGGTTAGTGAGAGGACAAGAGCAAGGGAAGGAGTAGCACTACTCCTGAAACAGGAGTTGTGGGAGTATGTGATAAAGTGTAAGAAAGTAAACTCTAGATTAATATGGGTAAAACTGGAAGTGGACGGAGAGAGATGGGTGATTATTGGTACATATGCACCTGGGCATGAGAAGAAAGATCATGAGAGGCAAGTGTTTTGGGAGCAGCTGAGTGAGTGTGTTAGTAGTTTTGATGCACAGGACCGGGTTATAGTGATGGGTGATTTGAATGCAAAGGTGGGTAATGTGGCAGTTAAGGGAATAATTGGTGTACATGGGGTGTTCAGTGTTGTAAATGGAAATGGTGAAGAGCTTGTAGATTTATGTGCTGAAAAAGGACTGGTGATTAGGAATACCTGGTTTAAAAAGAGATATATACATAAGTGTACGTATTTAAGTAGGAGAGATGGCCAGAGAGCATTATTGGATTACGTGTTAATTGATAGGCGCGGGAAAGAGAGACTTTTGGATGTTAATGTGGTGAGAGGTGCATCTGGAGGGATGTCCGATCATTATCTTGTGGAGGCGAAGGTGAAGATTTGTAGAGGTTTTCAGAAAAGAAGAGGGAATGTTGGGTTGAAAAGAGTGGTGAGAGTAAGTGAACTTGCGAAGGAGACTTGAGTGAGGAAGTACCAGGAGAGACTGAGTACAGAATGGAAAAAGGTGAGAACAAAGGAGTTAAAGGGAGTTGGGGAGGAATGGGATGTATTTAGGGAAGCAGTGATGGCTTGCGCAAAAGATGCTTGTGGCATGAGAAGCGTGGGAGGTGGGCAGATTAGAAAGGGTAGTGAGTGGTGGGATGAAGAATTAAGATTATTAGTGAAAGAGAAGAGAGAGGCATTTGGACAATTTTTGCAGGGAAGTAATGCAAATGACTAGATGTATAAAAGAAAGAGGCAGGAGGTCAAGAGAAAGTTGCAAGAGGTGAAAAAGAGGGCAGATGAGAATTGGGATGAGAGAGTATCATTAAATTTTAGGGAGAATAAAAAGATGTTTTGGAAGGAGGTAAATTCAGTGCGTAAGACAAGGGGACAAATGGGAACTTCAGTGAAGGGAGCTAATGGGAAGGTGATAACAAGTAGTGGTGATGTGAGAAGGAGATGGAATGAGTATTTTGAAGGTTTGTTGAATGTGTTTTATGATAGAGTAGCAGATATAGGGTGTTTTGGTCAAGGTGGTATGCAAAGTGAGAGGGTTAAGGAAAGTGATTTGGTAAACAGAGAAGAGGTAGTGAAAGGTTTGCGGAAGATGAAAGTCGGCAAGGCAGCTGGGTTGGATGGAATTGCAGTGGAATTTATTAAAAAGGGGATGACTGTATTGTTGACTGGTCGGTAACATTATTTAATGTATGTATGACTCATGGTGAGGTGCCTGAGGATTGGCGAAATGCTTGCATAGTGCCATTGTACAAAGGCAAAGGGCTACCTTGCGCACATGAGGGGGAAGGGGGTTGTTATTTTATGTGTCGCAGGGTGGTGATGGGAATGAATAAAGGCAGACAGTATAAATTATGTACATATGTCTATATGTGTATGTCTGTGTGTGTATATATATGTATACGTTGAAATGTATAGGTATGTATATATGCGTGTGTGGACGTGTATGTATATACATGTGTATGTGGGTGGGTTGGGCCATTCTTTCGTCTGTTTCCTTGCGCTACCTTACTAACGCAGGAGACAGACATACTGTCTGCCTTTATTCATTCCCATCGTTACCCCACCACACATGAAATAACAACCCCCTCCCCCCTCATGTGTGCGAGGTAGCGCTAGGAAAAGACAGCAAAGGCCACATTCGTTCGCACTCAGTCTCTAGCTGTCATGTAATAATCCACCGAAACCACAGCTCCCTTTCCACATCCAGGCCCCACAGAACTTTCCATGGTTTACCCCAGACGCTTCACTTGCCCTGGTTCAATCCATTGACAGCACATCGACCCCAGTATACCACATCGTTCCAATTCACTCTATTCCTTGCATGCCTTTCACCCTCCTGCATGTTCAGGCCCTGATCACTCAAAATCTTTTTCACTCCATCTTTCCACCTCCAATTTGGTCTCCCACTTCTCCTTGTTCCCTCCACCTCTGACACTTATGTTCTCTTGGTCAATCATTCCTCACTCATTCTCTCTATGTGCCCAAACCATTTCAAAACACCCTCTTCTGCTCTCTCAACCACACTCTTTTTATTACCACAGATCTCTCTTACCCTTTCATGACTCACTCGTTCAAACCACCTCACACCACATATTGTCCTCAAACATCTCATTTCCAGCACATCCACCCTCCTCCGCACAACTCTATCCATAGCCCACGACTCGCAACCATATAACATTGTTGGAACCACTATTCCTTCAAACATACCCATTTTTGCTTTCCAAGTTAATGTTCTCGACTTTCACACATTCTTCAATGCTCCCAGAACTTTCGCCCCCTCCCCCACCCTATGATTCACTTCCACTTCCATGGTTACATCCGCTGCCAAATCCACTCCCAGATATCTAAAACACTTCACTTCCTCCAGTTTTGCTCCATTCAAACTTCCCTCCCAGTTGACTTGTCCCTCAACCCTACTGTACCTAATAACCTTGCTCTAATTCACATTTAATCTCAGCTTTCTTCTTTCACACACTTTACCAAACTCAGTCACCAGCTTCTGCAGTTTCTCACATGAATCAGCCACCAGTGCAGTATCATCAACGAACAACAACTGACTCACTTCCCAAGCTCTCTCATCCACAACAGACTGCATACTTGCCCCTATTTCCAAAACTCTTGCATTCACCTCCCTAACAACCCCATCCATAAACAAATTAAAACAACCATGGAGACATCACACACCCCTGCCGCAAACCTACATTCACAGAGAAACAATCACTTTCCTCTCTTCGTACATGTACACATGCCTTACATCCTTGATAAAAACTTTTCACTGCTACTAACAACTTGCCTCCCACACCATATATTCTTAATACCTTCCACAGAGCATCTCTATCAACTCTTATCATATGCCTTCTCCAGATCCATAAATGCTACATACAAATCCATTTGCTTTCCTAAGTATTTCTCACATACATTCTTCAAAGCAAGCACCTGATCCACACATCCTCTACCACCTCTGAAACCACACTGCTCTTCCCCAATCTGCTGCTCTGTACATGCCTTCACCCTCTCAATCAATACCCTCCCATATAATTTACCAGGAATACTCAACAAACTTATACCTCTGGAATTTGAGCACTCACTCTTATCCCCTTTGCCTTTGTACAGTGGCACTATGCAAGCATTTCGCCAATCCTCAGGCACCTCACCATGAATCATACATACATTAAATAACCTTACCAACCAGTCAACAATACAGTCACCCCCTTTTTTAATAAATTCCACTGCAATACCATCCAAACCTGCTGCCTTGCCGGCTTTCATCTTCTGCAAAGCTTTTACTACCACTTTTCTGTTTACCAAATCATTTTCCCTAACCCTCTCACTTTGCACACCACCTCGACCAAAACACCCTATATCTGCCACTCTATCATCAAACACATTCAACAAACCTTCAAAATACACACTACATCTCCTCACATCAACACTACTTGTTATCACCTCCCCATAAGGCCATTGTCTTACGCACTTTATTTACCTCCTTCCAGAATATCTTTTTATTCTCCCTAAGATTTAATGATACTCTCTCACCCCAACTCTCGTTTGCCCTCTTTTTCACCTCTTGCACCTTTCTCTTAACCTCCTGCCTCTTTCTTTTATACATCTCCCACTCATTTGCATTTTTTCCTGCAAAAATGGTCCAAATGCCTCTTTCTTCTCTTTCACTGATTATCTTACTTCTTCATCCCACCACTCACTACCCTTTCTAATCAACCCACCTCCCACGCTTCTCATGCCACAAGCATGTTTTGCAGACGCCATCACTGCTTCCTTAAATACATCCCATTCCTCCCCCACTCCCCTTACCTCCTTTGTTCTCACCTTTTTCCATTCTGTACTCAGTCTCTCCTGGTACTTCCTCACACAAGTCTCCTTCCCAAGCTCACTTACTCTCACCACCCTCTTCACCCCAACATTCTCTCTTCTTTTCTGAAAACCCATACAAATCTTCACCTTCGCCTCCACAAGATAATGATCAGACATCCCTCCATTTGCACCTCTCAGCACATTAACATGCAAAAGTCTCTCTTTCGCGCACCTGTCAATTAACACGTAATCCAATAACGCTCTCTGGCCATCTCTCCTACTTACATATGTATACTTATGTATATCTCGCTTTTTAAACCAGGTATTCCCAATCACCAGTCCTTTTTCAGCACAAATCTATAAGCTCTTCACCATTTCCATTTACAACACTGAACACCCCATGTATACCAGTTATTCCCTCAACTGGCACATTACTCACCTTTGCATTCAAATCACCCATCACTATAACCCGGTCTTGTGCATCAAAACCACCAACACACTCATTCAGCTGCTTCCAAAACACTTGCCTCTCATGATCTTTCTTCTCATGCCCAGGTGCATATGGACTAATAATCACCCATCTCTCTCCATCAACTTTCAGTTTTACCCATATTAATCCAGAATTTACTTTCTTACATTTTATCACATACTCCCACCACTCCTGTTTCAGGAGTAGTGCTACTCCTTCCCTTGCTCTTGTCCTCTCACTAACCCCTGACTTTACACCCAAGACATTCCCAAACCACTCTTCCCCTTTACCCTTGAGCTTCGTTTCACTCAGAGCCAAAACATCCAGGTTCCTTTCCTCAAACATACTACCTATCTCTCCTTTTTTCACATCTTGGTTACATCCACACACATTTAGACACCCCAATCTGAGCCTTAGAGTGTTGCACATCTTGTACATAACTGTATAATTACCTGTTTGTAATTACCCCCTTTTGAGCTGTATTGGGAGGGAATCTTAAACTCTCTTTCTATTAGTCTCTTTGTAGGTGCACTAATGTATACTAGTGCTGGTAATTAAATAGTTTTCATAAATGGTGAATGTACTGTGGTATTGAAAATTTTGAAGGTGAATGGCGTGTTTGTATGTTGAAATAGTTTTTAAGTCGTTTATGTGTGGTGATATTGGAAATTATGAAGGTGAATAGCATGTTGTTAGCATGACTTAGTTCTGAAAGCCTTCCAACTTCCCTTTTTAGTTAATTCCCTTCCCCCTTCACTTTTTATTGATGGGGAGGCTTAAAGTGTCTAGGCCCCAGTCAAGAGGTACCTAAGAGGTGGGGATTACAGTTGTGTTGCTTTGGGTAAATACATGTGATGACACTTTTGAATCCCAGGTTAGTGCCAGCCTAGGCTTGGATGTTGACTTTTCAAATTATCTTTCATTTACTAAGTCCTATTGGCCTCAGTTGACATTCTAGTAGATAACTTCCACAATCCATTCTGGGGGAAAGGGGAGTACCTAGTTTATGGGATCTATTTGTCATGGATCCAGCACCTTGTGAATGAAGGTCATCCTCTGAAGTCACTGTGGGTGGGTTGAATCATCAACACATAATAGCTTGTATATCCTTCTACCTCATCCAATACAGCACCATGATGTGATGGGGACATAATGCTTCCCCAAAGCTTAGAAATTTCTGTAATTGCTTATAGGGCGTTGTCTTAGTTTGGTGAAATAAATAGTTTTTAGCTTTAGCTTTTTTGAAGTAATAATTTTGAATTGAAATATTTGATTTTTCTTCATCAGAGTGGTCTCACAAATCAGAGGATTGATATTTTTTCCTTAGTAGGAGACACTTAATCTTTTTGTTGTTTATCTCATCCTTCTTCATGCCCTTTTAGCAATTTTCTTTGTCTTTGGAGATGTATCTGCCTTTTGTGAAACCTGGCCCTCACTGAAAGAATATTTATTTAGCCCCTAAACAATAGATATATCTAGAAATTCCATCATTGAGTGAGCTAAAGTAAAAATTTCAAAAAAATTCTTTTTCCGTATGATAGATTAGCATTCAAAAGTAACAGCAAAGTCATAGAAACTTGGTTCTGTTGGGCTGGGTCTGATGCTGAATGAGTGCTTAGAGGGCCTTAGAGATGAAAATATGGTGTATATCATAGCTCATGATATGCTAACAGAGGAAGACATGGAAACAATGTCTTTCTATCAAGCTTTCTCACTTAATGCACTTCATATATAGGGCACAGTGTTGGTGGTAACATAATGTGATTTGAAATGTTATGCCTTTTGCAATGAATCTGTTCTTAAGTAGCTTGTTAAACTGAGATTATCAAAGTCTTTTATAACTTTGAAAATGTGTATTAGCTTGCCTCTAAACTTACTCTTTTTTAAGATAAATAGGTTTAAGTTGGGTCTCATAGGATTTGTTTCTCGGGCTAGAAATCATTTTGGTAGCTCAAGGTGAGGTTTTTATGTTTTTTCCTTGTAATTTGGATTTTTGCTGTGATTTTTTTTTACCACATTTTTTAAAATTCTTTTTTACTCCCCCACTTTTGATAGTTATTGTCAAAACCATCTCTTAAAATTCTGCTTGAAGGAAATTGGCTTAGAAGTATGGTTAGGATACTGAAGAATTTGTTTTTTTATACTGAAACATCTACTCTTATTTCATGTATTCACTTATTTCATATGCTGCCACAGTGTTATTGCTGAACAGTATAGATATGTGAAATTATAGTGTTTACACTATATATACACGTAGGGAGATATATTGTGTGGGTGTGATACTAGAGGTGTTGTTTCTTGGGAATATTCTTGGTCTGTACCTCACCTACACCACTGTCTTCCATTTCCCAGGATTACTTAGAGAAGATTAGGCACAATTGTTTTGTAATTTCTGCTATAAGGGCAAGTTTGATGAGGGACATTTAACCTTATTTCTTACTTAATCCTACACATAATCTCTCAGTAAATCATTTCTTCACATATATCATTCCTCTTCACTCTCCTCACCAACTGACCATATCATAAGTGTGCATCCTGATAACTTAGGTCATCCAACTTCATATGTATTTTCCTCAGGGTTGTCATATATGCATGACCTTTAGGTGGATGGATGTGAGCATATAATGGTTATTGAATGGGTACTGAGGATACCATCATTTTTCCTGTGCCTTTTTAGTAATGAAAGAGATATGTATAGCCTATTAATGGTATGAAAGTCAGCTGGATATCTAAACAGAGGCAGGAAATCAGAATATCTCTTGCTGTTGGCTGGTGATTCTGAAGAGAATCTCTGTTGATATTGGCCACTTTTTAAGGGTTAAACTAGAGCTCTCTGGAAGTGTCTTGGGGTGTATTTTAAAACAGCTTTTGGTTTTATGCCAAGATGTTTATGCAAACTCTAAAGTAGAAAGAACAGTTTGGAAGAGAGGCTGTCTTTTTGAATGAGGATAGTGGTAACTAGACTCCCATCATAGGAGAATAGTGAAGGAGACAAACTGTCTGCTGGCAAATGTTGTTATAGCTTTCAAGTACATGAATAAAGAAATGTTTAACAAGCTGTGTATATCCAACAAAAGGCTTTTCAAGTCTGGTCAGTGCCTCTAAGGAAGCACAAAGAGTTAGTTGGGATGGTCTAGAGGAAGGCAGCAAAGATAGCACCAGATTTAAGAGAGCCATATTGCAGGGATAGGCTAGAGTCATTAAGTTTGCCCCTTTTGGAAGAGAGAAGAATGAGGGGTGACATGATCACAACCTCTATGGATTTAAAAGAGATTGATGCCATAGACAGTGAAAAGTTCTTCAAGATTACTTGATATGATATTAAGCAAAAGTTGTTAGAAAAGGCTCAGAGGAGTGGTGAATGCATGGAATAGAATGACTGAAGACATTGTTAATGCAGACAGGATACATAGATTTAGGAAGTTATATGGTAGCAAAACCTGCTCCAGACATGAGGCTCCAATAGTGTAAAACTCCCTCTCTTTACAGTATGGCTAGGTAATTACAAAGAGGTAATTGCACATACTATGGGACTGTGAATGTGGACAGCATATAAAAGTATAAAAAGTTGCATGATAGTAGAGATAGTTCAAGTAGTAGGGTCCCTTGAGTGTAAAACTCCCTCCCTGTACTGTACAAATAGGTTCTGGGTTATTAGAAATAGGTAATTGCAAACTGGTAAATACCTATGTAAAGTACTATGTATCCTTGTAATGTTTGATGATACTATGCATTTATATATATATAACTATTAGCTAACTCCCACATCACCTTTTACAGGTTATTGAGGGGCAAGGCTATTAGGTCAGTAGCCCACACTGCAGGTCATTCAGTTTGTATTGAGTGTTTCTCCTATTCTGTTGTTTCTATGCGCACTGCTGTGCACTACCGTTCAGGCTTGTGCCATTGCTTTCTTGTGTGTTCAGCTTTTTGTCAAGATATTTTTTTCTGTTGTTGTATGTAGTCTTATAAATCTTTGGTCTTATCTAAGACATCTGTTAACATGTTATATTCTAAGCATCAGTTTTCAAAAATATCTATGGACTGAATAGTCTTCTAAACATTGCCAGCAGTTGGTGTTGAGCATGACAACATTTCTCAAGGATCAGTTGTTCCTCAGGTAAGCAAAAATGAAGACGGCTGTATTGATAACAAACAAGCCATTAACTATATGTTCATGTATTATTTTGAAATTAGGCCTTGAAGTGAATTGCTGGTGATATTTTGGGGATATCCTCGTGATGGTAAGAGAAATTTTTAAAACAGTATCTCTTAGCCTTCCATAACCATGCCTTCATGACAAGACCACAGTTGTGTGTGCCTCATTGTCATTCTTGGCTCTTGTGCTGTACTGTTGCTCTTCACATTTTTGTTTTTCACTTGCTCTGTGTGCTCATGCCTTTTCTAACTAGGTACCATATGTTCATATCACAATTGCAGTAGCTCAGACAAAACTCTTCATGAGTGTGGTTACACCAGATTCTTACTGTATACTCATACCTGATTCTGATTATGTATGCACATTGTAGATTCTAACCTGTACGCTTATATCCAAATCTCTTTCTGTATGCTCATTACTGATTTTCATTCTATGCCCCTCCCTGATTCTCTCTTTATGTTTACACATTTACTGATTTTCATTCTTTTTGCTCATACCTAAGTATGATTGTTTGATCAAACCAGATCTGTTTGCTCATCTCTGATTCTTTCTTCATTTTCATACTTAATTCTCATCGTGTATGTTTAACCCTGGTTTTCACTATATGCCCATCCCCAGCACTCATGGTATGCCAATACCTGGCTCTTATTTTGGTTGCCCATTCTAGACTCCGACTGTTTGTTTGTACCTGATTTTCATTCTGTTTATTTGTCCCTGATTCTAACTCTGTGTTCATAAATGATTCTCACCCCCCCCGCTGTCTCCCGCGTTTGCGAGGTAGCGCAAGGAAACAGATGAAAGAAATGGCCCAACCCACCCCCATACACATGTATATACATACACGTCCACACACACAAATATACATACCTACACAGCTTTCCATGGTTTACCCCAGACGCTTCACATGCCCTGATTCAATCCACTGACAGCACGTCAACCCCGGTATACCACATCGATCCAATTCACTCTATTCCTTGCCCTTCTTACACCCTCCTGCATGTTCAGGCCCCGATCACACAAAGTCTTTTTCACTCCATCTTTCCACCTCCAATTTGGTCTCCCACTTCTCGTTCCCTCCACCTCTGACACATATATCCTCTTGGTCAGTCTTTCCTCACTCATTCTCTCCATGTGCCCAAACCATTTCAAAACACCCTCTTCTGCTCTCTCAACCACGCTCTTTTTATTTCCACACATCTCTCTTACCCTTACGTTACTTACTCGATCAAACCACCTCACACCACACATTGTCCTCAAACATCTCATTTCCAGCACATCCACCCTCCTGCACACAACTCTACCCATAGTCCATGCCTCGCAACCATACAACATTGTTGGAACCACTATTCCTTCAAACATACCCATTTTTGCTTTCCGAGATAATGTTTTCGACTTCCACACATTCTTCAAGGCTCCCAGGATTTTCGCCCCCTCCCCCACCCTATGATCCACTTCCACTTCCATGGTTCCATCCACTGCCAGATCCACTCCCAGATATCTAAAACACTTTACTTCCTCCAGTTTTTCTCCATTCAAACTTACCTCCCAATTGACTTGACCCTCAACCCTACTGTACCTAATAACCTTGCTCTTATTCACATTTACTCTTAACTTTCTTCTTTCACACACTTTACCAAACTCAGTCACCAGCTTCTGCAGTTTCTCACATGAATCAGCCACCAGCGCTGTATCATCAGCGAACAACAACTGACTCACTTTCCAAGCTCTCTCATCCAGAACAGACTTCATACTTGCCCCTCTTTCCAAAACTCTTGCATTCACCTCCCTAACAACCCCATCCATAAACAAATTAAACAACCATGGAGACGTCACACACCCCTGCCGCAAACCTACATTCACTAAGAACCAATCACTTTCCTCTCTTCCTTCATGTACACATGCTTTACATCCTCGATAAAAACTTTTCACTGCTTCTAACAACTTGCCTCCCACACCATATATTCTTAATACCTTCCACAGAGCATCTCTATCAACTTTATCATATGCCTTCTCCAGATCCATAAATGCTACATACAAATCCATTTGCTTTTCTAAGTATTTCTCACATACATTCTTCAAAGCAAACACCTGATCCTCTACCACTTCTGAAACCACACTGCTCTTCCCCAATCTGATGTTCTGTACATGCCTTCACCCTCTCAATCAATACCCTCCCATATAATTTACCAGGAATACTCAACAAACTTATACCTCTGGAATTTGAGCACTCACTCTTATCCCCTTTGCCTTTGTACAATGGCACTATGCAAGCATTCCGCCAATCCTCAGGCACCTCACCATGAGTCATACATACATTAAATAACCTCACCAACCAGTCAATAATACAGTCACCCCCTTTTTTAATAAATTCCACTGCAATACCATCCAAACCTGCTGCCTTGCCGACTTTCATCTTCCGCAAAGCTTTTACTACCTCTTCTCTGTTTACCAAATCATTTTCCCTAACCCTCTAACTTTGCACACCACCTCGACCAAAACACCCTATATCTGCCACTCTATCATCAAACACATTCAACAAACCTTCAAAATACTCACTCCATCTCCTCTCACATCATCACTACTTGTTATCACCTCCCCATTTGCGCCCTTCACTGAAGTTCCCATTTGCTCCCTTGTCTTACGCTTTTTATTTACCTCCTTCCAGAACATCTTTTTATTCTCCCTAAAATTTAATGATACTCTCTCACCCCAACTCTCATTTGCCCTCTTTTTCACCTCTTGCACCTTTCTCTTGACCTCCTGTCTCTTTCTTTTATACATCTCCCACTCAATTGCATTTTTTCCCTGCAAAAATGGTCCAAATGCCTCTCTCTTCTCTTTCACTAATAATCTTACTTCTTCATCCCACCACTCACTACCCTTTCTAATCAACCCACCTCCCACTCTTCTCATGCCACAAGCATCTTTTGCGCAATCCATCACTGATTCCCTAAATACATCCCATTCCTCCCCCACTCCCCTTACTTCCATTGTTCTCACCTTTTTCCATTCTGTACTCAGTCTCTCCTGGTACTTCCTCACACAAGTCTCCTTCCCAAGCTCACTTACTCTCACCACCCTCTTCACCCCAGCATTCACTCTTCTTTTCTGAAAACCCATACAAATCTTCACCTTCGCCTCCACAAGATAATGATCAGACATCCCTCCATTTGCACCTCTTAGCACATTAACATGCAAAAGTCTCTCTTTCGCGCACCTGTCAATTAACACGTAATCCAATAACGCTCTCTGGCTATCTCTCCTACTTACATACGTATACTTATTTATATCTCGCTTTTTAAACCAGGTATTCCCAGTCACCAGTCCTTTTTCAGCACATAAATCTTCAAGCTCTTCACCATTTCCATTTACAACACTGAACACCCCATGTATACCAATTATTCCCTCAACTGGCACATTACTCACCTTTGCATTCAAATCACCCATCACTATAACCTGGTCTCATGCACCAAAACCACTAACACACTCATTCAGCTGCTCCCAGAACACTTGCCTCTCATGATCTTTCTTCTCATGCCCAGGTGCATATGCACCAATAATCACCCATCTCTCTCCATCAACTTTCAGTTTTACCCATATTAATCGAGAATTTACTTTCTTACATTCTATCACATACTCCCACAACTCCTGTTTCAGGAGTACTGCTACTCCTTCCCTTGCTCTTGTCCTCTCATTAACCCCTGACTTTACTCCCAAGACATTCCCAAACCACTCTTCCCCTTTACCCTTGAGCTTCGTTTCACTCAGAGCCAAAACATCCAGGTTCCTTTCCTCAAACATACTACCTATCTCTCCTTTTTTCACATCTTGGTTACATCCACACACATTTAGACACCCCAGTCTGAGTCTTCGAGGAGGATGAGCACTCCCCGTGTGACTCCTTCTTCTGTTTCCCATTTTAGAAAGTTAAAAGAAAATACAAGGAGGGGAGGATTTCTGGCCCCCCGCTCCCGTCCCCTCTAGTCGCCTTCTAAGACACGCGAGGAATGCGTGGGAAGTATTCTTTCACCCCTATCCCCAGGGATAATATACATATATATGCATATATATATATATATATATATATATATATATATATATATATATATATATATATATATATATATATATATATATATACATACACATACATACGCACATATACACACATACACACATATACATATATATACATATGAAAAAAATGCTCATATATTATTTCTTTATACTAATTGCAGATTTTCACATTGTATCTTATACTTGTTTCTAACTCTTTATGATCATCACTGATTCTTCTGTGGATGCTCATGCCTGATTCTAATGTTCCTACCTGATTCTAACTCTGTAATCTCATAACTGAATCTCACTTTATGCCGTTACTTGATTCTCATCATGTATTTATACCTAAGTCTTACGCTGCTGGGTGCCCACTGCCCATCTATCATACCACACAATAAGCCCTACACCCTTCAAGAGAGTTTGGTAACTAGATGTGGGATTTTGTTACAAAAACAAAAACAAATCTAAAAACAAGAAAACAAAAAAGTGAGGATGAAATTAGAATTCAACAAGGAATAAGCAAATATACACACAAATCTCAGCTCAGCAACAATACTTTTCCTTTCCATGCTAGCAGAACAAAAATGACATGTATTCACTCTTCACAGGAGCCACCACAAACATAATCTTCCAAATGTGCAGGGCGGTGTCTCACATAGTGAGAGCACTGCCACCTGAGGCTGGTTGTTGCCACAACTGGGGTCGAAGCCACTGCTGTTGGGTATTCCCCTTGACCTATTGGCGTTGTGGGGATTAGCGAAACCCAGGGGCGTAGGGGACCTCGGTTTTGCAAAAACAGGTGGCCACTGCCATCCAGCTTCCTGGAGCACTGTCTATGTGGCTTCACCTCCACTACCATGCCAGACCTGTCCCACACCTTCAAAGTGATACCCTTCACGCAGACAGGGATGCCAACAAACTGCTGGAGCAGTATAGTGGCATCACCTGTTGGGCCATTGTGCACTAGAGCATGGCTCTCTGCTGTGGTCCACTCCCTGTTTCGCAGAGCAGTTTTTCATTGCCAGTTTATCAGATGATGTTGCCAGGGCACCGGGACACCATCTTGCAGCTGTCTTCCTGCTGCCTGCTGTGCAGGTGACTTATCCCCCTCTCTTAGGGGGTTGTTGAGATATTGGAGCATAGCCTAAGTTGCTTTGCTGTTGTGTAGGCTGCCTTAAATGCCCATGTTGCCCCTCAGCACCTGTTTTGCTGCCTTTACTGCTGCTTTGGCATATCCATTGGACTAGGGGAAGTGGGCTGAAGAGATGCAGGCCATGATTCCCCATTTTTTTCTAGAAAGCTTCCATCTCCTTGCTGTCTAGATTGATTCTCCATCCAGGATGATTTTCTTGGGTGCGCCCCATCTTCTGAAGAAGGTGAGTAGCCTTGCAATAACATAGGATTTTCCCACATAGTTTCGAATCCTACTCACTAGGCCATGTAAGAGGTTTAATGAAAGCAGGTAGTCTGTCCTCATTTTATTATATAGAAGTATCCTTTCACTGGAGAAGGGTGGTATCTCCTCCATCTCAGTCTGACTCCTGCCTCTAACTGCCTGGTGAGTGTTCTCACACTGCAGGGTACCTGCCAAGCGTTCCAACACTGCAGGGTGCCTGCCAAGCGTTCACACGCTGCTGGATGCGCGCTGTCCAACTATCGTACCACTTAGTATAATGATAGAGGAATTAAGAGAAAGCAAGTGAACTTAAATTTGGCACAGAAATAGGTTACATTCTATTTAATGGACTTTCGGCATTCACGGACACCTCTTCCCTCCATTGTAGTCCGTTAAATCGAGGGTTTACTGTGTTCAGATGAAGAACAGGAGCTTTAAATACTGTTATATGATAATATTGTAGAAATATCACTTACATTAAGTTGTACTAGATCTGGTAGGTGGAATTTTAGGTGATATGAGGGGTGAATGTTGGAGTGAAGAAGGTGGTGAGAGTAAGTGAGCTTGGGAAGGAGACCTGTGTGGGGAAGTACCAGGAGAGACTGTGTACAGAATGGAAAAAGGTGAGAACAATGGAAGTAAGGGGAGTGGGGGAGGAATGGGATGTATTTAGGGAATCAGTGATGGATTGCGCAAAAGATGCTTGTGGCATGAGAAGAGTGGGAGGTGGGCTGTTTAGAAAGGGTAGTGAGTGGTGGGATGAAGAAGTAAGAGTATTAGTGAAAGAGAAGAGAGAGGCATTTGGACGATTTTTGCAGGGAAAAAATGCAATTGAGTGGGAGAAGTATAAAAGAAAGAGACAGGAGGTCAAGAGAAAGGTGCAAGAGGTGAAAAAAAGGGCAAATGAGAGTTGGGGTGAGAGACTATCAGTAAATTTTAGGGAAAATAAAAAGATGTTCTGGAAGGAGGTAAATAGGGTGCGTAAGACAAGGGAGCAAATGGGAACTTCAGTGAAGGGCGTAAATGGGGAGGTGATAACAAGTAGCGGTGATGTGAGAAGGAGATGGAATGAGTATTTTGAAGGTTTGTTGAATGTGTCTGATGACAGAGTGGCAGATATAGGGTGTTTTGGTCGAGGTGGTGTGCAAAGTGAGAGGGTTAGGGAAAATGATTTGGTAAACAGAGAAGAGGTAGTAAAAGCTTTGCGGAAGATGAAAGCCGGCAAGGCAGCAGGTTTGGATGGTATTGCAGTGGAATTTATTAAGAAAGGGGGTGACTGTATTGTTGACTGGTTGGTAAGGTTATTTAATGTATGTATGACTCATGGTGAGGTGCCTGAGGATTGGCGGAATGCGTGCATAGTGCCATTGTACAAAGGCAAAGGGGATAAGAGTGAGTGCTCAAATTACAGAGGTATAAGTTTGTTGAGTATTCCTGGTAAATTATATGGGAGGGTATTGATTGAGAGGGTGAAGGCATGTACAGAGCATCAGATTGGGGAAGAGCAGTGCGGTTTTAGAAGTGGTAGAGGATGTGTGGATCAGGTGTTTGCTTTGAAGAATGTATGTGAGAAATACTTAGAAAAGCAAATGGATTTGTATGTAGCATTTATGGATCTGGAGAAGGCATATGATAGAGTTGATAGAGATGCTCTGTGGAAGGTATTAAGAATATATGGTGTGGGAGGCAAGTTGTTAGAAGCAGTGAAAAGTTTTTATCGAGGATGTAAGGCATGTGTACGTGTAGGAAGAGAGGAAAGTGATTGGTTCTCAGTGAATGTAGGTTTGCGGCAGGGGTGTGTGATGTCTCCATGGTTGTTTAATTTGTTTATGGATGGGGTTGTAAGGGAGGTAAATGCAAGAGTCCTGGAAAGAGGGGCAAGTATGAAGTCTGTTGGGGATGAGAGAGCTTGGGAAGTGAGTCAGTTGTTGTTCGCTGATGATACAGCGCTGGTGGCTGATTCATGTGAGAAACTGCAGAAGCTGGTGACTGAGTTTGGTAAAGTGTGTGGAAGAAGAAAGTTGAGAGTAAATGTGAATAAGAGCAAGGTTATTAGGTACAGTAGGGGTGAGGGTCAAGTCAATTGGGAGGTGAGTTTGAATGGAGAAAAACTGGAGGAAGTGAAGTGTTTTAGATATCTGGGAGTGGATCTGTCAGCGGATGGAACCATGGAAGCGGAAGTGGATCATAGGGTGGGGGAGGGGGCGAAAATTTTGGGAGCCTTGAAAAATGTGTGGAAGTCGAGAACACTATCTCGGAAAGCAAAAATGGGTATGTTTGAGGGAATAGTGGTTCCAACAATGTTGTATGGTTGCGAGGCGTGGGCTATGGATAGAGATGTGCGCAGGAGGATGGATGTGCTGGAAATGAGATGTTTGAGGACAATGTGTGGTGTGAGGTGGTTTGATCGAGTAAGTAACGTAAGGGTAAGAGAGATGTGTGGAAATAAAAAGAGCGTGGTTGAGAGAGCAGAAGAGGGTGTTTTGAAATGGTTTGGGCACATGGAGAGAATGAGTGAGGAGAGATTGACCAAGAGGATATATGTGTCGGAGGTGGTGGGAACGAGGAGAAGAGGGAGACCAAATTGGAGGTGGAAAGATGGAGTGAAAAAGATTTTGTGTGATCGGGGCCTGAACATGCAGGAGGGTGAAAGGAGGGCAAGAAATAGAGTGAATTGGAGTCATGTGGTATACAGGGGTTGACGTGCTGTCAGTGGATTGAAGCAAGGCATGTGAAGCGTCTGGGGTAAACCATGGAAAGCTGTGTAGGTATGTATATTTGCGTGTGTGGACGTGTGTATGTACATGTGTATGGGGGGGGGGGGGGTTGGGCCATTTCTTTCGTCTGTTTCCTTGCGCTACCTCGCAAACGCGGGAGACAGCGACAAAGTATAAAAAAAAAAAAAAAAAAAAAAAAAAAAAAAATGAGCACTAAGATTGCTGGCGAGAAACAGCACAAAATGTCAGATTTTAAATCAGATGCTATTCCGGCTGCTCTGCTTCCCAGAAGTACAACTCATTGGGTGCTTTCCAACAGGAGATTATAACATAATATATTGTGCAAACTATCTGGATTGCATGTCCATCATATGTATGTCAGACTGGCGTCAGTGGGGATGCAGCCTCTTGCTAGCGAAGTCATTTGTCAGTGTTCTTGCTCATGGCTGCTATGAACTGTACTTTTTTTAAACTTGTTGCATTTTCTGGTGCTTTATGTACATTCTCTCATTTACTTCTTCATGAACAATGGACTGTACACAGTACTGTATATGCTTGGTGTCAGCAAATGATCACTCCAGCAAGTGATCACTTGCTAGAACAATAGCTTGACATTACAGCGTGCAGTTTTTGAGATAAATGTTCTCTGTGTGCATTATTGAATTAATTTTTCTTAAGTGCTGCACCGTGTAAGTGGAACACAGGTAAAGGTTCCTAGGAATCAGGGACCAGATGTATACAGTTTAGTTTTGGTTCTTGCTTTGGTAGTACATATACTGAAATTGGTACAATACAAAGAAGTCTAGTAGGGTCTCAGTGTTAGGATGTGACACAAATCATGAGCATTTTCATTTTCTACTTGAAATTTGATCATGTGTTATTTGCTTTTGCATTTCCTTCCTTTAGCATGTACTTTTTTCGAAGGAAAGGAAATCGGGAAGATGTTTGACATCTTTTTTCACCTTTGTCAGTTGGAACCCTAGGTTTTGATGTAGTGAACATATGTTTTAGTTCTGGGGATTCCTTTATCAGGGGAACTGATTTCCAGAGTTCTTCAGATTCACCATTGAAAGATCATTACTTTGAGGTTAGTTGTAAGTAAAGGCTTTTTCCCTCCTCCATGTGGGTATTCTCTCATTGCTCTTTGGACAGGTTGCAAAGTAGACAAATGTAGGTTTTAATGCATTACTCATCAAGCAGTTTTCCCATTTTTTCACCGTGTCCAACATTCAGTTTCTTCTTAGATAAACTTTTTCTTCAGACTCTGCTGTTCCCTTGGGATGCTGCTTGTGATCTGCCAACCCTGTGAGTTGTGAGCACTTGGTAAGAGGCAGGTACAGTGATGTCAGGGTGGTGTCAGTTGCTGATTGACTGAGAGCAGACTCATTTAGATGAGCACATTGCTGTGTATACTGTTGATTTTTCCACTGTGATTGTAGAATGTTGCATCCTTCCTGATGATGCTTGAGCTGGTATATTACCAAGAGATGTTTTCTCATTGCTCATGAGACACCACTTTGTAAAGGAAATGTTTTTTCAGCCTTCAAGACCTGCATTTCTTTCTACTTTGGGGGTAGTGGCTGGTTATGGAATGGTATGGGTTGGAAGGATTAATAATAGTGTAAAGAATTGAGTGCAATCTTTGTTTCATTATGAAGGTGTTAGCACTTTTAGTTACTCAAAAGACAAAGATGATTTTGAGTGCCCTGTTTTTATGTGGTTTGCAGCCTTGTTTCACAATATTTGTTTTGACAGGGTGGATGACCAGACAGGTAAGACATAGTTTAGTATGGGGCAGTGAACTGTTTGTAGAATATACTAAGAGATTTTGGTACCAGTAAGTGTTCTGAAGGTATTTAGTTTAGTTGTTGCCTTTCTTTTGATGTTTGTGGTAACTATCATGTGTTTGTTGTATGTGAAGCTCTCATTAGTTGGAGTTTTGTTTAGTGGGAATGATTGGCCATTCAAGGCAATGGAAGGATGTAGGTTGGATTTGTATCTGTTTGGGGTTAAAAGGGTGACTAAATACTTTTCTCGAGATGCAGACACCCTGTTCTGGATGAGTTTTTACTCCAGTTTTATGTCATGTAGGGTTGCATCGTTGTTGTTAAGAGAAAAAACTGCTCATTTGGGGATTCCGTTGGAGTGCCAACATATTTTAGAGATGAAACTTTTGTGATTGACTTTAGACTATGTGATCATCTATGGAGTTAGCTCTCCACTTTTTATATTGTGTAGAGGTTAGTGGCAGGTACCTTTGAAGAATGTATGTGAGAAATACTTAGAAAAGCAAATGGATTTGTATGTAGCATTTATGGATCTGGAGAAGGCATGTGATAGAGTTGATAGAGATGCTCTGTGGAAGGTATTAAGAATATATGGTGTGGGAGGCAAGTTGTTAGAAGCAGTGAAAAGTTTTTATCGAGGATGTAAGGCATGTGTATGTGTAGGAAGAGAGGAAAGTGATTGGTTCTCAGTGAATGTAGGTTTGCGGCAGGGGTGTGTGATGTCTCCATGGTTGTTTAATTTGTTTATGGATGGGGTTGTTAGGGAGGTGAATGCAAGAGTTTTGGAAAGAGGGGCAAGTATGAAGTCTGTTGTGGATGAGAGAGCTTAGGAAGTGAGTCAGTTGTTGTTCGCTGATGATACAGCGCTGGTGGCTGATTCATGTGAGAAACTGCAGAAGCTGGTGACTGAGTTTGGTAAAGTGTGTGAAAGAAGAAAGTTAAGAGTAAATGTGAATAAGAGCAAGGTTATTAGGTACAGTAGGGTTGAGGGTCAAGTCAATTGGGAGGTAAGTTTGAATGGAGAAAAACTGGAGGAAGTAAAGTGTTTTAGATATCTGGGAGTGGATCTGGCAGTGGATGGAACCATGGAAGCGGAAGTGGATCGTAGGGTGGGGGAGGGGGCGAAAATCCTGGGAGCCTTGAAGAATGTGTGGAAGTCGAGAACATTATCTCGGAAAGCAAAAATGGGTATGTTTGAAGGAATAGTGGTTCCAACAATGTTGTATGGTTGCGAGGCGTGGGCTATGGATAGAGTTGTGCGCAGGAGGATGGATGTGCTGGAAATGAGATGTTTGAGGACAATGTGTGGTGTGAGGTGGTTTGATCGAGTAAGTAACGTAAGGGTAAGAGAGATGTGTGGAAATAAAAAGAGCGTGGTTGAGAGAGCAGAAGAGGGTGTTTTGAAATGGTTTGGGCACATGGAGAGAATGAGTGAGGAAAGATTGACCTAGAGGATATATGTGTTGGAGGTGGAGGGAATGAGGAGAAGTGGGAGACCAAATTGGAGGTGGAAAGATGGAGTGAAAAAGATTTTGAGTGATCGGGGCCTGAACATGCATGAGGGTGAAAGGAGGGCAAGGAATAGAGTGAATTGGATCGGTGTGGTATACCTGGGTTGACGTGCTGTCAGTGGATTGAATCAGGGCATGTGAAGCGTCTGGGGTAAACCATGGAAAGCTGTGTAGGTTATGTATATTTGCGTGTGTGGATGTATGTATATACATGTGTATGGGGGTGGGTTGGGCCATTTCTTTCGTCTGTTTCCTTGCACTACCTCGCAAACGCGGGAGACAGCGACAAAGCAAAAAAAAAAAAGATAAAACCTTTCATGAGAAGATGTGTTGGGATGGTGTCAAATGTGTTGTTGATGTCTGTTACCAATAATACTGTGTGGAAAGGGGGTTTTGGTTGGTTGAAGCCATGTGATTTGTGTGGTTTGCAGCTTTGTCATGTTTGGAAGGATGTTAATAGTTTGAGAAAAACAAGAGAACAAATGGGATTGTCATGAAAGGGGTAAATGAGGAAGTGGGAACAGGCAGAAATGTGGGGAAGAAGAGAGCGAATAAATATTCTGAGGGCATGTTGAGTGTGTTCACTTATGGAATCAAAGATATATGATGTTTTGGTGTGGATGAATGCGGAACAAGAGTCATGGCAAGTGGTTTGGTGAAAAAAGAAGTAGTGAAAGTTTTCAGTGAAATGAAGTATAGCAAAGCAGCGAGAGTGGATGGGATTACATTTTAATTTCTTTAGGAATCGAGTGACTGTGTTGTTGATTGGTTAGAATTTTTGATGTGTATGGATTGTCATGAAGTACCTGAGGATTGGTGGAATACCTGCACAGTGTCACTGTATAAAGACAAGGGAGATAAAAGTGAATGTTCTAGATATAAAGCTTGTTGAGTGTATCTGGTAAGTTTTATGGGAGGGTGATGATTGAGAGGCTGATGGGATGCATACAGCATCAGACAGGGAAGGATTGGTAGAGGATGTGTGGATCATGTATTTGATTTGAAGAATTTGTATGAGAAACATAGAGAAACAGAAGGAACTGTGTGTGGCATTTATGTATATGAAGAAATGGCATGATAGGGTGGTTAGAGATGCTTTGTAAAAAGTGTTATGAGAATATAGTGTGGGAGGAAAGCTACTAGAAATAGAGGTATTATTGTCAAGTAAATACTCCATGTATGTGAGTAGGAAGAGAGGACAGAGTGATTCCAAGTGAAAGTGGGTTTCTGTTAGGGGTTGATGTCACCATGGCTATTTAGTTTTTTATGGATGAGGTGGTGAGGGAGGTGAATGCTAGGATTTTGGGGAGAGAGGCAAGACTGCAGAATATCAGGGATAGGGGGGACTTCGGAGGTGAATCAGTTGTTGTTTACTGATGACATGGCACTGGTGGCAGAGTCGAGTGAGAAATTAAAGTTGGTTTCTGAATTTGGAAGAGTGTGTGAAAGTAGATAGTCTAGAGAATATGTTCATAAAAGCATTCTTGTAAATTTAGAAGTGGAGAGAGACAAGTTAACTTGAGCACCTACCTATGAGTACTTACGCTGAGATTTTGCCATGGTATCAGTGGTGTTTTAGATACCTGTGAGTAGGTGTGGCAGTGAATGGAACCATGGGAGCCAAAGGAAGAGATAGGTTGGGTGAGGGAGTGAAGGTTATAGGCTTATTAAGGAATGTGTGGCAAGACATGAAGAGATAGGATGGGTGAGGGAGTGAAGGTTATAGGCTTATTGAGGAATGTGTGGCAATAAAGGACATTGTCAATAAGGGCAACGTTGGATGAATTTGATGGTGTAGAAATGCCAGTAATGTTACATGGGTGTGAGGCATGGGCCGTGGGGTTCTGTTCTGGGACTATTGCTCTTCTTGATCTCTGTAAATGACTTGCCAGAAGGTGTAGACTCCTTCTTGAATATGTTTGCAGTTAATGGAAAGGGCACGAGGAAAGGGAAGAGCATTGCTGATGTATAACTGTACTAGCAGACAAATGTCAAAGCCCAAAACTGATTTGATGCACGGTTGTTGAAGTTCAGCGCAAGTAAATGGAATGTAATGAGGATATGTCACTGTGTAAGAGGGTCTTATTACAATTATTATCTAGTGGGAAACAAAGTGCAGAAATCTGTGTATAAGAAAGACTTGTGAGATGACATTTCCCTAAACCCTAGAATGGGTGAAGAGTCCAGCTCTTTGCTACCAAATATCAGAATAGCATTCAGGTTCATGAATAAGGAAATATGCAGCTAGCTGTTCACATCATACATAAGGCCAAAACTAGAAGATACTTATGAAGTTTGGTCACAGCTCTTAAAAAAGTACAAAAAGCTATTAGAGAAAATCTAGAGGAGAACAACCAAGAAAGTGCCAGAATTACGAGAGCCAAATTACAGGGAAAAAATCTTAAGGCTGTAAATTTACCCACTTTGGAAGAGAAAAGAGTCAGGGGTGATTTTATCACAAGCTTAAAGTTTTTAAGACAGATCCATGATGTAGACAATGAACAGTTCTTTTAGAGATGTAGGGATAGAATCACCAGAGGATAGAACAAGAAATTAAGTAAGCAACTTGTTGGAAATGATGCAGTACTTTTAAAGTATAATAGTGGTGGCCAAATGGAATAAAGTGACCTCAGACAGCACACTTGATCATCGTTTCTTGCGTTTGCTAGGTAGCATCAAGAACAGATGAAGAAAGGCCACATCTGTTCATAACCTTCTCTAGCTGTCACTTGTAATGCAACAAAACTACAGCTCCCTATCCACAACCAGGTGCCACAAACCTTTCTGTGATTTACCCCTGATGCTTCACCTGCCCTAGTTCAGTCCAATGACAGTACTTTGACCGTAGTATACAATATCATTCCAGTTCATTCTATCGCGAGTACACTTCTCACCCTCTTGCATGTTCAAGCCCTGATCACTCATAATCTTTTTAACTCCATCCTTTCATCTCCAATATGGTCTCACATTCTTTTTGTTCCCTCCACTTCTGACACATATATCCCATTTGTTAACCTTTCCTCAGTAATTCTCCCCTTATGCCCAAACCATTTCAGCACAACTCTTCTGCTCTCAACCATACTCTTTGTATTACTTCAGATCTCTCTTATACTACATACTTGTTCAAACCGCCTGACAGCACATGTTGTGCTCAAACATTTAATTTCCAACACTTCCACCATGCTCTGCACAGCCTTAACCCATAGCCCATGCCTCGCATCCAAATGATATTGTTAGGACTACTATCCCTTCAAACACACCCAATTTTGCCCTCCCAGATAATGTTTTCTCTTTTCACACATTCCCTAGGACTCCCAGAACTTTGCTTCCTCCACACCATATATATATATATATATATATATATATATATATATATATATATATATATATATATATATATATATATATATATATATATATCCTTGGGGATAGGGGAGAAAGAATACTTCCCATGTTTTCCGTGCGTTTCGTAGAAGGTGACTAAAAGGGGAGGGAGTGGGGAGCTCGAAATCCTTTCATCTCATTCTTTTTTAATTTTCCAAAAGGGAAGCAGAGAAGGGGGCCAAGTGAGGATATTCCCTCTAAGGCTCTGTCCTCTGTTCTTAGCACTACCTTGCTAATGTGGGAAATGGCAAATAGTATGAAAAAAAATATTTATTTATTTATTTTGCTTTGTTGCTGTATCCCGTGTTAGCGAGGTTGCGCAAGGAAACAGATGAAAGAATGGCCCAACCCACCCACATACACATGTATATACATGCACGTCCACACAAGCAAATATACATACCTATACATCTCAATGTATACATATATATATACACATACAGACATATACATATATACATATGTACATAATTCATACTGTGCCTTTATTCATTCCCATCGCCACCCCGCCACACATGAAATAACAACCCCCTCCCCCCTTATGTGTGCATGGTAGCGCTAGGAAAAGACAGCAAAGGCCACATTTGTTCACGCTCAGTCTCTAGCTGTCATGTAATGATGCACCAAAACTACAGCTCCCTTTCCACATCCAAACCCCACAGAACTTTCCATGGTTTGCCCCAGACGCTTCACATGCCCTGGTTCAATCCATTTACAGCACGTCGACCCTGGTATACCACATCGATCCAATTCACTCTATTCCTTGCCCGCCTTTCACCCTCCTGCATGTTCAGGCCCCGATCACTCAAAATCTTTTTCACTCCATCTTTCCACCTCCAATTTGGTCTCCCACTTCTCGTTCCCTCCACCTCCGACACATATATCCTCTTGGTCAATCTTTCCTCACTCATTCTCTCCATGTGACCAAACCATTTCAAAACACCCTCCTCTGCTCTCTCAACCACACTCTTTTTATTACCACACATCTCTCTTACCCTATTAGTACTTACTCGATCAAACCACCTCACACCACATATTGTCCTCAAACATCTCATTTCCAACACATCCACCCTCCTCTGCACAACGCTATCCATAGTCCACGCCTTGCAACCATACAACATTGTTGGAACCACTATTCCTTCAAACATACCCATTTTTGCTTTCCGAGATAATGTTCTCGACTTCCACACATTCTTCAACGCTCCCAGAACTTTTGTCCCCTCCCCCACCCTATGATTCACTTCCACTTCCATGGTTCCATCCGCTGCCAAATCCACTCCCAGATATCTAAAACACTTCACTTCCTCCAGTTTTTCTCCATTCAAACTTACCTCCCAGTTGACTTGTCCCTCAACCCTACTGTACCTAATAACCTTGCTCTTATTCACATTTACTCTTAACTTTCTTCTTTCACACACTTTACCAAACTCAGTCACCAGCTTCTGCAGTTTCTCACATGAATCAGCCACCAGCGCTGTATCATCAGCGAACAACAACTGACTCACTTCCTAAGCTCTCTCATCCCCAACAGACTGCATACTTGCCCCTCTTTCCAAAACTCTTGCATTCACCTCCCTAACAACCCCATCCATAAACAAATTAAACAACCATGGAGACATCACACACCCCTGCCGCAAACCTACATTCACTGAGAACCAATCACTTTCCTCTCTTCCTACATGTACACATGCCTTACATCCTCGATAAAAACTTTTCACTGCTTCTAACAACTTGCCTCCCACACCATATATTCTTAGTACCTTCCACAGAGCATCTCTTTCAACACTATCATATGCCTTCTCCAGATCCATAAATGCTACATACAAATCCATTTGCTTTTCTAAGTATTTCTCACATACATTCTTCAAAGCAAACACCTGATCCACACATCCTCTACCACTTCTGAAACCACACTGCTCTTCCCCAGTCTGATGTTCTGTACATGCCTTCACCCTCTCAATCAATACCCTCCCATATAATTTACCAGGAATACTCAACAAACTTATACCTCTGTAATTTGAGCACTCACTCTTATCCCCTTTGCCTTTGTACAATGGCACTATGCACGCATTCCGCCAATCCTCAGGCACCTCACCATGAATCATATATACATTAAATAACCTTACCAACCTGTCAACAATACAGTCACCCCTTTTTTTTTTAATGAATTCCACTGCAATACCATCCAAACCTGCTGCCTTGCCGGCTTTCATCTTCTGCAAAGCTTTTACTACCTCTTCTCTGTTTACCAAATCATTTTCCTTAACCCTCTCACTTTGCACACCACCTCGACCAAAACACCCTATATCTGCCACTCTATCATCAAACACATTCAACAAACCTTCAAAATGCTCACTCCATCTCCTCACATCACCACTACTTGTTATCACCTCCCCATTTGTGTGTATATATGTGTTCATCGAGATGTATGGGTATGTATATTTGCGTGTGTGGACGTGTATGTATATACATGTGTATGGGGGTGTGTTGGGCCATTTCTTTCGTCTGTTTCCTTGCGCTACCTCGCAAATGCGGGAGACAGCGACAAAGCAAAATAATAATAATAATAACTGTTAAAGAGTGAATGTTAGCTAATGAGGCCATTCCTTCATCTTTTCCTAACACCACCTCACCAAGTAGGAAAAGGCAAGCAAGTATATATGAAAGAAAACACTGCAGACGTTTTAATGTCTGTGGAAGGCGAGAATGTTATCTTGGAAAACAAAAATGGGTATGTTTGAAGGAATAGTTATGTGGTTGCGAGGCGTGGGCTGTAGATAGAGTTGTGCGCAGGAGGGTGGATGTGCTGGAAATGAGATGTTTGAGGACAGTATGTGGTGTGAGGTGGTTTGCTCGAGTAAGTAATGAAAGGATAAGAGAGATGTGTGGTAATAAAAAGAGTGTGGTTGAGAGACCAGAAGAGGGTGTTTTGAAATGGTTTGGTCACATTGAGAGAATGAGTGAGGAAAGATTGGCAAAGAGGATATATTCGTCAGAGGTGGAGGGAACGAGGAGAAGTGGGAGACCAAATTGGAGGTGGAAAGATGGAGTGAAAAAGATTTTGAGTGATCGGGGCCTGAACGTGCAGGAGGGTGAAAGGCATGCAAGGAATAGAGTGAATTGGAACAATGTGGTATACCGGAGTGAACGTGCTGTCAGTGGATTGAACCAGGGCATGTAAAGCGTCTGGGGTAAACCATGGAAAGTTTTGTGGGGACTGGATGTGGAAAGGGAGCTGTGGTTTCGGTGCATTATACACAACAGCTGGAGACTGAGTGTGAACGAATGTGGCCTTTGTTGTCTTTTCCTAGCAGTATCTCGTGCACATGCGGGGGTAGGGCGTTGTCATTTCATGTGTGGCGGGGTGGCGACAGCAATGAATAAGGGCAGACATTGTGAATTATGTACAGGTGTATATATGTATATGTCTGTGTGTGTATATATATATGTATATGTTGAGATGTATAGGTATGTATATGTGCGTGTGTGGACGTGCATGTATATACATGTGTATGTGGGTGGGTTGGGCCATTCTTTTGTCTGTTTCCTTGTGCTACCTCGCTAACGCGGGAGACAGCGGCAAAGTATAATAAATAGAAAATGAATATATACTCCATGGGTTAGATTTGGATCAGAGGGATGTCACCAGGTTACCTTCGCTAAAAGGAATTTTCAAAATACATACATCTCAAATCAAGTGCTTTTCTATGTATCCCAACCTCAACCTGGTGGGTGAAGCATGGACTTTTCAATCTATTGTGGCTTTGATGGGACCCAAGCATCCTTCCTAGGGTTTGAATCAACCTATTTGTCACACCATTGGACTAACAGTAGATTAATAGGTCCATGTTACACCCACCTAAACGTTGGGATACTGGGAATACACTTGATTTAAAGTGTATGTATTGTTAAATTCTAAGCAGCTAAGGTGGTAAAAGAAGCCAGACGCCCTTCCCTTGATCCTGTGGTATGTATGAATTTGTCACCATTGGTGCTCTGATAAATTAAAAGTCCATGTTTCACCCACTGAGTTGAGGTTTTGATGTAGGGATTTCAGGTACCTTGGTAAGGCTTTCAAATTTAAGTCTTGGGGAAATTATCCACACTCTTTACAGCTCACTGGTGCATCCCCAAGTTGAATATTGTGTTAACTGTTGGTTGCCCTGCTTTAAAGAGAGCCATTTTAAGAGATTAGAAGGAGCACTGAATTTAGCTACCAGGATGATTTCTGGCCAGAGAAACAAAACCTATGAGAGTGAACTAAACAAATTAGCTGTATTTAGCATATAAAAGATAAGGTTAAGAGGTGATCTACTCTAAATCATTAAGGATTTTGATATAACAAGCAGCTTAAGGGTAGATTTGTGTAGCATCACTTGTAATAATGGATATAACTTGTGGACAGACATTTCACTGTGAACAAGGTGAAGTAATTTTTCTACAACAGGATTGTTAACATATCAAATTGTTTACCAGTAGAGTAGTTGAAAGCAGTACCATGATATGTTTAAGTTTAGGCTTGATAAATCCACAACTAACATTATCTACACCTTCTTAACTGTGCAGTAAGTTTACAAATCTTCCTTTTTGAAAAATATGTATGTCTTCCTTCTCTTTCCACATCAATTGATATTTTCTGATCTCTTCCACTATCTCAAACAGCCATGTTAGGACCCTTTAGTGTGTTACTTTGAATGCAGTTGTACCTTTTAACGTCCATTTGGCTGAAGTAGCCAGGTGCACCTCCATTGTTAGACTCCACCCCAAGGATTATTTACATTTATCTGTCGTCATCATATTCATCATACCATTGGAACCTCAATAGATTAAAAGTCCATGCTACGCCCACCGCATTATGGCTGAGGCACAAGGAAAAAAAACTTTATTTCAGGTGTCTCTATTGTTTAACGTTTGTGTAGCTGAGGTAGCTAGGTGCATTTCCCAGGGTTTGAGTCCAACCTGTGATATGTTATTTACTGATGATGGTGATGATGGACTGGTGATGAGTTCGAGTGAGAAACTGCAAAAGTTGGTGAAAGTTTGAAAGAGTGTGTAAAAGGAGGAAGTTGAAAGTGTATGTAAATAAAATCAAGGTTATTATTTATTCAGTAGGGTAGAGGCACAAGTTAGTTGGGGTGTGAGTTGGAATGGAGAAAATTTGGAGGAAATTAAGTGTTTTAGATGTGTGGAATTGACATGGTGGCAAATGGAACCATAGAAACGGAAGTGATTCATAGGGTGGGTAAGGGTGCGAAAGTTCTGGGAGCATTGAGGAATGTGTGGAAAGACAGGTTGTTATCTAGGAGGGCAAAAATTTCTATGCTTTAATGTATGGTAGTCCTAACAATGTTATATGGATCTGAAGCATTGGGATGTTTGGAGGAGGGTGGATGTGTTGGAAATGAAATGCTTGAGGACATTTCGTGTGAAGTGGTTTGATCGAGTAAGTAATAAAAGTGAAAGAGAGAGGTATGGTAATTAAAAAAAGAATGTGGTTGAGGGAGCTGAACTGGGTGACCTGAAATGTTTTGTACATATGGAGAGAATGAGTGAGGAAGGGTTGATCAAGAGGATATATGTGTTAGAAGTTGAAGGGTCAAGGAGAAGGGGGAGACCAAATTGGAGATGGAGGGAAGGAGTGAAAAAGATTTTGAGTGATCAGGGCCTGAACATGCAGGAGGGTAAAAAGTGTGCTTCGGATAGAGTGAATTGGAATGATGTGGTATACAGGAGTTAACAGGCTGTCAATGGACTGAACCAGGGCACGTGCAGTGGCAGGTGGAAATCATGGAAAGATATATGGGGGTTTGTTGTGGATAGGGTTACCTTGATTTTAGTGCTCAAGACAGCAAGACAATTGATAGAGAATGCAGCTTTTCTTCATCTGTTCTTAGTGTTCCTAACTAATTTGGGAGATGGCAGTCAAGTATGAAAAAGAAATCCATACTTTTTTGCTTTTTCCCCACATTGGTAAGGTAGCATTAGGAATAGATGAAGAAACCTTACTCACTTGCTCACATGTACTCTTTAATTTTCATGTAATTTTCATATATAATGATCAACCTATCTATGTATATCTCTGATGTCTGTTCCCACCTGGAACTCTCTCAAGGGAGCTGTCCACAGCAATAGAGTTACCATAACTTGTGAACTCCTTTGCCACTTCCTAGGCTTTAGTGCCTCACCCTTAGCAAGCCACTGGCAGAGGGCAACTCTAGTACAGTGTTTATGGAGGCTCCTACCTAATGTTCCTACTGACTGCATCTATATAATGCTCCTACCTAAAACTACCCACTACTATGTCTACCTAATGTTTCTACCTAATGCTTCTGCCTAATTGTTTTAACATTTACCTCTGTCTGTTGTTCTTCCCATTTTGCCAAAAAAACAGGGCTCTTGCAAATTGCTCACCAAAACCAAAATTTCCCTATCCACAGCTATACCCCACAGACTTTTCTGTATATATCCCCCGAATGCTGCATATGCCCTGGTTCAGCTCATTGGCATCATATTTCCCATGTAACACATCACTCCAGAATACTCTATTCCAAGCATGCCTTATACCCTCCTGCATATATGGGGGCCCCAATAACTGAAAATTTCTTTCACTCCATGCTTGTATATCATCATCAGTTTCTCCATCCTTATCTCCTCCACTTTTGACATATGTATCTTCTTAATCAGTTTCTCCTCATACATTTCTACACTGTTTCAGCATACTCTACTCACTTTTCTCAAATATACCCCTCTTGCTGCAACACTTCATGAAGATGAAATTTTAAAGTTTACTTCAGAATTGCGTTAAAATCAATAGTGTTTGGTTTAAGATTATTTACTACTGGCACTCTGGATTTCTTCAATGCTGAATCTAATGTATTATTTAAGACCCATAATACCACATGTGAAGGATTCCACTGAAAAACATTGTTGACTCTGTTGGTGTATTTGATTTTTAGCTACATGTAAACATTTATTTACTGACAGTCAGTGTTTGGATCTAAAAGCTATTATAGACTCCAGCGCAGTTGTTGAATCAGCACAAAAACTGATGTCTGTTGTAAAGTGTTAGATATCTAACTTTCTAAATTGCAAATAATTCAGTCTCCAATACAAAGTGCATTCCAATATATCTAACCCACTATAGCAGTTGATGGACTGTTATTTGCTGGCCCAATATATGAAACTGTTTGCTTCCGATTTGGACTCGTATACTGTTTTTCTATAGAATTTGAATATTGTCATGAAGCAAAAATAGCTTTTATCATGTTGTTTGGTAAACTAATTTTGTCCTTCACAACAAGGTAGACATTTACTTAAGGCACAAAACCTTTCTAAGGGGGAACTGGTGATAATAAAACAGGTGGATAGTAATGGAAGATTCAGCTTTAGCTGCACTCTTTCTGTCCCTTTTATTTGATGAAGGACTCATGTTTATGGCACAAGTTCAGGTTCAGGTTTCATAAAAAGCACATGGAAATAAATATCTTTCCACTTTGGTTGGCTAGATGTAATTATAACATTTTGTCACTACAGTACTTGGAAGATGATTTGAAAATCCAAAGTGAATGTTAGCTGTACCTGTTGCCATATCTTTAGACAAAGTTGCATAAGTCTTTTTGAGTTCTTGAATACTGAATTAGATGCTGTAAACATTCCTTCTATTTCCCAGATGGCAGTAGACATTTCCTTAAGTAGTGTTTGTTCATTGTGAAAATTTACTCTTCAAACTCAATTGCTATCATGATGATATGCCATGACATTCACTTTATCTTGAGAGATGAAATTAACTTGGGACATGAGTGCAAAGATAGTCTTTGGGTGTTCTACTGTGAATACTCTATGGGTGTTCTACTGTGAATACTGCTAAAGGTTTTTGTGGACTTTGTCAAAGTATGGAAATTCATATGTGAATTAGTTTCTTCAACAACCTGCTTAAAATGATTTTCAATACAGTAGTACCTTCATAGCACTCACTTTGCTTGTCTCCTTTTAACTCTACGTGATGAGCATTCCCCATTCCACCAGTGGGCTGGAAATTTACGGGGATGTACACCCTTTATTAGAGCTTATATGACTCAAAGCATTAAGAAAATGCTTCACAGTTTGCACTGAATTATGTTTACTGACAGATGAAGCATATTTTATATCATATGTCCACAAAGGCCAGTACTTTCCGTCTATTTTTCATTTACCCATGGAACAGGTAAGATTCCAGTCAAAGTGGTCCCCTGATTGCAAGCAAGTTGGATAATGATTGCTGCTTTCCATGTTAGGGCACATTGTTACTTTACACCAGGGCTTTATACTGCTTCTTCTGACAAAGGAATTTATTTCTGGAATGAAACTTTGTGTATAAATCATACTAAGTAAATATTGAAAGGCTTGGTGACTAATAAAATCAACAGTTTCTCTGCTAAAAAGACAGAGGGTTGGAATATTATAACTCTGATATTCCTTGGAAATATTTTAGAGAATCTTTCATGCTCACAGAGTACTGCCTAGGAGAGAAAAGGTTTTCCAAACTTTGTAGTGTATAGTTTTTCGTCTGTCACTCTGTCAGCCTATCTTTCACTCTTCATTTCAGTTTGACCTTATTTTGCATGTGGAGGATGGACTTAATGTTGTTATGGATGTGTCAGCTACAATACTCTGTTGTTCATGAAGCACCTCTCACACATACTGATTCATTTCTTTTTTATATATGTCTTGTGCATTTTTGCATTGATTTAGAGAACTGGAATGTATAATCTGCTTGTCCTGCAGATTTTCTAAATATTATTGTAGATCTTGAGCTATTTTCATTTTGCTGTCATTTTATACATACTCAGTGTACTGTATGATTTAGTTTTTTTTTTACACAGATATGTGAAATCTCATCCTTAAATTGACCAGTGCTTGGGTTATCTAACCCTTGCAGATGAGAACCTTGATTACCAAACAGTGAACCTATGGTGTTCATGTTAACTTATTCATCTTTCATGTGGTAGTTTCCCAGAAATCTTGGAAACACTGTTATCCTCAGTTATGTATTAAGATATAGGAATAGTCATAGAATTTCTCAGGGTGAAGAATGGTACGAAATTACAAAAGATTAACAGTTCTTTTAGAAAACATTTTTATACCAGTTACATATTTTTGAAAGAAGGAAGAAAGAAGGGCAAATTATTATGATTTAGAGATCAGAATTTACTGTACTTTCTGTTTCCATGGCTTTCCATTGTACATACTCTTTAGTTATAATGTTTTGATAGGTCATGTACTTAGTTGGGTTTTGAATATGGAACACATGTAAATCTTCACTGTAACATTTATTTGGTTTTCCAAAATATACCAACATGATGTAGCATGATTACATGTATTTTTAGTTCTAAGTTTTTCAGTGCTTTGCGCATACTTACAAAATGCTTTGCTTTTTCTGATGGCAATTGCTCTGTTACTATTACCATATAGAGACCCCTTTTGCTCTGAAAACTTTATGTTTCTGCTTTTGGCTTAAACAAATATTATTTACTATTGTTTAATAGAATGGCATTATTGAAGCCAGATTAAGATGGAAGGGACTCGGGACAAACATTTAGTGGAAGGCATTTTCCAAAGACCAGAATAGGATTGCTAATGTAGGGATGTACTTTCATACAGTTTTCTTTATCAAAAAAAAAAGTTTAAAATAGATGTAAAACCAGAGCAAACAAACAAAAACATCAAATTACAATATGATTAGAGGCCCCAAATATGGCCTCAGATGCCCGAGCAATAATCTACCGCTGGGTAATGTGTATTTAGCTAATTTTTCTTGGATGCACCAGTGCTTTTTTGTTTTTTGTTTTACTGTTGATTGCTTAAGGCCACAGTTATTCATATTTACTTGATAAGTTAGACTGTTGAGAAAGCTGATAATGACATTATTCATTCTTTTGATTTTTTGATAGATTCTATATAATGAAAGTGTATTTGTATAGTTCTTCAATTTTTTTTTTTAAGTACATCCAGATTCTTCTAGGATGAACTACCTGTTTCATCAGTGCCTTCAAACTGAAGTAAACAAGTCAAGCTTTTGACTTTTGAACACTATTTTGAACTTTTGATTTTCACAAACTTTATAGGATTTATGAGTATCATGCACTTGAATGTATTTCATAAACTTTAGCGGCTTGATTTCTTAAGATGAGTGTTTATTATATGACTGCTTCTAGATGTATAAAAGTGAATAAGTAGATGCTTTTGAGTGATTATATACAGTTTGAACTATTATTTAATGAACTTCAGGGGATTAAGAATATCTTACACCAATATGTTGCTCAGACATAGGAGTAACTTTGTCTAAGCACTTCAAATAGTTTATTACTTTATGTAGGTTTTTGTCATGCCATGCACTACTTACATCACCACAAAATGACAGACTCCTGCCAGTAGTTCATGAAGGAAAGTGAAATGAGAATTATCCAAAAATGAAGTGGTTGAAATTAGAAAACTGTTAAAGTGAAATTTTAAATACATTTAATTGTCAGTTACATAACTGAATGATAGGTACATGATGTTTGGACTACCCTTACACTGCTCATCCCCTCTTTACTTCCTAGTATTCCAGTTCTAGTAAAAGTTAATGTAAAGTTTTAGGACTTTTTGGTGGATTATGTTCCCTTCTGACAGCATGGTAGGAGAAGTCCACTTAATGGCTTTGATAGTATATATTCCTTCAAAATGATTTGACTGACTCAATTAAATGTTTAATGAATATAATGAAAGCAAATCAGGATGTTTGCTGGTGGCAGTAAAACATGCTCAGCTCAGTGATAGAAAAGTTATGATAATTTGGTGATTGTAGCTAAAAAGAAATTTCTAGGGAAAAAGGTGATCTATAAGCAGTGAGAGAAACACTGGAGATATGATATTTAGAATGTTTTTTCGAATTTTCTGTGTAGTTCTGTTCAGTTCTGTTGGGCTGATGCACAGTTAAAGCTAGATCTCATTTCATGCACAAACAGTCACAAAATGGAAACCCAGATTTGGTTTCATGCTAGAGAGGCATGATCTTGCAGTGCTCAAGTTTTAGTGTAAGTGTGGAAGTATAAGATTGATCAGAGAGAGATCTAGAATGAAGGGATGATATAGGGGAGGATACTGTCTTTTGGAACATAAATTGAGAATCAGTCTCAGAATATTTAAAGGTGTTACAAGAGGTGAGTTTGAATGGAGAAAAACTGGAGGAAGTGAAGTGTTTTAGATATCTGGGAGTGGATCTGGCAGCGGATGGAACCATGGAAGCGGAAGTGGATCATAGGGTGGGGGATGGGGCGAAAATTCTGGGGGCCTTGAAGAATGTGTGGAAGTCGAGAACATTATCTCGGAAAGCAAAAATGGGTATGTTTGAAGGAATAGTGGTTCCAACAATGTTGTATGGTTGCGAGGCGTGGGCTATGGATAGAGTTGTGCGCAGGAGGATGGATGTGCTGGAAATGAGATGTTTGAGGACAATGTGTGGTGTGAGGTGGTTTGATCGAGTGAGTAACGTAAGGGTAAGAGAGATGTGTGGGAATAAAAAGAGCGTGGTTGAGAGAGCAGAAGAGGGTGTTTTGAAATGGTTTGGGCACATGGAGAGGATGAGTGAGGAAAGATTGACCAAGAGGATATATGTGTCGGAGGTGGAGGGAACAAGGAGAAGAGGGAGACCAAATTGGAGGTGGAAAGATGGAGTGAAAAAGATTTTGTGTGATCGGGGCCTGAACATGCAGGAGGGTGAAAGGAGGGCAAGGAACAGAGTGAATTGGAGCGATGTGGTATACCGGGGCTGACGTGCTGTCAGTGGATTGAATCAAGGCATGTGAAGCGTCTGGGGTAAACCATGGAAAGCTGTGTAGGTATGTATATTTGCGTGTGTGGACGTATGTATATACATGTGTATGGGGGTGGGTTGGGCCATTTCTTTCGTCTGTTTCCTTGCGCTACCTCGCAAACGCGGGAGACAGCGACAAAGTAATAAAAAAAAAAAAAAAAAAAAAAAAGAGGTTCTGTGGAGTCTGATTTGAGTGAGGCAGGAAGACACAAAGAGAGGAAGATAGAGGGAACAAGTTTCAACTGACATCAAAAGACCAAAATAGTAGAGGTGTACTGTTGAGATGTAGATAGCACGGTAGCCAGGCAGCACTTGAAAGATATAATGAAGCTGGATTTTTTTTTTTGTGGGTGGGTGGGGGTTGACAGAGCACAAATTAGAATAAGGTTCTCAGAGGTATGATTTGTTGAAACAGAAAAGGAGATATGTGAGGAGCTAAATGCTAAATCCAAAGTGCACTTATTGTAGATTACATTTTACTGCCAACACTACCTGTTTAGGAAGGGAAGAGTCCATAGAAAACAAAGAGATATGACATACACAAATAATGTAAATCTAGTTTGTAACATTACTATCTCAGATGCAGTGTTCTAAGATCACAACTTAAAATGCCATATGGATTCTGCATTAGATCACCTTAGTGCAAATTGCACCACCAGCAATATATATCATTGATGATGATGGAAATCACTCCTGAGTGGCTTAATACCAAAAGAATGTACAGAAAAACCGACTACAGAAGCACTCCAGACATACACTAGACAAAACCAGTGCAGAAGAATTACAAAAGGTTCTGGGAAGGGAGGCAGAAAGAAGTTGCTGACCTTCTAAAAAAATGCACTTCAGTTACCAAAGGGCAACAGATTTGTGAAAGATACAGAAGAGGTTGGATAAACTCAAAATATGATAAACATCTTAAGATAGGGAAGAGCAAATAGCCATTAGCAAGAAATAAACAAAATGATCCTTTTCATAAGTAAAGTCACAGATACAGTTGGCCTAGTAAGATCAGAAGAGGACAGACTTGTAGATGATAGTGAGATGAGCAGAATGTTGAAGTAATAGTGCGCATGATTGTATGGTAAACTAAGATTCAAGATTGATGACTCAGAGAACTTCTTAAACATTGGTCCCTTTGTCTTGCACATAGCTGAGTTGGCCAGCACACAATTGAAATATGAGAGGGCCATTGGCAATATACTCCATGCACTTTGCTTCAGGACCAGGATCATGGAATATTATATTTTATAGAAATAGAAAACATCATTAATTTGGGCTTGAAACATTTACTGGAGAGAGAGCATGGACTCTGGTGTAAGTACAGAAAATTCTAAACTGACCCACTTTGTAAAAGAAGAAAGAATATGTAAAAAAAATTACCATCAATGCTGATAATGTGCACTATTAAGATTTTTGCAAGAGCTCTTAGATTTGAATTGACTGACTTCGTAGAACCATACAATTTACACAGCTTGGGTACCATGGGCTCATGGTGGGAAGATCATGCCTACACAACAGTTGAATTAATGTGATGAAATTTTAAAGGCTCTGGAGAAGAAAGAAAATGCTGATGTGATAACTTGCATTAAGGAGACTTATTTGTCTAATTCTTCAGTTACACAGTACTTCCTTTAACTTTATGCAGTAAAAAATGTTGTCCAGTGGTCAAGCTCATGACCAATTTAACATGTTTCTTCATAAACAGTAGTTTTATAGGTAGTGGTTGGTAAGCAGCCACTGACCAGGGAGGTATATTACTTGTATTCCTGTCAAGGTTTCAGATGGGTTAGTGGTTGCACAGTGAGCCAGAACTTTAGTGGTTGTTAAGTTGCACTCCTCTGACCTAGGTAACTCTTTTTATTTCTGCCTCGCTCATACATGGACTGCTGGTGTTCTGTCCACAAAAATACAGTCTCTCCTTATCACACATAACTTTTGACAGCCCTTGACTAACACAACTCATTCTTTGTAATTCAAAAATTTTCCTAAAGTGAGCACCATGCACTATCCCAGCCTTTTGACAAAATGGAAAGAGGATTAGACAGAAGTAGTCAGTAGGAAAGCTAAGGAGGAGCATTGGGTAAAAGTAGTAGGTTGGAACATTAGACAGGAACATTAGGTAGAAGTGGTCAGTAGGAGTATTAGGTAGAATTAGTCAGTAGAGTAGGAACATTAGGTAGGAGCCTCTGAAAACACTGTGCTAGAGTTGCCCTCTGCCAGTGTCCTGTTAAGGATGAGGCTCCAAAGCCTAAGAAGCAGCTCTGGAGTTCACCAGTTATGGAGACTCTTTTGCCTTGGCCACCCCCTTGAGGGAGTTCTTAGAGGGAACAGAGATCAGAGATATTGATAGATAGATCCATTTATATATAGATTTATGTTCATTCATAATCTCACTCAATAATGTATTCATACACCTTTCTTCCATTTGTTAGGGATATTATTGCTCCTGTCTCATTCTTTCTAATGTCTTCTTCTTATACTTATTTCTCTCTCTTTTCACTCTGATCCTTTTCAACCAAAAGCTATGTCTCTTGCCATTATCTCTTAAACACTTTTGTAAAGTACTATCTCAATCTTTGATATACATTATACTTTATCCTTTGTCATAAGCCATCTCTTAGACATATTGGCTATACTTACTGATCTTGGAAATCCCTTCTCTGCATTTTTTTTTTTTTTTTTTGCTTCCTTCCATAATAGTTTGTTATTTATGAAGTTGACTTTCATTTTTCTCCCAAGATTCTCATCTGTCTCTCTTTTATTTGTATGCATCATTATATTTTTTTTTAGGACTTCATATTCTGCAGGCTCTCCCCTCTGTTCATCATTATGTTTTGGAAGCTGTGGCTTCGCCTTTCAAACTCCCTTTTTTTGTCTTAACTACTTTGTTTAGATTATCATTCTATCATGGTATTCCCATCTTTCACAACTCATACCTACATGGTTGTACACCTCTGTAGCATTCTCCATAAATGCACACTCTCACTTCCTTGTGTAACCTTCGTGTCACTGTTTCATCAGTGTCTCCTGGCCTTTTACTCTGTACTCACAGCCTGCTGCTATACATACAGATTACTTTTATTCTTCAGCTTTTATACTGCTATCAGTATCATTTTCATATTCACATGTCTTTTCGTAAACCAACTAAGATAAAAAACTAACCTATAGGTTATCATATGATCTGATAGGCTCCCACTCACCCCTCTCATAGATTGCACATTATGCATTCTTTCTGTAATAGGATTTTGTAACAGATACATGTCAGTCAAGTTCCTGTCCTGTCTGCATGTAAACCATATATGTTTGTGGGTATGTTTATGTTGATATGTTTGCTTTGCTGACACCTAATGATGCACTCTTTCCATGTATTTTGCGCTTTCCCTTTCTTCTACGCTGTCCCATACCCATCCATTTAACCCACTCTTTACACACAATTTCTCTTAGAGTTATTTTGTCCCATTAGTTTTGAGAGATTCTCTAAGACTCTTAGTGACAGAAACTACTAGCCCTCAGTCCTCTGATGAAATAGATGCTTGTTAGTCATTGCAAACCACCTGGTAAGGGGTTGTGGCCTACTGCTTGGTACAGGTCGATCTTTTTATGATCAGTAACTTCCACTCAGCAATGATATAATTGTCCAGCTGCCAGACATACTGATTACTTCACAATTCTTGGGTTCCTGAATGTTATGGATATTTTCTGTAAGTTATCCTTTTTGTGGCTTTTCTTCCTCGCCATGGATAACTGTTGATTTGCATACGGTGTAGTGTATATATGTATGGTGGCTTATTTTGATATTTTCACTGTTGAATCATTTGCATTTAAACATCTGTCTTGGATAGTAGCATTTTAACACCCCTTATTTGAAACCTGGATTGATTGATTTTTCAATTTCCTCAGGCTTTCATTGTATAGTACCCAGAAACATGTAGCTGTCATTGTTTGAGCTTGAGAGAATGGAATTATTTTGTTTCATAGAAACTGCTTTTTTCACAAGTTTGGAGCACTGTGAACTTCTTTTGGACACACATCACCCCCTAAGTCTTGGTAGGTAGGTTAGTATGATTTTACCCACTAATCTTAACTAATGCATTTCTGTGCCATGAAGCAATCAGGGATCAGGGCCACCCCAAGGGCAGGAATATAGTTAACCCGTTCAGGACTAAGCTTTTGTTTTTTATTATTTTTAAGTTTTCTGTTACTGCATTTTAAGATGGTGCCAGGAACAGGGGAAAAAAAGAGAGGGGGGTTGCTCATTGCTCACGGCCACTCTCTAGCTCTCACGCATGATGTACTGAAAGTAGAGCTTACCATCATTAGCCAAGTGTGCCAAGTATCACAGAGTAATTTTTTGGTTTTTCTGACTGCATCATGTACCTTGGTTCAGCCTAGTGACAGCATAACAGTGAACAGTAAGTATTTATATATAAGAACTTGTTATGTGGATCAGTTTTGGTTTTGTGTACCTCTCTTGGATAGTTTGTATCTTTTGACATTGCCTCGCTTCCCTCGGTGGTGATTATTGAATTTTTGAGGTAGGAACTTAGTTGAAAGGTTTTTAGGCCCAGGTGATGTAAAGAGAAGTAATTAGCTTCACCTTTTTTTATTTTTGGTTTATCTTAGGAATATTCTAACCCCTTCAAGGTTTTTGCTCATTCCTTAAGCTATTACCTTTCAGATAGCCTTTGGTACATGTAAGCCAGAGCTCCTAGTTTACCTTGAGGATCTTGTTAACAAGATTTCCCCCTTTCCCTAACTCATCGGAAGCAAATATGAGAGAACTCATCAGAAGTGAATCTGAGAGAATGTTATTAGTCATCATTATTTCAGAAAAGTATGTATGCCATGAGTAGTTTGCTGGTGATAAACTGATTGATCTTTTATGTAATGGCAAGCCTACCCAGCTAATATTGGAAGCCCCTCCTCATGATTCTTCCTAGTCTTTATCAGAGGCCTCTTAATGGGAGAATTCTACAGGGGTCTTTGTCATTCAATATTCATCCCCTGCATTTGTCACACAGTACTTTGGCTTAGACTGCTTTTGGGTTGATGCCTGTAATCTATTAATTTTTAGCTGTTGGGCAGCTAGGAATGGGTTGATTGATGATGTCATCTCTGTGGAGGTCTATGATTGGCTGAGGGTGGGTCTGAAATGAGTAAGCTTCCATGAACATATTGGAGGGACAGCAGCAGGTGTAAAGTCAGCATTACCCCTCCAGAAAGACATAGAAGGCCCAAACCATGATATTCCTTGAAAATATCCTAGAAAATCTCTCATGCTTATGGGATACTTCATTGTAGAGCAGAGGTTTTTTGTATTTCAAAATCTGCCTGTACATTATTATTATTCATTGTGAAATACATTGCAAGGGGTAAGTGATGATGTAGAACTGCAATACTGCTTTGCTTATGATCACATATTGGCAAAGTAGTGCAGAGGGATTTGATTTCAAATTGCCTCTACTTTTTCAAACTAAGCATTCCTTATGTATTGTTGAAAGAGGCTTTTTTGATACTGATGGGTTTCTTGTTCCCACAGGTCTTGTAAGCCATGGATTCAAATGCTGTTTTGGCTGAAGCTTATATGATTTTCTTGGGAGATAATTATTGAGAAAGAAATTTGTGATGTAAGGGCAGAATTTTCACCATCCAGTATTAATATTAATACTGCTTGAATTAGTCTGGCCTTCCTGAAACTTTTTTCATTTGAACTCATGCAAATAGTTTTGTTGAAGTATACTCATTTCTTTGTTTGAACAGAATGAAAATTTGAAATGCTGCACCTTGACTTGCAGTTAATAATTTTTGAAAATGTTGCTTGGGTTTTAGTATGAATATCAGTTAGGTTTATGACTGAGGTGTGGAAGGTGGTGGTAATGATGTCAGTCCCAGGTGGTCATCTTCAGAATGCTTAAGATATCGAACTTCCTTGAGCTGTTTCATGAGTGGTTTACTATACTACGTGTATTTGAATTTTCATTTATATCCAGTTGAATATTGTTGGATACAGCAAAACTGAATTCTTTTTTTCCCCACTCTAGTAAAGCACAGGTATGATTCTCTCTCTTAAAAAAGATTCTTTGTTTTATGTATTAGGTTTTATTTTCTAAAAGGTTGATATTCATGTATGTTTGTCATTTTGATTAAGTTGAGTTTAGAAGATTGAAGGTCTGTATCTTGATCTGTGATAAAGGGTGGACTTATCTCTTCCTCTTCAGGTTAGTTGTGCAAAAGGTGGTGTTTGCATCTTTACCTATTATGGGTGAAACACAGATGTTATGATTCATTTTCTGATGGTGCTGACACTTCCTTGGCTGTAATAATCTGCCATAGATATAATGGCAGTGGAAAAGAAACAAGGAAAAGTAATTAACACCTGAAATGGCATTTTGCTGTTTCCATTCCTGACTTTGGTTAAATACTACAGTTATAATCTTTTATTTGATAATATATATAATGAAACATGTTTGCCATTATGGTATTTTTTTATTAGATTGTGCTTCGTATATGTGAAAATGAAATTTTATACAAGGCTTATTGTATTAGGAAGCAAACAAACAGACCACTACCAGAAGCTGAGAATGGTCCCAAGGCTACTTCCAGAAGCTGAGAAAGGTTTCCAGGCCATTGTCAAAAGCTGAGGAAGGTCCCATGGTTACTAGCAGAAAAGTGCAAAGGATTTTTGATAAAAAAGAATCCATGCTATAGCAAACTCAAAATTATGAACATGATGAATAAGGTATGATGAAAACTGAGCCATAATCAATGAGGAATTATGGATTCTGAAGTGCAAAAATGAAATTTAGATAAGATGGAGCTCAAAGTAGCACTTGCTTAGAGTTTTGCTTACAGAACTTGTTTGCAGTGCTCCATGATTTGAGAGCTATGGGTGTCCTTACTGAGCTCAGGAGCCCCATGATGTAAAGAATAGGACAGTGAGTGCAGCATGTGTAAACTAGTCATTGTGGAGTAGATTGAATGGATATTACTTAACGTTCAGATTATTATATGGCTATGTGAATTTGAGAAATATTGCAGAAGGGATAAAATGTTTTGCAAGATGCTTCCACCTTTTTCATTCTGGTTGATGATTATGCCATCAGAGGTGATGGAGGCCCCTTAAGTAGATGAAATTTGATAAGAATTTAGTGCAGTCTGATCTTGGCTTGTCAAGATGGATAACACTGGAGGTTAATGTTGGAAATCATTCACAGTGACTAGATTGTTTATGAGGAGTAATGCATGTTACAGTCAGGTAAATGTGTGGAAAATTTCATGCCGGATAGGAAAACTTGGAAAACATTTTTATTTACCATTTCACTGGTCCTATTAAGGAGTGGATTTTTTGTCAGTACTAAAGTCCAAACTTTTCTTTTGAGATCATGGATTGTCAGAAATAAGTGATATTTTGGGCTTCAGAAGGTGATGGCATATAATGAGGTCAGTAGGGATGTATTGTGTTATGATGATATGTGTAGATTTGTGTGCTGTGTTGTTTAAGCATAGGAGAATGTATGTGTTGTCTGGTTTGTGCAAATTTCTTAGACTGATGCCTCTGCGGTATAGCATAAAAGCCATTAAAACTTGTATACATTGGTGTATATGCTGGCCATAGCACAAGTGCACTATATACAAAGTTGTGATGGCTTACAAATGAGTATGGATGTTAATAAATTAGGAAAATCAAGAATCATTACTTTCAGTGAATGTTGTAGAGTTAGAATATGCAGATACTGACCTTAATGTCTTTCTACAGCTGCATCGTGGAGAGCAGAGCATTTCACAACAAGCAAGTTGAAGGGGACAACCCTGTGATGTATGGCACTGTCCGACCTCAGAGTGAAGAGGTATGTGCCATTACTCAAAAGTGAGAATTACTGTTTGGATTTTAGAATGAATTTGTCTTTGAAAATACCCAAAATTAAACTTTATATATATCAGCCTCTCACATGAATAGAAAAAAATTGTTTTTCAAACGTTGCATATTGATATTCATTAAATAAAGAGGTTGAGATGATTTGCATTGATAAACTAGAAGGTTTCATAATTTTTAGAAGCTGTGGGAACCTCTGAGTGCAGTGCTGTTTTCTGTGGGATGGGGTGGCACCGGGGGTGGATGGGGGCAAGCAGGTGTGGATGTGTGTATGTGTATGTATATGTATGTGTATGTGTATGTATATGTATGTGTATGTGTTGATATGTATATGTATGTATATATGTGTGTATGGGCTTTTATGTATATATATATATATATATATATATATATATATATATATATATATATATATATATATATATTATATTATTATATTATATTATAATAAAAAAAAATATATATATATATATATATTTTTATTTATTTATTATACTTTGTCGCTGTTTCCCGCGTTTGCGAGGTAGCGCAAGGAAACAGACGAAAGAAATGACCCAACCCCCACCCATACACATGTATATACATACGTCCACACACGCAAATATACATACCTACACAGCTTTCCATGGTTTACCCCAGACGCTTCACATGCCTTGATTCAATCCACTGACAGCACGTCAACCCCGGTATACCACATCGCTCCAATTCACTCTATTCCTTGCCCTCCTTTCACCCTCCTGCATGTTCAGGCCCCGATCACACAAGCTTTGCGGAAGATGAAAGCCGGCAAGGCAGCAGGTTTGGATGGTATTGCGGTGGAATTTATTAAAAAAGGGGGTGACTGTATTGTTGACTGGTTGGTAAGGTTATTTAATGTATGTATGACTAATGGTGAGGTGCCTGAGGATTGGCGGAATGCGTGCATAGTGCCATTGTACAAAGGCAAAGGGGATAAGAGTGAGTGCTCAAATTACAGAGGTATAAGTTTGTTGAGTATTCCTGGTAAATTATATGGGAGGGTATTGATTGGGAGGGTGAAGGCATGTACAAAGCATCAGATTGGGGAAGAGCAGTGTGGTTTCAGAAGTGGTAGAGGATGTGTGGATCAGGTGTTTGCTTTGAAGAATGTATGTGAGAAATACTTAGAAAAGCAAATGGATTTGTATGTAGCATTTATGGATCTAGAGAAGGCATATGATAGAGTTGATAGAGATGCTCTGTGGAAGGTATTAAGAATATATGGTGTGGGAGGCAAGTTGTTAGAAGCAGTGAAAAGTTTTTATCGAGGATGTAAGGCATGTGTACGTGTAGGAAGAGAGGAAAGTGATTGGTTCTCAGTGAATGTAGGTTTGCGGCAGGGGTGTGTGATGTCTCCATGGTTGTTTAATTTGTTTATGGATGGGGTTGTTAGGGAGGTAAATGCAAGAGTTTTGGAAAGAGGGGCAAGTATGAAGTCTGTTGGGGATGAGAGAGCTTGGGAAGTGAGTCAGTTGTTGTTCGCTGATGATACAGCGCTGGTGGCTGATTCATGTGAGAAACTGCAGAAGCTGGTGACTGAGTTTTGAAAAGTGTGTGGAAGAAGAAAGTTAAGAGTAAATGTGAATAAGAGCAAGGTTATTAGGTACAGTAGGGTTGAGGGTCAAGTCAATTGGGAGGTGAGTTTGAATGGAGAAAAACTGGAGGAAGTGAAGTGTTTTAGATATCTGGGAGTGGATCTGGCAGCGGATGGAACCATGGAAGCGGAAGTGGATCATAGGGTGGGGGAGGGGGCGAAAATCCTGGGGGCCTTGAAGAATGTGTGGAAGTCGAGAACATTATCTCGGAAAGCAAAAATGGGTATGTTTGAAGGAATAGTGGTTCCAACAATGTTGTATGGTTGCGAGGCGTGGGCTATGGATAGAGTTGTGCACAGGAGGATGGATGTGCTGGAAATGAGATGTTTGAGGACAATGTGTGGTGTGAGGTGGTTTGATCGAGTGAGTAACGTAAGGGTAAGAGAGATGTGTGGAAATAAAAAGAGCGTGGTTGAGAGAGCAGAAGAGGGTGTTTTGAAGTGGTTTGGGCACATGGAGAGGATGAGTGAGGAAAGATTGACCAAGAGGATATATGTGTCGGAGGTGGAGGGAACAAGGAGAAGAGGGAGACCAAATTGGAGGTGGAAAGATGGAGTGAAAAAGATTTTGTGTGATCGGGGCCTGAACATGCAGGAGGGTGAAAGGAGGGCAAGGAATAGAGTGAATTGGAGCGATGTGGTATACCGGGGTTGACGTGCTGTCAGTGGATTGAAGCAAGGCATGTGAAGCGTCTGGGGTAAACCATGGAAAGCTGTGTAGGTATGTATATTTGCGTGTGTGGACGTATGTATATGCATGTGTATGGGGGGGGGGCGGTTAGGCCATTTCTTTCGTCTGTTTCCTCGCGCTACCTCGCAAACGCGGGAGACAGCGACAAAGTATAATAAAAAAAAATATATAATATATATATATATATATATATTATATTTCTATTATAATAAAAAAAAAATATAATATATATATATATATTATTATATTTTTATTATACTTTGTCGCTGTCTCCCGCGTTTGCGAGGTAGCGCAAGGAAACAGACGAAAGAAATGGCCCAACCCCCCCCATACACATGTATATACATACGTCCACACACGCAAATATACATACCTACACAGCTTTCCATGGTTTACCCCAGACTCTTCACATGCCTTGATTCAATCCACTGACAGCACGTCAACCCCGGTATACCACATCGCTCCAATTCACTCTATTCCTTGCCCTCCTTTCCACCTCCTGCATGTTCAGGCCCCAATCACACAAAATCTTTTTCACTCCATCTTTCCACCTCCAATTTGGTCTCCCTCTTCTCCTCGTTCCCTCCACCTCCGACACATATATCCTCTTGGTCAATCTTTCCTCACTCATTCTCTCCATGTGCCCAAACCACTTCAAAACAGCCTCTTCTGCTCTCTCAACCACGCTCTTTTTATTTCCACACATCTCTCTTACCCTTACGTTACTCACTTGATCAAACCACCTCACACCACACATTGTCCTCAAACATCTCATTTCCAGCACATCCATCCTCCTGCGCACAACTCTATCCATAGCCCACGCCTCGCAGCCATACAACATTGTTGGAACCACTATTCCTTCAAACATACCCATTTTTGCTTTCCGAGATAATGTTCTCGACTTCCACACATTCTTCAAGGCTCCCAGAATTTTCGCCCCCTCCCCCACCCTATGATCCACTTCCGCTTCCATGGTTCCATCCGCTGCCAGATCCACTCCCAGATATCTAAAACACTTCACTTCCTCCAGTTTTTCTCCATTCAAACTCACCTCCCAATTGACTTGACCCTCAACCCTACTGTACCTAATAACCTTGCTCTTATTCACATTTACTCTTAACTTTCTTCTTCCACACACTTTACCAAACTCAGTCACCAGCTTCTGCAGTTTCTCACATGAATCAGCCACCAGCGCTGTATCATCAGCGAACTACAACTGACTCACTTCCCAAGCTCTCTCATCCCCAACAGACTTCATACTTGCCCCTCTTTCCAAAACTCTTGCATTTACCTCCCTAACAACCCCATCCATAAACAAATTAAACAACCATATATATATATATATATATATATATATATATATATATATATATGTTTAATTTGTTTATTTGTTTTTAATTTGTTTAATTTGTTTAAACATATATATATATATATATATGTTTAATTTGTTTATGGATGGGGTTGTTAGGGAGGTAAATGCAAGAGTTTTGGAAAGAGGGGCAAGTATGAAGTCTGTTGGGGATGAGAGAGCTTGGGAAGTGAGTCAGTTGTTGTTCGCTGATGATACAGCGCTGGTGGCTGATTCATGTGAGAAACTGCAGAAGCTGGTGACTGAGTTTGGTAAAGTGTGTGGAAGAAGAAAGTTAAGAGTAAATGTGAATAAGAGCAAGGTTATTAGGTACAGTAGGGTTGAGGGTCAAGTCAATTGGGAGGTGAGTTTGAATGGAGAAAAACTGGAGGAAGTGAAGTGTTTTAGATATCTGGGAGTGGATCTGTCAGCGGATGGAACCATGGAAGCGGAAGTGGATCATAGGGTGGGGGAGGGGGCGAAAATTCTGGGGGCCTTGAAGAATGTGTGGAAGTCGAGAACATTATCTCGGAAAGCAAAAATGGGTATGTTTGAAGGAATAGTGGTTCCAACAATGTTGTATGGTTGCGAGGCGTGGGCTATGGATAGAGTTGTGCGCAGGAGGATGGATGTGCTGGAAATGAGATGTTTGAGGACAATGTGTGGTGTGAGGTGGTTTGATCGAGTGAGTAACGTAAGGGTAAGAGAGATGTGTGGAAATAAAAAGAGCGTGGTTGAGAGAGCAGAAGAGGGTGTTTTGAAGTGGTTTGGGCACATGGAGAGAATGAGTGAGGAAAGATTGACCAAGAGGATATATGTGTCGGAGGTGGAGGGAACGAGGAGAAGAGGGAGACCAAATTGGAGGTGGAAAGATGGAGTGAAAAAGATTTTGTGTGATTGGGGCCTGAACATGCAGGAGGGTGAAAGGAGGGCAAGGAATAGAGTGAATTGGAGCGATGTGGTATACCGGGGTTGACGTGCTGTCAGTGGATTGAATCAAGGCATGTGAAGAGTCTGGGGTAAACCATGGAAAGCTGTGTAGGTATGTATATTTGCGTGTGTGGACGTATGTATATACATGTGTATGGGGTGGGTTGGGCCATTTCTTTCGTCTGTTTCCTTGCGCTACCTCGCAAACGCAGGAGACAGCGACAATGTATAAAAAAAAAAAAAATATAAGTATATATATATATATATATATATATATATATATATATATATATATATATATATATATATATATATAAATGGGGAGGTGATAGCAAGTATGGTGATGTGAGAAGGAGATGGAATGAGTATTTTGAAGGTTTGTTGAATGTGTCTGATGACAGAGTGGCAGATATAGGGTGTTTTGGTCGAGGTGGTGTGCAAAGTGAGAGGGTTAGGGAAAATGATTTGGTAAACAGAGAAGAGGTAGTAAAAGCTTTGCGGAAGATGAAAGCCGGCAAGGCAGCAGGTTTGGATGGTATTGCAGTGGAATTTATAAAAAAAGGGGGTGACTGTATTGTTGACTGGTTGGTAAGGTTATTTAATGTATGTATGACTCATGGTGAGGTGCCTGAGGATTGGCGGAATGCGTGCATAGTGCCATTGTACAAAGGCAAAGGGGATAAGAGTGAGTGCTCAAATTACAGAGGTATAAGTTTGTTGAGTATTCCTGGTAAATTATATGGGAGGGTATTGATTGAGAGGGTGAAGGCATGTACAGAACATCAGATTGGGGAAGAGCAGTGCGGTTTCAGAAGTGGTAGAGGATGTGTGGATCAGGTGTTTGCTTTGAAGAATGTATGTGAGAAATACTTAGAAAAGCAAATGGATTTGTATGTAGCATTTATGGATCTGGAGAAGGCATATGATAGAGTTGATAGAGATGCTCTGTGCAAGGTATTAAGAATATATGGTGTGGGAGGCAAGTTGTTAGAAGCAGTGAAAAGTTTTTATCGAGGATGTAAGGCATGTGTACGTGTAGGAAGAGAGGAAAGTGATTGGTTCTCAGTGAATGTAGGTTTGCGGCAGGGGTGTGTGATGTCTCCATGGTTGTTTAATTTGTTTATGGATGGGGTTGTTAGGGAGGTAAATGCAAGAGTCCTGGAAAGAGGGGCAAGTATGAAGTCTGTTGGGGATGAGAGAGCTTGGGAAGTGAGTCAGTTGTTGTTCGCTGATGATACAGCGCTGGTGGCTGATTCATGTGAGAAACTGCAGAAGCTGGTGACTGAGTTTGGTAAAGTGTGTGAAAGAAGAAAGTTAAGAGTAAATGTGAATAAGAGCAAGGTTATTAGGTACAGTAGGGTTGAGGGTCAAGTCAATTGGGAGGTGAGTTTGAATGGAGAAAAACTGGAGGAAGTGAAGTGTTTTAGATATCTGGGAGTGGATCTGTCAGCGGATGGAACCATGGAAGCGGAAGTGGATCATAGGGTGGGGGAGGGGGCGAAAATTTTGGGAGCCTTGAAAAATGTGTGGAAGTCGAGAACATTATCTCGGAAAGCAAAAATGGGTATGTTTGAAGGAATAGTGGTTCCAACAATGTTGTATGGTTGCGAGGCGTGGGCTATGGATAGAGTTGTGCGCAGGAGGATGGATGTGCTGGAAATGAGATGTTTGAGGACAATGTGTGGTGTGAGGTGGTTTGATCGAGTAAGTAACGTAAGGGTAAGAGAGATGTGTGGAAATAAAAAGAGCGTGGTTGAGAGAGCAGAAGAGGGTGTTTTGAAATGGTTTGGGCACATGGAGAGAATGAGTGAGGAAAGATTGACCAAGAGGATATATGTGTCGGAGGTGGAGGGAACGAGGAGGAGAGGGAGACCAAATTGGAGGTGGAAAGATGGAGTGAAAAAGATTTTGTGTGATCGGGGCCTGAACATGCAGGAGGGTGAAAGGAGGGCAAGGAATAGAGTGAATTGGAGCGATGTGGTATACAGGGGTTGACGTGCTGTCAGTGGAGTGAATCAAGGCATGTGAAGCGTCTGGGGTAAACCATGGAAAGCTGTGTAGGTATGTATATTTGCGTGTGTGGACGTGTGTATGTACATGTGTATGGGGGGGGTGGGCCATTTCTTTCGTCTGTTTCCTTGCGCTACCTCGCAAACGCGGGAGACAGCGACAAAGTATAAAAAAAAAAAAAAAAAAAATATATATATATATATATATATATATATGTAGGTTTGTGGCAAGGATGTGTGATGTCTCCATGGTTGTTTAATTTGTTTATGGATGGGGTTGTTAGGGAGGTGAATGCAAGAGTTTTGGAAAGAGGGGCAAGTATGAAGTCTGTTGGGGATGAGAGAGCTTGGGAAGTGAGTCAGTTGTTGTTCGCTGATGATACAGCGCTGGTGGCTGGTTCATGTGAGAAACTGCAGAAGCTGGTGACTGAGTTTGGTAAAGTGTGTGGAAGAAGAAAGTTAAGAGTAAATGTGAATAAGAGCAAGGTTATTAGGTACAGTAGGGTTGAGGGTCAAGTCAATTGGGAGGTAAGTTTGAATGGAGAAAAACTGGAGGAAGTAAAGTGTTTTAGATATCTGGGAGTGGATCTGGCAGCGGATGGAACCATGGAAGCGGAAGTGGATCATAGGGTGGGGGAGGGGGCGAAAATCCTGGGAGCCTTGAAGAATGTGTAGAAGTCGAGAACATTATCTCGGAAAGCAAAAATGGGTATGTTTGAAGGAATAGTGGTTCCAACAATGTTGTATGGTTGCGAGGCGTGGACTATGGATAGAGTTGTGCGCAGGAGGATGGATGTGCTGGAAATGAGATGTTTGAGGACAATGTGTGGTGTGAGGTGGTTTGATCGAGTGAGTAACGTAAGGGTAAGAGAGATGTGTGGAAATAAAAAGAGCGTGGTTGAGAGAGCAGAAGAGGGTGTTTTGAAATGGTTTGGGCACATGGAGAGAATGAGTGAGGAAAGATTGACCAAGAGGATATATGTGTTGGAGGTGGAGGGAATGAGGAGAAGAGGGAGACCAAATTGGAGGTGGAAAGATGGAGTGAAAAAGATTTTGTGTGATCGGGGCCTGAACATGCAGGAGGGTGAAAGGAGGGCAAGGAATAGAGTGAATTGGAGCGATGTGGTATACCGGGGTTGACGTGCTGTCAGTGGATTGAATCAGGGCATGTGAAGCGTCTGGGGTAAACCATGGAAAGCTGTGTAGGTATGTATATTTGCGTGTGTGGACGTATGTATATACATGTGTGTGGGGGTGGGTTGGGCCATTTCTTTCGTCTGTTTCCTTGCGCTACCTCGTAAACGCGGGAGACAGCGACAAAGCAAAAAAAAAAAATATATTTATATATATATATATGATACAGCGCTGGTGGCTGATTCATGTGAGAAACTGCAGAAGCTGGTGACTTGAGTTTGGTAAAGTGTGTGAAAGAAGAAAGTTAAGAGTAAATGTGAATAAGAGCAAGGTTATTAGGTACAGTAGGGTTGAGGGTCAAGTCAATTGGGAGGTGAGTTTGAATGGAGAAAAACTGGAGGAAGTGAAGTGTTTTAGATATCTGGGAGTGGATCTGGCAGCGGATGGAACCATGGAAGTGGAAGTGGATCATAGGGTGGGGGAGGGGGCGAAAATTCTGGGAGCCTTGAAGAATGTGTGGAAGTCGAAAACATTATCTCGGAAAGCAAAAATGGGTATGTTTGAAGGAATAGTGGTTCCAACAATGTTGTATGGTTGCGAGGCGTGGGCTATGGATAGAGTTGTGCGCAGGAGGATGGATGTGCTGGAAATGAGATGTTTGAGGACAATGTGTGGTGTGAGGTGGTTTGATCGAGTAATTAACGTATGGGTAAGAGAGATGTGTGGAAATAAAAAGAGCGTGGTTGAGAGAGCAGA